>NC_051182.1:125828995-126128995 GCF_013339695.2 Rhipicephalus sanguineus
TTCACAAGACCGTAAATTAAATCCCCCCCTGCCCCCTACAAAACCCACGCATTTAGTCCTTCCTATTGTTGACGCATTTAAAAAAGCAATTCTTTTTCACAATATTTCGTGAGTCGTAGTATGGCGCATTGAATGTCTCTGTTAAAGCGAAATCCTTGTGCCTAATGCTGAAGTGTTTTCGCAAGAGCTGGCAACGGCCTGAACGAACAAGCCCGACTACAACACCAGTGACGCAAAATGTCCTCAGTGGCTATATCAATCAATCAATCAATCAATCAATCAATCAATCAATCAATCAATCAATCAATCAATCAATCAATCAATCAATCAATCAATCAATCAATCAATCAATCAATCAATCAATCAATCAATCAATCAATCAATCAATCAATCAATCAATCAATCAATCAATCAATCAATCACTTTTTATTTCAAGTTCTCTTATTACATGAAGGTACACAACATTGGTTAGACCCATAGCCACTGGCTAGTAGGGGGTCTAAATAAACATGCATTGAAAGGAACAGATTGTATTAACAAAGCAGATACTTGATCAGATATTTTATATTTTATAAGCAAGCCCCTATGCGCACGAAATCGTGCATAATGCACGTGTATGTAATACGTAATTAGGGATATAAAGGCTAATTAGAAGCCGTGCTTCTCGCACAATAATAATTAACCTTAAATAATACAAAGTAAATTAAACATGGGAATCAAAAATTAGCGCAGCTTGCACCGAGTCGCGCATGCCTGGGTCACAGCAGAGCTGGTGGGAATCTAGCTGGTCCTGGCTTGGCTTGGCTTCTACCCTCCATCTATTTCCCGCCTCTTGCTATCCTATAGCATACATGGCTATGCGTGCTGTCTTTTTTTCTATCTTTTTTTAAATCTTTTTTTCTATCTGTTTCTTTATATCTCTTTCACTCCATGTTTACTTCTTTCCTGTCTTTCTATCTTCTTTATGTATTTCTTCATTTTTCTTTCTGTATATTTTTCTCTTTCTATTTCTTTCTCTGTGTTCCTATCTTTTACTTTCGATGCAATCGGCTGAAAACGTTAAAGCAATTTATTGGGTGTCCCGTACAATGCGGCTCGTTACGTCTTCCTGGAAGTCTGGTGCGCTACTGTAATGCTTAATTAGGGATGGGCGAATATTCGAATCAATATCACAGCATTCGAATTCACTTCGGCACAAATTTAAGTTTTTCGAAATTTCGAAGTATATCCGAAATGAACGAATAGACGTGCATTGGCCGCACGTGATCCCTTGAAAAGGTGGTTTCACTGCAACGTAGAGCTGATGTACCGTGAAACCACCTTTCCAGGAAAAATTCGCCCTGCCGCGAAGTCACACTTCAAGTTTAAATTGTACATGTATTACATGCACACTGATAACTTCTTCTTTTTTAAATTTAAAAGCGTGTTAAGAGGGCTGATACACGCTAAGTATAGCGAATTTTAAAACAACATATTTTATAGCTTGTAACTTGGGCCCTATTACTATTCAAATCCTGCGACTATTTGAATTTGCTTCCACTTCACTTGAAACCAAAAGAAGTGACACTCGCACACGCCTAGTTCCAATGCTTAAAAATATTGTGCAAGCTGTATCATGAAAAAATGCCAATTTTTCTTTATAACATGCGATATATACTATTCGAACTATTCGATTCGAAATTATTCGACAAAATTGCTGGTCGCTTCGAATTCGGTTCTAACCTCAAATTTACTATTCGCCCATCCCCATGCTCAATACATTTGCGAAGCACGCCGCAGGCATTCGTCTCCAAGTGTTATAGAGAGTGTAACATGCGACCGACTTTGAGGGGCGGGCGTGTCGGCATGCATCGCGCATCGTCGTCTGCTGTCGAGTGTGTATCGTCGTCCGCTCCATCTGCTTGAGCGTAAGAGAGAGCGCCACCGCCTCAGTGCTCGCCTTGTGGCGAGAGAGAGCGAACGACGCGCGTTGACTATGGAAACGCTCTTTCTGCGATGAACGTTGAATCAGCCTCTTTCATTTTCCTGTTCTGCCCTAGCTCTGCCGTTTGGTAGGGGTTTGGCAGGGGCCGGTAGAACCGCCTGGCTAGACGCAAAGCCTCCGAGATGGGGAGACGTTTGGAGACTAGGGAAGGGCGCATGCGCCGGGTCGTCGTGAAAAGGGAGGATTGCCAGCTCGCAAGGAACGAGAACGCGCCCTCGCCCGCGAGAGACAACGCCGACGAAGGCAGCGTCTGCTAGCAAGTTTCTTGAAAAAACAGCTTGCGCTGAGCAACGGTTCACAGATCTTGACCTGCAATGTAGTGCCGGTGGGAAACTTCTCTTGTGCGTAGTTGAACAATAAAGATTCGCAGCGTGCATGTTAACTAAAAGCGCACTCACCCTTCCCTACATGTTCGCCCCTCCCCAATTTTTTTTCTTCTCAGTTGAGCTATTGATTCTACCCCCCCCCCCCCCCCCCCTCTGAAAGCTGTTTACAAAAAAATTGGGCAGATCCCACGTACCGTGGGAGTCGATGTTATGCGAAGCATGCGCGGGATGGTGACTGTGGCGTAATTTTTCACATAGAGCGAAACGTTAAGGAATGACGCTAGAGAAATGTTGAAGTGGTAACGCACACTCATATGCTGATGAGTCACATATGCATTATATAACCAGTTGTTTACAGTTGCGTAGCGATGCCAACAGCAACATGGGTGTTACCATCACCAGACGTGGTAAGCTGATATGTAGTGCTTATATTCTTCAATACTGGATAGCGCGAATGCGAACAGCACAAAGACGAAACACAAATGCACAGGACAGGCGTTACTCGTAACTAAGCTTCATTCAGAAACGTTCCCCTAGATATACACACAGCCAAATGGCACACGCAGGCGCACTGCACGTACGTTACAGTCACATGTGCAGTTGTTACAGTTGGGTTACAGTTGTTATGCTTATACTTATCTGTTATGACGGGAACGCACGCACGTTTCACGAACCCGTGTGTATGTGTAGAAGGGGTTCTTGACAGTTCTTGAACAAGGTCATCATAACAATGATTGTTCGCGGGCCAGTCTAAGCGCGCTGTTTCATGTTCAAGGTCATCATCACCGTGATCACTGAGCACCAGCAGCTCGACCGGGCTGGTTAATTGGATCCGTTCGTTATCGCGGCTACGAAAGGTCTAAGTGTAGTGAAGTGCGAGGTATAGCACAGCTGGTGGAAATCCTGGATGCCTCTTACAATCAAATGATCTAGGACGCCTCCTGTCCTCCAGGTGGCAGCGAGATCTTTTGCTGCCCTGTCCACATTCAAGCCGTCTTTCACGCAGTACAAAGGCCAGTCGTTGTTGGGTCTTGATAAACTAATGTTGAAGTCAACGATAATGATGAGCGGCCTGGTTCTCTCGGCAGGTTTATTGTATGAAGCATTGACCCCGGTTTTTGCGTAATCGACGTGGTCCACGTTGCGGACCACGTCAACGAGTGCATGGTAGTTGAGCGTCTTCCAGGGGTGTTCTGTTTTTCAGCTTCCTCACATTCCTTGTGTCCGCCACGGTGGTGTAGCGGTTACGGTGCTCGGCTGCTGACCCGAAGGTCGCGGGTTCGATCCCGGCCGCGGCGGTCGCATTTCGATGGATGCTAGATGCCCGTTTACTGTGCGATCTCGGTTCACGGTAAACAACACCAGATGGTCAAAATTAAAGCCCCTACAATTACTATTATTATCCCTTTCCTTGCGTGTAAATGTGTGTGTTCGCGTTTACTGTGTTGGTTGAGACTTTGCATCACCTGTGGCTCATACCAGCATAACTTAAACTCTGGTATGCGGGTATGTGCCACACGTGACTGAGAGAAAGGGTTTGATGACGTACGCGACTGGTATTTTGCGTTATTCATGTCATGACCAGTGAATCGTGTTCACCATACACTGATCCCCTGCTATGCCAATTTTGGTACATTAGACGTTATGGAGACGACCAGGAGAGCGCCCAGACGTAGGCGGCTAGATAGATAGATAGATAGATAGATACGTAGATAGAAACGCCCAAAGTGCCTGAGGTTCGCTAAGAAATGCTTCGCATTTAATAACGTGGTTTAGCGCTGCTACCATCTGATGACGTCATCATATAACACTTATTTGCAGACTAGGTGGTTCATACTTGTAAACTCGACTTGCTGCGCAACCAGCAGGAAAGGAGGAGGGAGCTCTCCTCTCTCCCTCCCGCGCTCTTTCCTGTTTCCCTCCTTTTTGCCTGCTGGTTTCGCAGCAAGTCGAGTTTACTAGTCATCATATAACCTCACGTCATGATGACGTCACAAATCTCGGCGATCTCTTACGTCATAATGCGTCATGATGACGTCACAAATTTGGGCAATCTGGGACGTCACGATAACGTCATTTGTTGACGTCATCACATGATGATGATTTCTTGCATCACTCGGGTTGACGCTGCCGACGGTCACTTTTCGCGTTTGATGAGGCATATAAAGCAAAAAAAAAAAAGAAAAAAATGAAAAAAGAAGCGTATCTTGCACTAAGCCGCGCAAGGCTTGAAACAGCGAAACTGTACGAAATCTGAAGACTAATCTGGTTGCTTCTAGGTAGTTTACAGGTTCTAGGTTGCTTTTTAGATTGTTGCTAGGCTCTAGCGAGGTGATGCTAGGTTGTTTCTACATTGATTCTCGGCGCAGAGATCTTCGAGTTTAACCACAGACAGTCACAGACACGACACGGCTGTCCAAACTCCAGAGACAGAAACTTGCGCTGAATCCAAGCATTCGCACCTTTCATATATCTACGGGCACGTCTTCACTGTCGTACGCCCTCCATCGCTTCGGGGTCTTCTCGCAGCCGCCGTTGCCTTTCCCGTTCCCTACTATTCCCTCGTTGCACGTGTTCAGGTTCTTCGGCTCGCCGCGGTCGCTTCGCAGCCATTTTTTGTGTAAAGGCGTTTATTGACGGCTGGATTGACGGCGACGATGCACAACAGTCACGACGGAGCGCAGACTCTCACGAGCACGAGCACGAGGGGCGTGCTCTCCGAGAAGAGGCAAAGAGGGCGACCCACTAGAAGGCGCTGAAGAGGACGGCCCATTACAACGTTCCAATGCTTCTCTACAGTTGTGCTAGCTGTTTCCTTGTTCTCTTTTAGTTGACCAGTGGCGAGTAGTGAAATTAACCCAATTTCTGTGAAACATACCGTTTATGATCATGATGTTTTTTCTGGTAGGTTCGTGACAGAAGAAATGAAAAGGGGCGCTTTTTTCTGCCTCCCGTCTTGGGGGCATGGCTCAGCGCCCTTAAGGATGGGGAAGGGGAAGTAAAGATGATAGAAGAAAGGAAGATAGCAAGGAGTGAGTAGCGTGGCAAGAGTGTCTTGTCAACAAAGGCAGGAGGCCAAAGCGCTCGTCTATAAGGCGGCGAGGTCCGAACAGTGGCACATACCCTTAATATTATGAGAGTTGTGCGCAGTGTCATGCGCTATCTTTCTTTCTCTCTCTCTTTCCTCTCCATCTTTAATCTCCTCCACCCTGTCCCCATGTGTAGGGTAGCAAACCGGTTGTCCTATACTGGTTAACCTCCCTGCCTTTCCTTCTCTATTATTTCTTCTCTCTTTGCGATCAACTCACAAGGAATGATTTTCTAAACGACTTCTAAACGACTTTCTAAACGCGAGCGCATTTCATTACGGCAATTTATTTACGATGTTGCTTAAGAAAAGCAAACTCGCATTTCGGTTTTCAAAGGTGGCTTCGTGTCAGTGCACCAAAGAGATGCAGAAAAGCTAGCTTCGCGGCAATACGCGGGGATCATTCTTAGAAAATTTTCAGCGAATCATTGCTGAAGGTGCGGGTTGTACTCGAGAAAATACGGTATAGGCTGCAGGTAGAGCCGGAACGTAAATATAGAGTCCTAACCATGCCACGGCGTGCCTTATTTCTTGTTTGTTGCGATTTCGATTGTAAGTCGACCCTACAATTGCAGCTAGTTTCGTTTCGATTGTCAGTCGATCCCCAAATTTCGTATGTCAAATTTTGATAAAATGGGTCGACCTACAATTGTGTAAATACGGCATGGAGGGAAAAATGCCGTATTCCTGTAAAGACAGGAATTTTCATGGCTCGGAATGGGAATTTTTCGCCGTATTACGGAACACCACTGCTAATCTTTCTGACAACATGCGTTTTTGGCTCTCACACTGGCGTTTTTGGCTCTCACACCGTAAACAATGCAATAAGTAACACGATTCATTATTGGGGAAGTTTGGCATGTATATAAGCCAGTGATATTGGTATGGCCTTGATATATAATATACATTATAAAGTACTAACAAAAGGAACTGAAAACAATGTGCTACGAATACACTGCCTCTTTTTTTTATGCAGTAAGTTCAGTCGGTTTGTATTGCCCCTATAGCAAAATAATGCAATGGTGGGACTAAACTTCAAAAATTTTTTTCTTGACTAAAACAAAAACTACTTCGATTAAACTTTCTGTGGACGAATTTGCTATGATTCTCAATCGTATGCGCTTTTCTGCTTATTTTTTCTTGGACCACCTTGGGGTGCTACAGATGTCTGAACATAGGCCAATGTAGCGTTTTTCCCAAGTTCAGGATTTTATATTGGGGCCTGTGCGCTGCACACAGGCAAAACAAAACTTTTAGGAGATAGTACGTTTTATGGAGAGTTCTGTAAAAATAATTGATCTATTTGGTCTACAATCGTATTTTGTTGTAACTTACTCACTTTTAGCTAAGCGCTAAAAAGTGAAAAATATACAGCTACTCGAGGCAACTGTCCTATAATAAAAGCGCGGTGCTCTAAAAGCACAAAAAAGCAAGTTTCGAATGAATACGTGAAACGGTCCATTTATAGCGAATTTTTCTTTCCTACCTGGTTTTCCACCATATTGAGAAGTTCAAATGGCGCTCACGTGCCCCAAAAATTTTTGCCGCTCAAAATATTTTGGCAAAATGCTGTAGAACTAATCTCAATACGTGCGTAATTTCGTCAGATTTTTTTAGAGAAATTGATTTTTGTCGAGCGCCCCGACTGGGACAGTTGGCGTGCAATGACCCTAAAATAAATAAATAAATTTCGAGAACTGGGCGCAAGGCCACATCGAAGACTTCACTGAGACGTCATATCCCGACGCCGAACGTATCGCCATCGATATCGTGATCACTAGGGATTTTGTGAGAACGACTGTCGTCGCCGTATGCCATCCGCTGCTCAGATAAATGGCCGATGCCGATGACATGGCCTATGTACACGTGCGTCTCTGACTGGCCGAAATGGGCAGCTACGACTGTTTCGAAATAATATGAGCTAAACCGTTGCTCGCTCGCTGACATAGCAACAGGTACGCACCTGGTAACGGAAAATTAATGGTCCTCTCGCTCCCCCCTCCCCCCGCCACTGCTTCTCCCCATTCCTACGATCCCTATTTCAGTTTCTTACCTTCTTTTTCTTTATCTCTTTTGCAGGATGACGCCGACAAGGAAAAGCCAATACCGACTGAGACAGAGCTCGGTATCGCACATCAGGAGTACCAGATTAACAAAAAAGAGGTAAGAGATTGATTGACTGACGAGACAGATAAGATATAGAAGAAGGAACAGAAACGTCCCAAACAAAAGAACGACAACAAGAACAAAAAAAAAGACAGGCAGACAGACACATAACCAGTCCGGCATGTTATGCGTTGCCAGACAACGTGTGCCGCCGTGTTCCCTATTCGAGGCTTACCACTTGCTTCGTCGCCACAAATGAAATACGAAACGTGCGAGTGTTCGTGTGTCCGTAAATGGGTGCAGTGCGTGGAATGCTTTACTGATCCGACAGCAAAGAGATCCGAGGGCTATGAAGACGGCTCCTTGTGATTCTATCTGCTCCCTGAATTTGAATGCTGCAGCATATTCTAGCAGGGCGTTCTTTTTAATTTTCCGCTCGGATGCGACGCTGTTATGCCGCTGTAATGTAGATGTCCTGAGAGAAATGCACAAACGAGAAACGTAACAAGAGGAGAGGACTAGTGGTCCTGTCCTCTTGTTACGTTTCTCGTTTGCGCATTTCGCTCAGCGCATCTGCATTACAATGCCGTAACAACTAGCCCAAATTGAAGCTTTGCTAAACTGTTACGCCGCCTTTGGTTGGGTTTTGCGTTAACAAAGGCGCACTCGTTTCGCATCGGTATGGCGGACAACCTTACATGCGACTCCTGCGGAGCCGAAGAGACAATCGAACACGTCCCGTGCATCTGCGCTCGCTATGACGCCCCGCGATGCCCGCTCCGGATGCTTTTAGACCAAGTGGACTCGAGAGCATTTTCTGTAAAGAAGATTCCAGGACTTTGGACATGTGAGTCGAGGGCGCAAAAGGCAACGAAAGCGCGGTTGAAATACCTAAAGTCAACATACCTGCGTGGTCGCCTATAGGCTGGGTCTGCTGTCCCAAGTGTGCTTGTGATTCCGTCCATTCCTCTCTTTTCTTCTCACTCTTTTTTCGCCCCTCTATCACTCTCCCCCAGTGCTGGGTAGCAAACCGGACGTGCTTCTGGGTAACCTCCCTTTCTATCCTTGCTGCTCCCTCTCTCTCAAACAGGCTGGTCGGTGCACTCATTTAAATGAGGTTAAAACTGTGGGGAAAAAAAAAAGGCGACAGCAGGACCAATGGAAAGAATGAGCAAGACACACTAAGTGGTGTCTTGCGCGTTCCTTCCACTTCACCTCGTTTTTTTTCTCGCAGTTCTAACCACAGCCAAATCTAGTATATTGTTTCCTTGATAGAAAAAAGGCATAATTCGGTTGATTTGTTCTCAGAGCTATTGTTACCGTATTCTATCTCTATCTATCTATCTATCTATCTATCTATCTATCTATCTATCTATCTATCTATCTATCTATCTATCTATCTATCTATCTATCTATCTATCTATCTATCTATCTATCTATCTATCTATCTATCATCTGAAGAGTTCATGTTCTTCTTACAAAGAACTGCGCAGTAACAGCTATTTTTATCAAACACCGTTTAAGACGCGCACCACCGTATTATTTATCCGGCAACGCAAGATATATATCTATGCGACGGGAAAAAATGTGAGCAGAGATCAACGTGACAGCATCACGAAGACTGATGATTCACGCGTGTGCGCGGAGTAGCACTAGCTGTCGGGAACATTTTGAGGGGTTATTTTTGGCGCGGCACGGCGAGGTTTGCGATAAACGCCCGGTCCCGGCTTACGGTTCGGCGTGGGTGTTTGGTAACGCGCGTTAAAGCTTCTCTTTTTCGCCCCGCCAGGTATTACGGCTCTGACAGCAGCACTCGGAGTGGCGTATATAAAAACTTGAAGCGTGTTCCGGAGCGCCCCATCCCATCCCCACCTACGTTTCGATGTAGCGTCGTCGTGATGCGTTGCGGCGGAGGTTATGTATGGCGCCTGAACGGGAAATCTGCTGGATCGTGACAGCATTAAACGACGAAACGTGGAAGTTTCCGAGTGGCGCAAGAGATTGAATGCGGATCGAGCGAAGGACGTTTAAATACGTCAGTGATCGGCACGTGTGGACGAGGTATTCGCTTCGTTCGTTCTTTCTTTGTTTGTGGTTAGCGGAAGGCTCTGGTTTTAGATGCGTAGCAGCTCTTTGACTAGCCTGTGTAACGCTGTCCGTCCGTCCGTACAAACGCGAGGCAACGAGCTTCCCTCGGCGCAGGTGTTGGAGCGGTGCCAAATAGGTCACGCCGCAGCTGGGCGTAGATGTCACGCACCCCTCGCACGCTTCCCTCGCAGCTGCGCGCGTACGTCACTTTCTCCCTCACCCGCCGGAGCGCCGCAGCTGCCGGCTCCAACTCCCGCTCGCCTCCCGTGTCCGCGTTTCAAACAAACGTTTACACAAGTAAACGCTACATCGAGTTTCGTTTCAAACGAATCTTCCAGCGCTCACCGCAGCACCCGCGTTAGCGCCGTTCAACCCGTGACGCCACCCGTGCGCAACGCTGCTACTTCGCATCCCATCAGTGTTCCCTTCGGGGATATGGTCCAATTTTTGTTTTCAGTTTTTCTGCATTGATTAATGCCGTCCGATTGTAAGAGACGGGCTTTAGGTTTTGTATGGCATGAGCTTTAAGGCGAAAGCCTTAGCTACCTGATCAAACGCGAAAATTGACCGTTGGTGTCGTCGGCGTCACCATGAGTGTTGGAAAAAATGATGATCACGTGATGACATCACCACATAACGTCACTCTGACGTTACGGTTCACCAAATTTTGTGAAGACGTCATGACGTCACATTATGAAGTGATCACATGACATTGTTGCTTGGTCAAAGGTGGGCCGATCACGGAGGCAGTGCAAGACCACGTTAGGTGCAGAAAGCTTTCGGAGAGTGGCGAGGCGGGATGAATACATCGACTGAAAACAAAAAGAAGATGGCGTTCGCCTTCGAGTCGGCTTAGGCGAATGCATAATGAAACGTGTGAGTTTTGAATGCGGGCCGCGAAGGGCGTTCTGGTAGGTAAGCGGTCAGCACGTGTTAGCGAGGTGTCCGTTTCTTTCCTTGTTATTAGCGGATAGAGGTTGTCTTCGTTTCTTTGCTCGGTTGGTTTTCATCGCCCAAGTATGAGTTTAGTGGTTTAGGTTTGCACAAGTATACGCAGCTAGGTTCTGTATCGCTACAAGATGTCTCAAGTATGCGTTGGCACATCTGTCGTTTGTGTCCTAGCTGTTGCCCAAGTAAGCTCCTTTTATTCTGATATTGAGTACTACGTCTTTACGTTTTACTCTGTCACTTTTATATCGCTCTCCGTGTGATTTTAAGCGAAGCTATTCTATGAGTTACCGACTTGGGTTGCATGAGTGGCATAGTTCGCAAATAACCCGGCACACGCGAGTGTACCTAGATACACAAATAGGCCCTCGAAGGTGCGCCGGTCACATTGTTTCAGTATTATTTCAGGTTGTAGTATTTGTGCGCGCCGTTTTCCAATAATTGAGGCTCTCCAGATCGCGTGCTTGCCGGCGACCAGGCGTTTCTCATATTGAAATCTGATCTTTTATCGAGGTTAGTTGTAATTTCACGTTGACGTTGGTGACGAAAGAAGGCAGCTGCCCGAACACCGTAGTAGCCTCATAGGCGTACGAAAGAATAATGCGCATCATTAAGAAAAATCGCGTTATTAGCACCGAACCTTCGTGAAGTGAGTTACGCCTTTTAGGTTGCTGATGTGCGGTTTGGTAATTCGTACTGGATGCAAAAAGCGCGAGAAGCCCATACGGACTCTAAGGACACCTAGACGGGACAAGCGCTTGTACCCGCGCCCCAAAAAATTTGCAGCAGGTGCAATTTCCGAGAAAGCTATATTCCCGCTTTCTCTGAGAACATAGACTCCAAATAATTGTTCCAGCCTGTAGTAGTGCCTGCGACCTACACAGCTACCCGCGAGGTTGGAAGCGCCGTGCACTAACAGAGCACGAATTCGCATGTTCAGTTGAGCCCACGCTCTCTCAACCTTTGTGGGAGGGTGTGCGTGTGTATATACGTTTTTGACACAGTGGCAGTCTCTCGCTGATGTCCCACATATTGCGATTGGTGTTGAAATCGAGAAATAACTGTTCGCGTAGTTAACCCTTCCGCGAGTTTGCTTAATCGATTACTTATTGTAAAGGTTCTACGAGCCTTTCAGGCTTTTGTGGAATTTCAATACGCAATGTGATGCATATCGAGCGTGTAGCGCTTTGAGGCACGCAGGGGGAGCCAGCCAGCCCACTTTTATTTAGTACGAAGAGGAAGTTCACCATTGGTTTGTAAAATAATTTAAGCGCATCAATATTTACATAGCTGAAGTAAGTAGGCTAACTACTGTATTTTAAAGAATATTACATCTCCTTATTGATATATAGATCTGTCTATACTGCCTGTACAATCAATCAATCAATTAATCAATTAATAAATAAATCAATCAGTCAGTCAGTCAGTCAATATATCAAGAACTCAACCGATCATTTAATGTACAGCTATCTGCCTGTGAATCAATTTATATGTCACCTGTCTGTCGATATGTCATTGTCATCCTAACATACAGTCTGTCTGTCTGTCTGTCCGTCCGTCCGTCCTTCCGTCCGTCCGTCCGTCCGTACATCCATCCATCCATCCATCCATCCATCCATCCATCCGTCCGTCCGTCCGTCCGTCCGTCCGTCAAGTGTGAACGTGCCATGGATAGATCCATACATCCATCCATCCATCTTTCCGTCCATCCATCTGTCCATCCATACGTAGATGGATGGATGGATCCATCCATGGCACGTTCACATTCAATAAGGGAAGTCCCGTTTACTGCCTCTCTACCTGTCAATCTCTTGCTCCCGTTCTTCCCATTGATGAACATCATTCCCACTCCTACAACGCAGTGGGAGGAGCTCTACGTGGAGGTGCTGTACACGGTGGAGCACAAGCTGGGCTGCTCGGGCGGCGTCAGCCCCGGCGAGCTCCACGCGTACGCCCAGGCGGCGTTCGGCATGCCCTCCGACAGCCACCGGCGCCTGCTGGGATTGGCCCGAGAGGAGAAGCCTCCCATACCCGTGCTCAACGTGACCGTGGTCGAGGCACAGGGGCTCGAGGCTAAGGACCCGAATGGATACAGCGACCCCTACTGCATGCTCGGAATACAGCCATGTTTGTGAGTGAGCGTTTGTTGTCTTTAGGTCGCTGTCTATGACGACCTCGTCGAGCCATTTCTTAGAAAGGGGTGGTGTGAATATTATTGCGATAGCAATTATATGGACAGTCTCGGCTGGTTTTTGTCCGTCCCCGTCGCCGTCATTCACCGTATACGTATAAGTATGTATATATATATATGAAAGTGCCAAAGAAAAATAATTTGGAAAAATGCTTCCGAAACACGGAATCGAACCAGGAACCTCGCCCTCCGCAGCCCGTGGCGCTAGCCACTACGCCACGAAACGCTGATCCTCTAGGGAGCTAACGGCGAGCGTTATATACGCACCATTTACCACTGGCCGGACTCAGAGACGGCAGGCGCTTATAAGCATTTCTTCATTGCCAGCGAGATGGCGCGAGGAGCGCAACGAAGAGCTTTCGCTCGCTGCAGCGGCCGCGTTTGCGAAAGGAGCGCGCTGTCCAAACAGAAATAAGTAACAACTGTGACATTTAGTTCGCGCTCGTCCCGTGTGTACCTGTTCGTTCGTTTCGTGCGTCCTGCTCAAACCTCCTTGGTCCTGCTTTATGTTTTAGCAGTGCGCTTCAAGTATCGAGCTGTGACACATGATAGTTCGCGCTCGTCCTGTGTGCGTTCTTTTCGTGCGTCCTTTGGGCTCGAGCGACGCGCTGGCAATTTCGAGCTGCTTTCCGTTCTTCGCGTTAGATTCCAATTTGTTGCTATTTTTAAAGGGACCTGAAACACTTTACCAAGTAGTTGTAGAAAGACTTCATGAAAGGAGTGTATTGCATCGCGAATCGACTGCAAAAAAAAATTTAGAATCCGTCGAGTACGAGCGGAGTTAGGGATTTGCGGCACGTTTTAAGCACTTTCTCTCTTCTTTCGTACCAGCGAGAGCGCTGAAAGCTACACGAGGGGCGGGGGGGGGGGGGTGATTACAAGAGAGCAAGAAGCTACCGTTCTTCAGCGTGAGGCGTGAGCTTGATCACTTTCTTTTTTCTTTCTTCAAACGCCCGGCTTACCTTCAGTGTCATCGCAACGAGTGCGCGCGGACTCGTGGCGGCATCCCGCGGCGGCCGTGGTCCCTATGCAGACCACGGTGCTCAATTCAGCCAATAGCCGTGGACTCTGGAATTATGGCGCGGTCATTTGCGTCTACGACGTCATTTGTCGATAAAAGAGCGAACAATTTCTATCCGACTCGGAGAATTAATTGCGAATTTCAGGCAGCGTGCTGCGCTATGTTGTTTGGCTCACGTGTTCTCAGCAGCCTCGACTGCCGATCGGCAGCGCTTTCTGACCGTGCTCAAGAAGTGTTGCGGGGCCGCTTTAACGGCATTTTGCAACCGTGCATACTGGCGTAATAGTAGCGCTGGTTAGCACCTGAAGACATTCGGGATCGAGAGAGAGAAGGAGGGAAATTGAAGGCATGGATTTCAGCTAGACTATGCTCAGTTTGCTACCCTACACACGGGGAGAGGAATAAGGCTGTAAAAGGGAGAGAGGGAAAAGGAGAGAAACGTGAGTGGGCACAATTCACAACACAAACTCACACTGTAGCATATATAAAGGCGCCCACCCACTCAGTTGTGTTCAAGAACTGCAAGAGGGTTCTTATGGCTTTCTGGGCTGATGAGGTGTGAGGCCAGGCTACCAACATATTTCCTTCAATAAGAAGCCGATGATAAGGTCTTCTCAAAGACAATGGAGACTCCGGCGATGTTGGACACATTGGCCACAGCGGCAAAGATGTGACCAATAGTCTCTACACAGTTGCAGATAATCGCGCATGGATGAATTTGCCATACCACTGTGATAGCGGAATGAGTTTGTGAACGCTACACCGGCGCATAACCGACACAGCATTGTAGCGTCACGTCGAGAAATCTTTGTTGCCAGATGTGGCTGTAGGAATTGATCAAGGTTGTGTAGCTTGCTCTTGCTCAGTATGTGCACATGACACACTTTTGCAAGCATGAAAAACAATCCCGCAAAGCAGGCCGAGCGGCGAGGGGCTGTTTTCGGGGCATTCTTGTAGGCTTGTAAATCGCATTGATGAGTAACAGAAAGATGGATGGGTATTTCTTTGAAATGACCTACGATTTCCCAACTGAGAATTCGCTATTTTATATACTTGTGTAGTCGTATAAACAAAAATGTCTAAATATGCAGCTATTGGATATACAAGAAAAGTGTATTAGCTCCAAGCGACGGCAAACATTAAGCACTCTTGTTTATTTTTTCGTGAATTTGAACTTTAAACTGCACTTTGAACTTTATTCCGCATCTATGCAAGAAATACCTCGGACGGGGAAGGGGGATGTTCAATACATTGACTTAGAAGAAAAGGAAGAAGATTCACATCAGAAGAAGATTAACCTAAGGCGACCTTCCAGTCGACTTAGGTGAATTATAAGGGACCCTGTAAGTTTCTCTCTGGCGTAAGTGTGTTGGCAATAGACAAAGTAAAACACAAAGAAGTTAATATCAGCTTATACAGTGCTGTTTTTGTTTTCTTTGTTTTTCCAGCAACTCTGACCCTCAGAGGCGCCGACGCCGCAGCAGCAGCGCCACTAGCGGCTGCGGCTCGGACGAGGAGCCGCCTTCCGGGGGACGTTCGCCCGCCGGCAGCGCCACTGGTTCGCCGCGGCGCTCGCTGCGTAAGCTGGGCGCGTCGTTCAAGAAGCGCGAGCCTCGAAGCGGCTCTCTGGAGGGAGCCACTGTGCCGGCAAAGTTCATACGCACCACGACCGTCAAGCCGGCCACGCTCAACCCTCGCTGGAACGAGCGGTTTCGGCTGTGAGTTACGTGATCCGTCTCTCAATCAACAGCTTTAATTTGTATTTACACTTTTTAACGTTTGCGTATGTCGGGGCACTGAAGCCGTTGTATCCAGCAGCAGAGCTAGTAGACACTTCTTGTAACGTTTTGTGAAGCTATACAATGCAATCGGTTTTTTTTTTTTCAGCCGCGTCAGTGTTCTCCCTGAAAGAATATGATAGCGAACGCACACTCTACGGGGAAAAAAAGAGTACCTGTTATCCTTCTTAGTGAGTCGTGACTAGCCGCATATGTAAAAGTATTAAAGATGTCAGTTGGGAAAGTTGGTGTGAATTCAATCAATCAATCAATCAATCAATCAATCAATCAATCCCTCAGTCACGTGTGGTATATACCCGCATACCACAGTTCGTGTTTTGCGGGTATGCACCACAGGTGATTCACAGTCTCAATCAACACAGTAACAGCAAACATACACATTGAGAATTGTGGCAGATGCCAGGCATTGTGAGAATCGATATCATGATCACTCACCTAGTATAGCAGCTATGGTGCAACAGTATTAATAAGAACTGACAGACAATAATGCAAAGGAAATAAAAGGGGGGTGTTATTTGTAATAATTGGGATATAAATGTGAAGAAAGTAAAGTGGACGAAAAGATAACTTGCCGCCGGCAGGGACAGAACCTCCGACCTTCGAATAACGCGTCCGATGCTCTACCACTGAGCTACGGCTGCGGTCATCCCCCCGTCCACTTTATAGGGTATATATGTGCATTTAAACACTAGGAGTGTTAGTCAGCGCCGATACTGCCTGAAAGGACCAAGTCTGCCAGAACAAGACCCTCGTTTTGAATGAAGGAAAGAAGATGGCTTCACATTTATACCACAATTATTACAAATAACACCCCCTGTACTTTCCTTGGCATTATTGTCTGTTAGTTCTCATTAATACTATGTCTACCAAAGAAAAACGAGCCTTTAAAAGCCATCTTCTTTCCTTCAGCTATGGTGCAATGTCACTTGTGGTTGTAGCGTTTCCTACCCGCTATTCCAACAGTTCATAATTATCGATCTTGATAAATTAAGTGCACAAATATATAGATAAAGTAAAAATTATTACATAAGTATTGTTCACCACGCACAATCTCCCGCCTGTTGGAGCCCGCGCACACGAACAGCTGGCACATGGTCCCTCGACATTCCAATTCTGTGGTCCGCCAGAATGACGCAGTGTTCTCTTCATTTCTTACGATGCTGGGCGATATCCTCATGCTGACCGAGGATGACGTCATATTGATGGACAGCCGCTTTGTAGACTAGACTACCTGGGCCACATACGCCCAGGTAGTCTACGAATACGACAAGCGCCACCCCTGATGTTGGTCTACGTAGCACTATTCAGGGCTACTAGCCTCGATGGCCTATACCACACCAACTCATAGGGTGACTTCATGTTCCGACATGTCGCCAGCTCTATCGACAGACAATTTGTCGACGAAACGACCGAGGGATCCACGATTTCCAACAGCTGTACTATACCTCGTACTTCACTACACATATACCCCTCGTTGCCGCGATCACGAACGGATCCGAAACAAGTCCTGTCCAGCTGCTGGTGCTCACTGATCACGGTGATGACAACATCGTTCGAGAACTGTGCAGAACCACTTCCACACACGTCCACGGGTTCGTAAAACGTGCTTGCGTTCTCCGCAGTAACGGACAAGTATAGGCACTACATATCAGCTTACCGCTTCTGGTGGAGGAAATAACCATCTTGCTGTTGGCAGCGTTGCCCTACTGCAAAACACCGGTTATATAACGGTTATGCGGCTCTTCGACATATGTGTGTGCGTATAAAATTTGTAAATATCTTTAGCGTCATTTCGTAACATTTCGCTCAGTGAAAAGCTTACGCCACAGTCACCTCACGCCGCATCCTTCGCATAACATCGACTCCCATGGAACGTGGGATCTGCCGAATTTTATCAGTATTAGGTTTGCTTCTCCTCTATCGCGCGCACTAGAAGCCCTGCAGGTATTGAAGCACGAGCGTTCAAGATGTGGCGAAGACGGGTTCCAGTCAAGTTCACCTCTGAACCTATACATCCCGATTTATGAAAAAGAAAAAGAAAACAAATAAATAAACCACTACCCAAGCTAAAACCAAACAGCTCATCAATCTCATCGACTGGAGTTTCTAGTCTTCCAGTTAACTGTACAAAATAGCCCAGCCCGTCGAAAGTGCTCTGTTAACTGTACAAAATAGCCCAGCCCGTCGAAAGTGATCTTTAAAGGGTCGTACATGTGGGCGACGACCGTTGCTATCTAATAAAAATTCCAAAAGAAAAACTGCTCTAATCCCACGAAAGCTGCTTGAAATTGTTCATTGCGTAAGATCTCCTGCCTTTCGTTTACATTACTTTTTGTTTGTAATCGATTCCATCGAAACTTATACCTGAGCCTACTAAGACGCAGCCGCGTAAAATTTCGCTCTTTTATGGATTCGTAGTTTCGTGCGCGGGCGCTACAGCTTTCTCCTTTCCGGCGAAGTTCTTTTTTACGATTTTTGTTTGTTCGTTTGTTACGTCCTGTGTTGGGAAAGAACAGCCTGTGCTCCTCCCTTTTTTCATTTTCTTTTTCTTCCGCCACCTCGGCACGTACACGGCTCTAAGGCGATGGCAACAGGAGTGAGATATCGATCTTTACTCCTCGCCTCTGCTTTTTTTTTTGCTTTTTTAGTTTTCTTTAAAAACCTTCCTCACTTTTCAGCCGTTCTCCCGACACCGCATCGCCGCTTCCAAACTATGCGATCTACAGAACTGTAAACAAGAACAAGTAAAGAAAAGAAAAGCTCAGAAATTTAAGAAGAGAAACAAGAAAAAATGAAAAACAAGGTTGCTTTTAAGTGAACACCACTGCGTGCGTCGTCGTCGTCTTCTTCGAAGCGACTAAAAAGCACCCCCCCCCCTTCTCTTTCTATCTCTCTCACTAAACATCTCGCCCGAATCGTCCATTGGGCGATTAATTCTTTATCTTATCTCTCCTACCGTTTTTTTCTCTCCCGCTTCTACGAATGCGACGAAACTGGCTCGATTCGCAGAACTAACCAGCGCGCTTGGATTCGACGTTCAAAAAAAAAAACACACACACACACACAAAAAGCGGGTATATGCTCGCCTGAGAGGGGCTACAGGTTCAATCTCTCCCTCCATCTCTTTTCTGTTTTACGTTTTATGTTTCTCCGTGTTTTTTTTTTTTTATTTGTTTGCCGCCAATGTTGTTTACGCCTCTCTCTCGCATCAGGCTGATACCGGGCGTCCTGTTTTGCAGCTCGAAACAATCAAACTTGAACTGGCCGGAAAAGCGAGTTTGACATTGGGTTTTGTTGTGAATGGAATGTTTCAGGTCTTTCTGTAGAAAGATAGAGGGGGCGGGGGTATTGATGGGGGGGAAGGTGGGGGGGGGGGGGGGGGGGCTGGCTTTTCAGTAGAAGGATGGGCGTGAGGGGTGATGTAATGAGGGTGGGTAGGAGAGCATAGTAGCTTTCAGGAATGGCAATTTAATTTAGATCGCGTTCTCTCGAGATCGATCTGACGGCCTCCGTATTGATGCATAGCCGCGATTTCAGCGAGAGTGGCAATGAAATGTATGAAACTTCGGCCGGAAAAAAAAAGAAATAATGAAAGAAAAACTCGTCGGCTCCCGGCTGTTGTTTACACGACGTGAAAGTGCTTTTTTTTTTTTTTTGCCGGTGAGCGTACACAAAATTGCCAGAGCCGGATAGCGAGATGCGTCACGAAAGAACAACACAAGAAAGAAACAAATAAGACATTGTAGGTGGGCGCGTTGTTTCGCGCGTCGTGAGCTTTACGGTCCCTGAAAGCCGGTGAAAGTATAAAGGTGTTGTGGACAACAGGGCAGTAAACAAGAGAAAAAAAATTAAAAGCGCAGGGAGATTGTTGCAATACTGTTTTGCAGAAAGTCCAGTTAAACAAGACTTTTTTGTATGAGTCGGCATGGATTTATGTTGTAGTTTAGAAACAGCGTAGTTTTACTACTTGTAAGGACATAACAGAAAAAAAAGAAAATGTGAGGTGCGCTTGCAGCAGTACGTTTGGCGCATTTATTCTCGAATGTAGATTGAGCTAGTGGCTGTGAGGAAAAAAAATTAAGCGACGCAGGCCTTTAGAGCCACGATGGCTTACATACGCAACTCGAGAAGGAATACCAAATAAAAAAAAAATCTAAGAGTTGATCCACCCGAAGTCGAAGCTGTAGGAACTGCGGAGATTTGATTCGCCAGTGTTTATCTTGTGTTTGTCAGCTCTTTTGTGTTCTTTTTCATTCCTTTCTCGTGTTTGTCTGTCTGTGTTTGTCGTGTCTGTATACAGGCTTCATGTCGGGAAGAAACCACATTAGCATATGCAATGTAGCGTTGTACATGAGTAAAATAAGCACCAAGCGTCGCACAACGCGAATTCTGTAACCAGGCGTCACACAATGCGACTTGCGCAACGAGTAGGTTGTGAAATGCTTCCAACCCATTACAAAGGGCTCTGCCATAATTCTTCGTCGTCATCAGACACAGCATCAACAAAGTGCGCATAATGCCTTACATGCGTTTAGCAGGTACCACGGCTCTTCGTAAAATGATGAAAAATGGCACAGTGCCTGCTGCCCTACTTCTCAAAAATTACAATTATTCAGAGCGTAGTGGGTTCCTCGCAAGTGCACTTGTATTGGTTGCCAAGGAAGCCCATAAGCGCATGATCCATTTCCTCGGGGTCTCCGTAAAATTACAATGATTTATAGCGTAGTGGGTTCCTCGCAAGTGCACTTGTATTGGTTGCCAAGGAAGCCCATAAGCGCATGATCCATTTCCTCGGGGTCTCAGTAAAGTTATTCGCCCCCCCCCCGTCTCTCTCCCACGTCAACGTATGTTATACAGCATGACGGGAGAGGGAAATAGCGAGCGGGCGTCACCCAATGCAAATTACATAACTGGTGGGCCGTTTAAAGCTTCCAACCCATTACAAAGGGCTGAGCCATAATTCTTCATCGTCATCAGTCGTCGCGTCAACAAAGTACACATAATGCCTTACAGACGTGTAGCTGGTGCTTCGCTTCTCCGCAGAATGACGAATAATGGCTTAGTAGGTGCTTCCCAACTTCACAAAAATTGTGATTTATGGCGTAGTGGGTATCTTTCTAGTGTACTTGTATTGTAGCCCTGTTACAAAGCAAATGCGAGGGTCCTGGGCCAGCTGTCTCCAAACGAGTTTTCCTGCTTCTTGGACTCCCCCCCCCCCCCCCCCCAGTTCGGAGAACGGATTAGACACCTGCACCTGCTGTCTTTCCCTGAACTGAGCGCTTCGGTGGGGAGCTGGCTGCTACACGCGGGACCCCTCCGTGGGTCGCGTATTTGCATCGAGTGTGCTTTTGGCTAAGGCTGGTGCCTTTGTTCGTAAAAGGATTACCAGTTCCCGAGGTGGCATTGTCTCCCCCCCCCCCTTCCGAACTGGTCGGACGTGAAGAGTGAGAGGACAGTGGTCTCGGGAGTGCCATCCTGGGGGCGGTGACCTATGTGCCGAAGAGACGGACCCTCCAAAGGCATGCACGTTTGTGATTGGACATTTGCCGCATAAGGAGCTATAGTTATGCAGCTCGAAAGGCATGCACGTTTGTGATTGGACATTTGCCGCATAAGGAGCTATAGTTGTGCAGCTCCAAAGGCATGCACGTTTGTGATTGGACGTTTGCCGCATAAGGAGTTTCCCTGTCTTTGTATTGAAGCGTATTTAAGGAGCAGCAGAGCGTCTGCTCGGGACGGATCGATCGGACTAGATGTCGCTCTGACGATCCTGTCCTCTATGATGTTGTAAATAAACCTCTGTTAAGTTTCCTCAACGTCGGTCTCTCTGCCTCGGCTTCCTGCTGTTCCGGACGTCCCTGGGCCTGCGGTACGACTGTCGCCGCTCAGCTCCACGCTACCCCCTGGGTCCACCTCGGACAACGTCCCCGCTCGTAACGACTGGTCGACAGCGGTGGGATGGAGCCGAATACCCACTCGTAACAACTGGATGGCAGCGACGGGATTCTGCTCACGACAAGTCGCAACAAGCTCGTGCCAGCATTGGGATCGTCTCCGCCGAGATCATGGCTGCAGGGTGTGGTGAGTGCTTGACTTTCTTCACTGAGATTTTACCAGGCTTTGTCTCATGAAAGGTGGTAATTTTGGGTAACTACTCTACGTTGACCTGTGCATAGGAACGTAGCGTCTTAGTAGTAGTGAAGTTAGCAGCACTTGCAGCAACCATGAATCTGAAGGCACTGAAAAAACCGCTTTTGCTAGAGTTAGCTAAAAGTCTGGGTTTGGATGTTCGAGAACAAATGAGAAAGCCAGAGATTATCGAGGCTATTGAGAACCTTGAGGCAGACGACGACGAGCTCTCAGAGTGTCTAGAGCTAATTGAGAAAAAAAGAAAAGAGAGGCGCGAGGCTGAAGAAAGAAATGAGAGGCTTAGGCGCGAAGCTAAAGAAAGAAATGAGAGGCTGAAGCGCGAAAAGCGAGAGGCAGAGGAACGCGAAAGGCGTGAAAGGCGGGAGGCAGAGGAACGCGAAAGGCGCGAAGAGAGGCAGGCTCGGGAGCGAGAACATGCTCTCAAAATGAAAACACTTGATCGTGAAATTCAGGCAATTAAGTGGCAACTGGCACAACGTCAACTCAGGATTTTCGAGATAGACGAGGACATTGTGTCTTTTCTCGTTAAGTTTAAAAAGGTTTGCGAAGATGTTGGTGTTAGCCGAGACCTTTGGTTGGAGAGGCTTCTCACGTTGCTGCCGCGCGAAACTGCATGCGTTTTGGAGCGCTTATCCACGGAGGAAGCGCAAGACTTTGATAAGGCCAAAGATGCCTTGTTGCGCCACTTAGGTATTTCAGGTCCTGCTGACTGCGAAAGCCGAGGCAACAAAGACAGCGCTGAAGCGCTGGAGGATGACGCGCGCCGTAAAGCACTTGAAGCTGAGACCCGTCGCGAGGCGCTAGAGGCCGAGGCCCGTCGTGAGACGCTTGAGGACGCCAGGGCGATAGAGGAGGAAGCGCGTCACAGAGCGCGAGAGCAAGAAGCACTTCGCGTGGCGCGAGAGACTGAGGTGCTACGCAAAGCGCATGAGAAAGAAGCGCGTAGCAATGCGCTAGAAATTGAGGCCCGTCTCAAAGCACGTGAGGACGAGGCGTTTCGCAAGACGAAAGAGGAAGAAGCACTTCGCGTGGCGCAAGAGGCCGAGGCGCTCCGCAAGGCGCGTGAGGATGAATCGCGTCGAAAAGCGCTAGATGAGGAAGCGCGAGAACAAGAAGCGCTTCGTGTGGCGCGAGAGACAGAGGCGCTACGCAAGGCGAGTGAGATTGAAGAGTGTCAAAGGCGCGAAGAGCAGGAGGCCGACTTCGAAGGCCAGAGAAAAGGGGCTATCCACGAAAGCGATAGAACGCCCGAAGCTGAAGAGACATCTCAGGGCGAGCTGGCTGACTTAGAGAGTGTCGGGACTACCGTTAGGTCAGACTCAGAGATACCTAGTAACGGCCCAGAGGACAAGTCAGTTCAGCCGCCTAAAGTGTTGGCAGCGAATGTCGAAGGCAGCGCACTTGAGAGTACTAGTGCCGAGACTATGAGCGCTGCGAGCCGTTCGGTGAGGAAAAGGCGCCGACGCAAACGAAAGGCGAACGCAAAAGAGACCAGTGGCGGTAAGCGTGCTAAAGCGCTAGCCAAATGCGACGGCCGCATTCTTCGAGACGCCAAGATAAAGGCTAGGCCTGAAATCCCAAAACGGCGTGCCAGGACAAGTTCCAAGTTGAGAGTCCCGCGGAAATCTAGATCGGACGTGAGGCGCGTCGCGAAGAAAAGAATTTCAGTGAAATTCCGATGCCGAAATCTTCGCCTGGTCTTATCCTTTTCACGGCCTAGTCGAGGCAGGAGCGCAGCGAGATGTCGCGTACGCCGGAATCGTGACAAAGGCTGTCCCCCACCGTGGCAAAAGGCTGACGGCTTAACCCGGAGGGGCACAATGGGCAAGCGATGCCCTTTGTCAGAATCGAGAGGCCGCGGGTCAAAGGTCGCCGCTACTGAGCGCGTCGGACAGGTTCGTTCTTTGTTCATTTGTCGAGACCGGACCCCTCGAAATCTGTGGCATGCGCGTCTCCCCAGAGTTCGTCTAAAAGGGTGCGTTTGGAGACACCCTGGGATAACCGCTAGTGTGTTAATGTGTACTAACGAATTGAGGAGTGAAATTTTGTAATTTGTCACTTTCCTCCTCATTGTAGCGGACATTGAGACGTTTGTTTGGTTATTTGTTTTTTTTATATTTAGAGCCATGACCGTCAGCGCTAGTGTAAAGAGCTCTGAATTGTTTTGAAGGAGATGTAGGCTGAGTTGAAAGCCTCCGTTTAGATACTTTGTTTGTCTTTTTTTTTATAGCTAGAAACATAACCGTTAGCGCTCGTGTAGAGAGCTGTGAATTGTTTTAACGGAGATGTAGGCTGAGTGTTGAAAGCCTCCGTATTAAATAGCTTTGTTTCGACAGCTGGAAACAGCTTTTAGCGCTCGAGTAGAGGAGAGCTGTTCGTAATAGTTACAGAGACGAAGGCAAAATGATAAAAGCCTCTGTTTAACGTACTACTGATTTGTTTTTCGTTACGTGTTAGTATGCGCGTCAGTGTAATTTTAGTTTCTCCTTGTTTTGTGTTAAACGCGTGAGTTTGATTTTCAGTTTTATTTCGTATTTAGTTTGCAGCGTTTTGTTTTCTTAATGTAGTACTCATTTGCCAAGTGCAATGAGTAAAAGGGTTTTAGCCGAAGGCTAGAGTTGTGTGCGATTCAGGGAACTTGATGGCATCGGGTACTCTGGCTTGTGTATTTAGGTTCAATTTTTTTATGTGACAGGTTTACAATTGCCTTTTTTTTGTTGTTGTTGTGGTCGTGCTTCATCACGACATGTGTTTGTGGATTTGAGCAGCCTATTTCAGGTTTGGTTGTTGGAATTGCTGCTGCTATTGTAATTGAGAACAGGTCATTTTGTTTGGAGTAAAAGCCTGGTGGGTCTCAGGGAGAGAGTACGGGCGCTTGCCTGCTTGGCGGTTGTGGTTCTCGCGTGGTTGACACAGGTGCTGTCTTTCGAGAAGGAATGTTGGCCAGCAGAGCGAGAAGCTTTTCTCCGAACTTGGACGACGCTACCAGATGTTCGAGATCACCGGAGATGGCGGAGGAATGTAGCAGAGCAGCATCGCGGTGGGTACGGCTTCAGCACATCAGCATTGTCTTCATCGACCTCTCCCCACAAAGGTGATTGACCTTTGTACGTCGAGGTCTCGGCCTGCCGCCGGGGAAGCTGTTACAAAGCAAATGCGAGGGTCCTGGGCCAGCTGTCTCCAAACGAGTTTTCCTGCTTCTTGGACTCCCCCCCCCCCAGTTCGGAGAACGGATTAGACACCTACACCTGCTGTCTTTCCCTGAACTGAGCGCTTCGGTGGGGAGCTGGCTGCTACACGCGGGACCCCTCCGTGGGTCGCGTATTTGCATCGAGTGTGCTTTTGGCTAAGGCTGGTGCCTTTGTTCGTAAAAGGATTACCAGTTCCCCGAGGTGGCATTGTCTCCCCCCCCCCCTTCCGAACTGGTCGGACGTGAAGAGTGAGAGGACAGTGGTCTCGGGAGTGCCATCCTGGGGGCGGTGACCTATGTGCCGAAGAGACGGACCCTCCAAAGGCATGCACGTTTGTGATTGGACATTTGCCGCATAAGGAGCTATAGTTATGCAGCTCGAAAGGCATGCACGTTTGTGATTGGACATTTGCCGCATAAGGAGCTATAGTTGTGCAGCTCCAAAGGCATGCACGTTTGTGATTGGACGTTTGCCGCATAAGGAGTTTCCCTGTCTTTGTATTGAAGCGTATTTAAGGAGCAGCAGAGCGTCTGCTCGGGACGGATCGATCGGACTAGATGTCGCTCTGACGATCCTGTCCTCTATGATGTTGTAAATAAACCTCTGTTAAGTTTCCTCAACGTCGGTCTCTCTGCCTCGGCTTCCTGCTGTTCCGGACGTCCCTGGGCCTGCGGTACGACTGTCGCCGCTCAGCTCCACGCTACCCCCTGGGTCCACCTCGGACAACGTCCCCGCTCGTAACGACTGGTCGACAGCGGTGGGATGGAGCCGAATACCCACTCGTAACAGCCCCAAGAGAGCTTACAACGCCGCTCTTCCAGCTTTCGCTGTGACTGTGCTGCGGTTTCAGCGCAGGCCTGGCGTTTTTTCATTCCTTTCTCGTGTTTGTCTGTCCTTTTATTTTATCTTCCGTTCTTTTTGCGTAATTATGTGATACCTGCTATCGTTTTCCGTTCTTTTGTTGTGATTGTCTGATTTGTTTTGCCATTATCTATTTTCTGTTTTTATGGTCTCCTTTCTACTGTTTTTCTATTCTTCCCTGCTCCGAGCGCAGTGCGTCTAACTCCCGACGCTGGCGTTTCGCCTCCGCTTTACCCTTCCGTAAATCTGTGTCATACTCCCGACGCTGGCGTTTCGCCTCCGCTTTACCCTTCCGTAAATCTGTGTCATACTCCCGACGCTGGCGTTTCGCCTCCGCTTTACCCTTCCGTAAATCTGTGTCTAACTCCCGACGCTGGCGTTTCGCCTCCGCTTTACCCTTCCGTAAATCTGTGTCATACTCCCGACGCTGGCGTTTCGCCTCCGCTTTACCCTTCCGTAAATCTGTGTCTAACTCCCGACGCTGGCGTTTCGCCTCCGCTTTACCCTTCCGTAAATCTGTGTCATACTCCCGACGCTGGCGTTTCGCCTCCGCTTTGCCCTTCCGTAAATCTGCGTCATACTCCCGGCGCTGGCGTTTCGCCTCCGCTTTACCCTTCCGTAAATCTGCGTCATACTCCCGACGCTGGCGTTTCGCCTCCGCTTACCCTTCCGTAAATCTGTGTCATACTACCGACGCTGGCGTTTCGCCTCCGCTTTACCCTTCCGTAAATCTGCGTCATACTCCCGACGCTGGCGTTTCGCCTCCGCTTTACCCTTCCGTAAATCTGCGTCATACTACCGACGCTGGCGTTTCGCCTCCGCTTTACCCTTCCGTAAATCTGCGTCATACTCCCGACGCTGGCGTTTCGCCTCCGCTTTACCCTTCCGTAAATCTGTGTCATACTACCGACGCTGGCGTTTCGCCTCCGCTTTACCCTTCCGTAAATCTGCGTCATACTCCCGACGCTGGCGTTTCGCCTCCGCTTTACCCTTCCGTAAATCTGCGTCATACTACCGACGCTGGCGTTTCGCCTCCGCTTTACCCTTCCGTAAATCTGTGTCTAACTCCCGACGCTGGCGTTTCGCCTCCGCTTTACCCTTCCGTAAATCTGTGTCATACTCCCGACGCTGGCGTTTCGCCTCCGCTTTACCCTTCCGTAAATCTGCGTCATACTCCCGGCGCTGGCGTTTCGCCTCCGCTTTACCCTTCCGTAAATCTGCGTCATACTCCCGACGCTGGCGTTTCGCCTCCGCTTTACCCTTCCGTAAATCTGTGTCATACTACCGACGCTGGCGTTTCGCCTCCGCTTTACCCTTCCGTAAATCTGCGTCATACTACCGACGCTGGCGTTTCGCCTCCGCTTTAACCCTTCCGTAAATCTGCGTCATACTACCGACGCTGGCGTTTCGCCTCCGCTTTACCCTTCCGTAAATCTGCGTCATACTCCCGACGCTGGCGTTTCGCCTCCGCTTTACCCTTCCGTAAATCTGTGTCATACTACCGACGCTGGCGTTTCGCCTCCGCTTTAACCCTTCCGTAAATCTGCGTCATACTCCCGACGCTGGCGTTCGCCTCCGCTTTACCCTTCCGTAAATCTGCGTCATACTACCGACGCTGGCGTTCGCCTCCGCTTTACCCTTCCGTAAATCTGTGTCCTAACTCCCGACGCTGGCGTTTCGCCTCCGCTTTACCCTTCCGTAAATCTGTGTCATACTCCCGACGCTGGCGTTTCGCCTCCGCTTTACCCTTCCGTAAATCTGCGTCATACTCCCGGCGCTGGCGTTTCGCCTCCGCTTTACCCTTCCGTAAATCTGCGTCATACTCCCGACGCTGGCGTTTCGCCTCCGCTTTACCCTTCCGTAAATCTGTGTCATACTACCGACGCTGGCGTTTCGCCTCCGCTTTACCCTTCCGTAAATCTGCGTCATACTACCGACGCTGGCGTTTCGCCTCCGCTTTACCCTTCCGTAAATCTGCGTCATACTCCCGACGCTGGCGTTTCGCCTCCGCTTTACCCTTCCGTAAATCTGTGTCTAACTCCCGACGCTGGCGTTTCGCCTCCGCTTTACCCTTCCATAAATCTGTGTCATACTCCCGACGCTGGCGTTTCGCCTCCGCTTTACCCTTCTGTAAATCTGCGTCATACTCCCGACGCTGGCGTTTCGCCTCCGCTTTACCCTTCCGTAAATCTGTGTCATACTACCGACGTAAATCTGCGTCATACTCCCGACGCTGGCGTTTCGCCTCCGCTTTACCCTTCCGTAAATCTGCGTCATACTACCGACGCTGGCGTTTCGCCTCCGCTTTACCCTTCCGTAAATCTGCGTCATACTCCCGACGCTGGCGTTTCGCCTCCGCTTTACCCTTCCGTAAATCTGCGTCATACTCCCGACGCTGGCGTTTCGCCTCCGCTTTACCCTTCCGTAAATCTGCGTCATACTCCCGACGCTGGCGTTTCGCCTCCGCTTTACCCTTCCGTAAATCTGTGTCATACTCCCGACGCTGGCGTTTCGCCTCCGCTTTACCCTTCCGTAAATCTGTGTCATACTCCCGACGCTGGCGTTTCGCCTCCGCTTTACCCTTCCGTAGATCTGTGTCTAACGCCCGACGCTGGCGTTTCGCAGTCGCTTCGCTTGCTCGTGCAGACGAATCAGCCCTTCGGCGACGCTGGCGTTCACGGGCGAGCAAGTGCTGGTGTTCCAAACGCGCAGCCATCTCGGTTTATGTGTATCAAACGTGGGACCTGCGTGACGCCAACGCGAGACATGAGACGACGACAGGGCGGTTAAACTGCTTCGCAGTTATGAAGTTGTTGGTGAGGACTAGCAATTAAAAGTTGCATGAGCTCGACGCCATGCGGCAAACTGGGACATCGGGACGCAAACGGGGAAGATATAAAGGGGAAGGAAACAAGGACGTAGCTTAGTGCGTCGTCACGAATCGTCATCGGCATCACGATCACCATTCATAGTGACTTGAAAAGCAGAGTAGTCATAAAAACAGGTAAATTTGCATAAAGTAATGCTGAAAATATCAGAGAAGAAAGATATTCCACAAAATATCAAACACTAATTTCCGCACTTTTTTAGTTAGCACAAGAATAAATAAAAATATAAGAATATTATGAGGTCTTGGTAGGGCAGACGTTTATTTGGCCCGAAGACCCGGCAGCGAACAGGCACGATCAACCCACACTGATGATGATGATACACGACGAAGATGAGGATGCATAACCAAATGCATCATGATGGTGATAATGTACACATGAAGAAGATGTGCATAATAAATGCCCACACTAATTCCCCCCACGTGAAAGCGGCCAGCCTGGCCGCTGGAGGTCAAGGAGAGGAGGAACGTCGTATGAAGGGCTTGATGCGGGAGACGTGGACAATCTCGGTAGTACGGTAACGGCGGTCTGCTGGGGTTACAAGTGGCGTCACGCGATAATTCACAGGTGAAGTCTGTTCCAGAACTGTGTACGGCCCGATAAACCGTGGCTGAAACTTCTCACACAAACCAGGTGTGCGAAGAGGCGTCAAGAGCAGGACCTCGTCACCGGGTCGGAAAGAGACAGCACGATGCGCTTCATCATAAACAATCTTCCTGTCTTGCTGTCTGGCTTCGGTATTCAGGCGAGCACGCTGGCGGCACTGGGCGAGTCGTGAAACGTATTCCTCGGCAGAGGATGGCGACGGATTTACGTTGGAGGTAAAGAAAGAAACGTCCAGAAGGGAAGTAGGGGAACGTCCGTAAACCAGGTAAAACGGTGAATAGCCGGTTGTCCGCTGAATGGCTGTGTTATAGGCCAAAGTGACGAATGGTAAAATCGCGTCCCAGTTTTTATGGTCTGGTTGAATATAGGCGGAGATCATATCGGCAAGTGTGCGATGAAATCGCTCGGTCAGGCCGTTAGTCTGAGGATGGTAGCTGGAAGCGGTCTTGTGAGTGGTGCCGGAGGATCGGAGAAGTTCGTTCAATAGTTGAGAGAGGAAAGCCTTTCCACGGTCACTGATCAGAACACGCGGAGCGCCATGGCGGAGTATAATGGCTTGGAGAACGAAATCGGCAACTTCAGAAGCAGAACCAGTAGCCACAGAAGATGTCTCAGCGTAGCGGGTCAAATGGTCCACAGCTGTCACGATCCATCGTTTGCCGGCGGCAGTGACTGGAAGGGGGCCGAAAAGATTGACACCTACAACTTCAAATGGTGTCGCGGGACAAGGAAGAGGCTGCAGTTTACCGGTAGGACCAGATGTTGGGAGTTTTCGACTCTGACAGATAGTGCAGGACCCGACGTACCTGGCTACGCTAGTAGTAATGCCAGGCCAGTAAAAACGACTTCTAAGGCGGTCGTAGGTTTTATGAAAACCGAGATGACCTGCAGTCGGATCATCGTGGAAGGCTGTGAGGACGTGAGAGCGGAGAGAGCGAGGTAGAACGGCCACCCAGCGCTGACCGTCAGGATGGTAAATTCGGCGGTACAGCACGGAGTTGTCGAGCTTAAATTGCGAGAGTTGGCGACGTAGCCGCGCGTTAAGTGGACAGGAAGTTCCACAGAGATGGCCCATGATCCGTCGACAGTTCGGGTCAGCTAGCTGGCGAGAGGCAAATTCTTGGTCGTTGTCCGGAGGCAGGTGGTCTATAGAGGCCAGAGAGGGGACCGATGTAAAAGTGGGCTCGCAGAGTTTGGTATGCGAGGCGGTTGCGGAAACGCCGAGCGGGGCCGTAGGTAGCGGGCAGCGAGAAAGAGCGTCGGCGTCTTGATTTTTTTGCCACACTTGTAGATGATATCGAACTCATACACCTGAAGACGCAGAATCCAGCGACCGAGGCGTCCCGATAAGTTCTTGAGTGTGGAAAGCCAACATAACGCGTGGTGGTCAGTAACAATAGTAAAATGACGGCCGTGCAGATAGGGACGAAACTTCTGCACCGACCAGATGACGGCCAGACATTCCTGCTCGGTGATCGTGTAGTTCCTCTCGGCTGGAGAGAGTACGCGGCTGGCGTATGCAACGACTCGCTCTCGCGAAGAGTTGTCGCGCTGCACAAGAACGGCGCCTAAACCGCGGCCGCTAGCGTCCTGTGTGCAGGAGAGTCGGAGCAGCTCGTCAAAATGGGGAAAGAACAGGATCGGTCGTGAGGGCATCCTTCAACATGTCAAAAGCCGATTCACATTCCTGAGACCACTCAAAGGGCGTACCGGAGACAAGTAGCTTGTGTAGTGGTGCAGCTATGGAGGCAAAGTTTCGTATAAATCGACGAAAGTAAGACGCGAGGCCAAGGAAACTTCGCAAGTCTTTAGGTTTCTCAGGGCGAGGAAAGCGAAGCACCGCAGCGGTTTTGTCGGGGTCAGGGCGTATTCCGTCCTTGCTCACGACATGACCGAGGACTTTAATGGACTTGCTGGCGAAATGGCATTTCTTGGTGTTAATTTGAAGACCAGCGCCCGCAAGGCACGTCAGAACTTCATCCAAGCGTTGCAGGTGTTGAGAGAACGTTGATGAAAAGACAACAATGTCGTCTAGGTAGCACAGGCAAGTCTTCCATATCAGGCCACGCAGCACGGTGTCAATCATTCGCTCAAAAGTCGCGGGTGCGTTGCATAGCCCGAAAGGCATCACGTTGAACTCATATAGGCCGTCCGGAGTGGCAAACGCTGTTTTTTCTTTGTCATCTTCGTGCATGGGGATTTGCCAGTAGCCGGAACGCAAGTCGAGGCTCGAAAAGTATTCCGCGCCTTGTAGGGAATCAAGGGCGTCGTCAATCCGTGGCATAGGGTATACGTCCTTCCTAGTGATCTTATTGAGCGCCCGGCAATCGACGCAAAAGCGTACGGAACCATCCTTTTTCCGCACCAAAACAACGGGAGACGACCAAGGGCTGGCTGAGGGGAGGATTATGTCCCTTTGCAGCATGTCGGCTACGTTTTCTTCGATGATTTTTCGCTCGGCTAGAGACACGCGGTACGGGCGGCGGTGCACAATCGATGTTCCGTCGGTCTGAATGCGATGTGCTGCAGCGGTAGTTTGGCCCAAGGTGGACGAATAGGCATCGAAAGAGGTTGCGTGCTTGTTCAACAAAGCAACCAGCTGCTGCTTCTGCGAATCTGTCAAGTCACTGCTGATGACTGCTGTAAGGGCGGAGGAAGAAGTACGATCAGCAGTAGAGTGGCCTTTGGAGCGGACAGGCGTAAGGGGCACGACGCATACAGGCTCCGGATCGGCAACGCAGGCTACCGTGGTGCTCCGCGGAAGTAAAATCTTTTCCGATGTTGCGTTCGTGGCGGCGACGAGAGCTGAACCATTGCGGAAGCGAACGACACCCGATGCAAGAGCTATGCCTTTACTAAGGCAGCGGGGTGACGGGGTGACCAATACGTCACCAGAGTCGACGTCGTTGGACACAACCGTTACGATTCGCCCACAATATTAAGAACTTGCTTGAATTTTTCGCACCTTCCGCTATAACACTGAGAACCGATAATACTACTACTCAGGCCCGTAGCCAGGTGGGGGGTCCCCCGAAATTTTTATGATGCATGATGTTTTACCGAAAATAAATAATGAGAATAGGCGTTTTTCTCAAATAGTCAAGGCTTTCAGCAAGTGCCCCCCCCCTGAAAAAAATTCCTGGCTACGGGCTTGCACTACTACTACTACTACTACTACTACTACTAATAATACTACTAATAATAATAATAATAATAATAATAATAATAATAATAATAATAATAATAAAACGTGGCTTGTTTGTATTCCTGATATACTGTTATCTTTTTCGTGTTTGCAGATTGTGTAGTATTTGAATGGGGCGCTAGCACAAAGGCTTCTGGGTTGTTCCTGGGCACCATGATGAACGTTTGCTTTATAATGTGATCACGGTCACGCCGATCGGATTTCGACGGGTACTAATCCTAGACGCCCGTGCACATTAAAGAAATCCAGGTGGTTGAAATTTACGGAGCGCTCCACTATACCGTGCCTCATAATCATTATGATGATATCGTGGTGTTGGGACGTGAAACCCCAACAACTGTTTTGTTGATTGATTGAATATTATCGCGTTCCCCGAATATTTCTTCCGGTGAAGAGTCTTCTTCGCTTTAACGACGCGAAATGACGACGTTAGTAACTATGACGGCGTCAGTAAAATGACGGCGTTAGTAACTAGTAAGAATACTATTCACCGAAGGAACACGTCACATTTTGTTGTTTTTACGAATTGCAGGTCCAATTAAGCTCATTAAGTTTAAAACGAGATTACGAGTTTGTCTGTGCCTTTATGTGTATATTTAGTCATGCAGAAAGAAAAAATAGATAAGAATTCTTGAAAGAAACAAAAGTGGCGGGAGTTGTCGCCCGCTTTGGACGAGACTCGGCGTTGACTCGAGACTTAAGCTGGGCAATATCGCGACACAAGAGTATCGCGATAGTATCTCAGAGATACTTTTGTGTATCTGTATTCCTGTGTCGAGATACATTTGAAAAATGTATTTGTATCTCAGTAGTGAAATACTTTTATGGTGTATCGATTATATCGCTATACTTCGCAGCCCGCGGATAGCTCGTTACTTTTTTGTCGGAAATGAGCCGGCGTGTTTCCAAGGAGAAAGGAAGGCTTTTCTGTGCTTAACCAAGCAAAGGGGCGCCGCTGGTCGGCGACACATGTAGGAATAGCGGCGAAGGATTTTCCATACGCACAGAATGACCCATACGGTAAAGCTGCCGACACCGCTGGCGTTAGGATCATGGAGACAGTATTGTCGACCTCTTCCGACGATAGTCGTTGTGTCTCAAGGCCCGTGCAGCACCCCTAACTTTTTTTCGGGTGGCCAGCCATTTCGCGAGTTCGCGAGTCTTGTGTTGAGGCCGAACTCACGCAATCGAGACGACAGCCTACTTGAGTAGTCGTTGTTGCTTAAGCGCAGTTAATGCAACAACCTTCTGAGCTAAACAGATCTCGAGTGTAAAATATAGTTTTTCTTAAAGAACTGGTGTTCGTTAGTGATTCGAACGATGGGCTGGACTCGCTTGTTTTAGTGCGCTGCAACCTTATTAACAATATAATCCTGCATCTATCAATGTTCTTACGGAGCATCAGCATCCCCGAAATAACAAAATATTTCGGTATCTGTATTCCTGTATCAGTATTACGGCATACTTTTATCGTCCGTATGCCAAAGTATCTCCGAAATATTCCGTTACGTCTAGGACGAATGTATCTCAGTATCTGTATTTTAGGCTTCCAACATATACATTTCTATATCTGTATTCCGGAATAATTTTCTGAGTATCTCTGCCAAGCGCTGCTTGACACGCATGCGTTAAGTATTTGCATATATATTTGCGTTTTATGCATTTTCTTATTTTCCTATATAGTGATGTCATGACATTTAATTAAAATTATTTTTTTCACACAGGGACATCGACGATATTTACACGGATCGACTCCACCTCGACGTCTGGTGAGCATTTCTTTTATATACAAACAACACGGTTGTTCCCTCGGTCATAGTAATCGGCATAACACGAAAGTGAACCGCGTCTTCACAGGGATATAGTTGATTGTTTAGTGTACATCGATGTATAAGAGCTTGCACAATGTCCATTCGTGTTTGGCAGCTATTTTCTTATTTTGGATCATACCCAAGTGAGAGAATTGCATTTAGATGAGGAAACAAGGGCTAGTGGAAGCCATGCGCAGCTTTCGAACTCGTGAGGCCATGCGCTCCCGTGTTGCAAGTCATATTGAGCGCGACTGTACGTAGTAAGAGACAAGGAAGACGATGTATCTACCAATATGAATAAGGGATTAAGTAGCCGAGAGATATGTACAGTAGCCGCGACAACCAGGACGATAATATCCCCTGAGGTGCAACGTCCACATAATTGTACGCCATAGATCGGCAAATTCACTCGTGGGTCGACTCACTCTAAATCGCTCAGGTTCAGATCAGGCCGTGAGTCTGTGTGTGAGTGAGTCCGGCTGACTAGTAAGTAGGTGAGCTTGAGTCCTATTGACAAACATTTTAGTGAGCCTGAGTCCGGGTGAGTTTGGTTGACAAAAACTTAGGTGAGCCTGAGTTCGAGTGAAGAAAGTCTTGGTTGAGGAAAGGTATTGTGAGTCTTCGTCTAAGTGAGCCTAAATCGCAAAATATATCTTGAGTGAGTCTGAGTGAGCTCCACTCTTTCTGCCGGCTTATGGTGGACGCTACTTAATTTTGCCAGTTTTTTTTTCGACTGGTGGCCAAGGAGCAGCAACATACATCGCGCATAGGATGAAATTAACCTTCTGCACAATCACTGTGTCTTTGATTAACCTCAACGTGCTGCCTGTAACTGCAGGCGAGCACTTTGGTAAAGACACTACGATGTTCGACGGCGCGGTCGACTTACCGCCTTCCAAGACCAACGTCAAAATCATTGTTTTGGCTGGCTCTAAATGAACACAGCCAAAAACAATTTGCGCACGCATTTTGGGTCTACGATTTCGTTATTTTTATTTAAAAATGGAACCTGACTGACTGCATAATAACAAATATTTAATTACACAGGACTTACCATTAATTACTAAGACTCGTACCAAACAGCGTATTACTTGATTTTCTTTCTGGGAATGTAATATGAAGGGTCTTGGAATAACGTTGTGAGAACTTAGGAGATGACTTTTAAGGGCTGATTTTTTTCTTATTTAGACACAATATTAATGAGAACTAACAGACAATAATGCCAAGGAAAGTGTAGGGGATGTTACTTGTAATAATTGGGATATAAATGTGAAGAAAGTAAACTGGACGAAAAGATAACTTGCCGCCGGCAGGGACCAAACCTGCGACCTTCAAATAACGCGTCCGATGCTCTACCATTGAGCTACGGCGGCGGCCATAATCTCGTCCACTTTATAGGGTATATATGTGCGTTTAAACCTAGGAGTGTGGGTCATCCCCGATCGCAGCAATGGCGGCGAGTGTGGAACACTCTTTTTCAGCCTTTTGGCGTCACGTAGCACGTGATCTTTTTACGAGCTGGCAGCTGACCAATAATCCCTCGCATACTACCTGAAGGCATCAAGTCTGCCAGAACGAGACCCTCGCAATAAATGAAGGAAAGGGGATGACTTTTAAGGGTTCGTTTTTTTCTTTGTTAGACACAACATTAATGAGAACAGACAATAATGCATTCGCAGACAGTCGACCATAATTCACGCCTGGAGGGGATAGAAGACGTAATCAGACACTCCACTAGTAGCGACAGAGGAAATAAAGAAAGCTTTGGAGGCAAGGAGTGGCACGGCCGCCTGTCAGGATTACGTAACAGTGGACCTGTTGAAAGACGGCACGCAGATTGTTCTAGAAAGACTGTCTACTCAAATGTAAACAAAGCCTTTCGACTGTGAGCGTACCAGAATCTTGGAAGAACACTAACGTCAGCTTAATCCATCAAAAAAGGGAGGTCGAGGACTTGAAGAATTACAGGCCGATCAGCTTACTGTCTGTGGCCTACAAGGTACTTACAAAGGTAATCGCTAGGAGAATGATGATTACCTTAGAATTCACGCAAGCAAAGGATCAAGCAGGATTAGCAATTCAGATTAAACGCCGCGGCAGTTGTTTTCGGCGTTTAATCCGACATCGGCGTTTAATCAGACAATGGATGAAAAACACAGGCAAAGATGATAACGGTTACCCTCTTACTACAGGCTTATGATGTCAAGGAATGACTGCGCGTCACATCAGGGAGCACCTCTGCGCCAGTCGTCGCCGTCTAGCATTCGTAATTATGCGAACTGCAATTAAACGTGGCAACCGGATGTTTCGGAGCACGGCGATGCTAAAGGAATCCTGCCAAATAGAACTGTGTTGTGGAAACACGACTGCCTCTAACTTTTAACGCAATAGCGGTAAACTGCTTTTTTCGCGGATATTCCGGTGTCGGTGTCGGCGTCGTTGGTTGCGAGCGAAAAATCGAGAAAGATGCAAATAAAATAAATAATGAAAATCTTCGGTTCGAGTGAGAGTCCCTTGGCCTTCTGCGTAGCGAGCAATTGTTCTATCACTGAGCAACGCCACTGCTTGAAACGGCTTGAAAAAAAAATTACAGCATCTCCACGGGTGAATTATGAAGAGCTTGGGCAAAGCTCCTGAAGCAATCATGGTCTCGGGATCCGCTTCTCGTTGAGCCCGTTTCGCAGCGGCGTCCTTGGCGCGCACCGGCACGGGATCCGCCTGGCTGCCGCCAAGCGAGCGCCCGCCGCTGCGCATCGTCCTTGCTTCACCAACGATCCGACACGTACGGCGACACGTACGGCGATGGCAGGGAATTGGACCTTCATCCACGTTCTTAGCAGCGCAACACTTGAGTTGCCACAGGCAGGAACGACGTCGTGCATTCATATCTAGGCAACAATGAAATGTGGCAACGTGAAGCGACGAGTGATTTCGATAAAAGATCAGATTGCCATATCAGAAACGGCTGATCGCCGATAAGCGCACGATCGAGAGAACATCGATTCTTGGAAAACGGCGCATAACTAACGCGCATGTGACCGGCGCACATTCGAGGGCCACATTTTTGTACACTCGCCGGCGCCGGGCTTGTAGCGTTCAACGCCGTCGCCACCGAGACCTGTAACTCATAACAAGCATTGCTTGAATGAGCGGTAAAAATTCGTTGCATCTGAGTAGCTTGGGTAGACGTCGTGAAGTACGAGAACTCTGGAAATCAGCGAATATTCAAAGAAGTTGCGCGACGAAAACACGGGCAGAAGAAGACCAAGTACAAACACAGCGCAAACATTCAACTGAACTTATTGTGCCACTGGGTCTGCTTATATATTGCCACAGTATACGTCACGCATGCGCGCAAATGGACGCGACGCGAAAGAGACCGCGCATGCATAAAAAATGAGTAAAACAAACAGTTACGCTTTAGAAGATCTTAGGAACACAAGCTTCTTATCGGTGACGGCCAGTAATGGTGAGCTAACGCACAAATCACCTAATTTTATAATCGCCTCTGCCTCTGTCACTGCCAATATATGAGCAGATCCAGTGGCCCAATAAATTCAGTTAAAAGTTCGCGCTGTGTTTGTACGTGTCCTCTTCTGTCTGTGTTTTCGTCGCGCAATTTCTTTGATGTCGCAAGACTAAGCTCGAGACCAGTGAAATCCAAGGTCGCACAATCTCTTGCCTTGTCCGGTCGGCCTAAATTATTCGAATCGTTTTTTTTTTCTCGGAAGGGCAAGAACTGAGAGCTGACGCCGGTACATGCTTACGCAAGCCTTCTTTGCGGGAGCCTCCCATTTCTTTTTTTTTTTTTTTTGCATCGCTTACTTGAAGGGGCGCCACCTTTTGTGTTGAGGCTCCCGTGTGCTTACTTCAGCACGTTCGGCGCTTTCGATGATTACGTCATTTCGGACGGCTTCGCAGGCTCTATGTCGTGCTTCAGACAGCCGAAATACGATTCGCCAGCTTGAAACTAATCGATATTCTATATACTTTTTTATCGGTCTGGTCCTTTATCGCACAAAGCGCTCCCGCCTATCACGCGATAACGTTTTTATAGTTCTCCAAGTCTTATTCGATGCGCGGGGCGTGCAAGCTAACATAGGGGCTTTCGCGAGAAAAACGCCCAACTAGAGAGGATGAAGGAGCCGGCCAACGATCACGACGCCGGCTTCTTCGAAAACTCGCGCTTAGAGAATCTTCCACGTATGCACAGTGCGGTCCACTGTTAAAGGGAGGGAACACTCCTATGAGCACCTTTCATTTTGCTGGCCCTCTAACAGCAAGTGGACAGGGAAACATTGTCCATGCAGTCATGAATCTGTCAAAAAGAGGCAGAACTGTCAACCACCAGCAGTTTCATGCAAATCTGAGCCACTATGTTTTCGCAAGAGAGCCAAATCCAATTATGTTCTGCGCGCAAGTATTCTCTTTAACAGTGGACCCGTCTGTACGTGTGCTGGTTGCATGCGCGAATGCTTTGCGAGAAGCAGTGCACAAGCAGCCAGTTCTTTTTGTTGGCCTAATCCTTAACATTGCACCTGCTGTCCACGTAGGCATCTCTGTCTTTTTTGTTTTGCGAAATAAGAGGTCTGAAAAAAAATCACAGCATATCCACGGAGTGAATGATGATGAGTGGGCGAAGCTGCGGAGGTTCATCGGTAAACCGTGAATCTTCCGTGAATTCTGCCCAGTACATCATCACCGACGTGAGATCGGGCGCGTTTATACTAAAGGTTCGATGAGTTATGACGACTTGCAGCTCACTTTAATTTTACATGTACGCTGTGAATTTTCATTGTTTAGAAAACCATTGCTTTAGAAAACATCTGGCGTCTTTCGTTAAGCAGCTGGCGTCTTTTCGTTTTGCTTTAGAAACATCTGGCGCTCTTTCGTTTTGCTTTTACAAAACATCTGGCGTCTTTCGTTGGTTTATTTCATCAATCAACGGCGTTTTGAATAAATTTTTTTTTGTTTAATCACGCACAGGAGAAATCTCACCAGGCACTACCTTGGAGGTAAACAATGGCTGCTAATGGGAATGAGAGACAGAAGAAGTCGGCTTTTAGCTAACACTTACACTTCTACTTCTACTAACGTTTCCTACTGGAACATGCCAATGGCTGCTAATGGGGAATGAGAGACAGAAGAATTCGGCTTTTAGTTAACGCGCACGCTGCGAATTTTTTATTCTTCAACAACGCACAGGAAAAATCTCCCACCGGCACCACCTTGGAGGTCAAAGCGTAAGACTAGTTACGCACTACGACTACTACTACCAAGGGTCGGTTTCTTCGTATACCTCCCATAGGACGCGAAATTCAAACGCTCCGCCGACGCAAGCGCCGACAGCGCCGAGAGCGCTATTGAGTTACGCTCCTTGCAGAAGGCCGCCAAGCTCAAAGGGCGATGACGTAGCGATTACGTTGCTTACGTCGTCAGGGCAACAGTAACAACAGCCGCTCGCCTCTACCCCCTCTTCCTCCCTCTCCGCGCGCCGTTTTCTTTCTATTTTTTTTTGTGCGCTTGCTTTTCCTCCTCTCCCATGCCGCGCACCGTTTTTTTATTTTGTACGCTTGCTTTTTCTCCTCTCCTATGCCCCGCGCCGGGATTTTTTTTTTTTTGTTCGCGTGCGCTCGCGCACGTGCTGTGCTAGGCCGCGCATTCGCGTTTGCCCGCAGCATGTGCTAGAGCATAAAGGATGAATCCACCTAGAACATTTCTGTTACCTCTTTTTATTGTTCTGTTTCCCAAACTCAAGATTTGCATGTAATGGGGCACGATACAAGTTCAGGAAAAGAACAGAAGGGAAGAATTCACAGTGTGTGCATGACTAAACACAAAAGTTCATTGTAAAATTTAGAAATTAAAAAATCGAACACATTGGAAAGTGTAGGCCCTTTGACGTACACACAAATAAGAAACACGATTTTCATTTGGTGCAATACCGAGCAAAGTGCAGAGGAGCCTCTGATGAGAGGTAATCATGTAGTTTAAAGAAATGTCAGTGCATGACAAAAACATAACGAAGCGCAAAATATGTAAATATGAAATAATATTGCAATGATTTACTTATTAACCATTGAAATGATACGAAACACAAAACAACCACTTACATATTTGCTCAGATTTTGCACAAATATACATGAAATGCTGGACACCTTCACCAGATAAACAAAATGAAAAAGATAAGATTTAGCACAGTAAGTAGTACATTGCGCTAAAAAGAGCAAGACACAATATATGGTACTTGAACACTACTTGAAAGTTAGTTGGTGGCAACGGGATGCAGGCCATGGTCAGTTTATGCAGCAGCACATGACATTCGAAGAAAAGCGTATTACTCAACGACCAGGTGAAATCAGCCTATACGCAGCTTTTCTTTCACCGCGAATACAATGCCTAGCTGAATATAACGCCACTGAAGGGAGGACGTCATGTTGGGTACACTGAGCACTTCATTGTGATAAACACAAACAGTAAAATTCTGCATACAGGACATGTCTCATGCCTACACATGAATCCTTAGTGCGGTTTTTCCATAGGCAATAACAGAGACAATATATAAACACACAAACTACTTCTTCAGCCGTAAGTACATAGCATATTCACGCACCGAGAAGAAGCACTGGGAGCAGTGTAGAAAGCTGGTCCACTTAAGTTGCGGATCGAGACTTCGCAGAGCGCTGATTCTACAGCTGTTAACCCCTCCTTGGGCAAACGCATCAGTTCTTGCTTTCTCGAATACTCCGAAAACGTTTCCGTCCTGAAATAAAGCAATTGAAAACTATTAATTCCAACGATACAAATTACGCAGTCGCATGAGGCAAACGCAGTCTCGTCGTCTCGGCTCAGTGCAAGCTGCGATACATTAGGCAGTTTTAGAATAGCGTACGCTATTTTAGCGTTTGCGGCTCGCTATTTCCGTCACTACGAGAGCCCGCAAGCGGTTAGCGTACGACGCATGACAGTTGCGCGAAAAGCCAACGCAAAGCTTTTCGTACGCTATTCTAAAACTGCCTATTGAGTCTCAGGAACGCGTATTTAAACGATGGCGAGTGATAAACAGGCAAAAAAAGCAAAACGCACTTCCATCACGCAGTTCTGTCATAGACGCAAACGTTAAACTATGAGCCTCAGGTTCTTTAACTTCATTCCTTCTAGGAACAGCGATATTAACTGCAACATCGTGCTTTTCACGATTCAGCCGTAATTAAAAAAACAATAACTGTGTTGTCCAACTGCAATTCGTAAATGTGTGGCTGCGAACGCAAGCCGCATGCTCACCTTTAGTTTTTCGGAACCTCGAAGAATCTTGCGGAACTCGGTCGGTCTTGAAGTATCCGTGCACCGTTCCATGATGTACGAATGGTGCGTGCCGTTAACCACCACGGCGGCAAGAGCGCACAACACGCAAACACCACGAAAACTCCACACGCCGGCCAAAGCTCGCTTCATGTAACGGAACATCACGAAACTTCATATCAAGGCCGGCGACTAGGACGGGCTCCTGTATGGCGTCGACGGAGCACGGCTGACATAACGACCACTCCGATAAGTCTCAAGAGCGAACAATGACCCGCTAACCACAACGGGAGACTTGCAGGTGTCCGCCAAGCATAGCCTCCCTGCACGGCCAGCCTGGTGCCCGCTCTCAGCATTCGCTTCATGCTACAACGGAACTTTCGAGGAATTCAAAACTAGCGTCGCGGCGCGCGCGCGGCCTCCGCGGCCGGCGCGGGGTGCACGGCTTTGCCGGCACGGCGGCAGGCTGCCATTGGCTGATTTAATTTTGAATCTCCATGAACACTAGCGCCAATTTCACCTTCAGTTACGGCCCCTTTTAAAAGGCCGCCGAACTAGCAAATTATTCAAGATGGTGTCGGTGACGTCATCATGACGTAATTCTTTGGGACGCTGGAGCGGCAGTGTTTCCGGGTATTGCTACTACGACTACGAGAGACGAATGGGTGCCGCCTTAAGGAGCTTCGCCAGGCCCGAGGCATGATGGCAGTTTGGCGTCCGAGCCATGGGGCGTCGCTACCGTCGAAACGATTGCAGCGAACCTGGTACGGGCGGGGATTGAAGGCCTCAGTAAGCCTAATTAAAATAAAATAACGCGGCCACGGTAGTACACAGTAGTAAATAAAAACGTGCTTCTGCATTAAACTATAACCAGCCACGCGTATTACAAGGCAAAGTTTTAAAGAAGTTTTGTAAACATGACTGTGCGTGGCTCCGCTAGGTACCGCCGCCATCACGCCTGCGCAGCGCACAAGCAGACGTCGCGCAAGCAAGCACGAGAGCGCATAGAAACGCAAACTTTACCACCGCAGCGAGGAGCAGCGATGTCGCACCTTTATTGCGGCGTGAAGTGGTGCGATTCCTCGGGGAATGAAGGCGAACACTTCTTCAGAATCCCCGCTGACCACAGGTATTTATACTTTCACTATTATATATTTCCCAAGATGTTCGCAAAGTTTTGATTTGACTGTCGTTGACCGTTATGATTTGAAACTGCTGAATGAACAGCGAGTTTTCTTGCTGCCATTCGTTGCTGCAGCTATCTCTTTGAGAAATGGTTACGATAATAAGTTAAAATTAGTGGGCGGGCTGCAGTTTGTGGCTCGACGCGCGTCACCTCTCAAAAGCGGAGCTGTTCGCTAGTTATGGTTGCTCACGTTAGTATATATGTGCGTGCCTCACTGCCTGACGTTACCTCTACTATCTCATGAAATCTAACCAATTCGGATTACCGTGTCATGCAACCGTGTCTTCAGGGTGTTTTGTTACGTGTTACTTTAACTTATGCGTGCTAGTAACATTAACGGAGTGGGATAGTTGTTGTGCTCGCTGCAGCTGTTTTTTTAAGCGCTTTAATGCGTGCGTATACATCATGTCCGTGTAGTTTATGGGTGGTGCTCGCAGCCGACGAAAGTATCGCTCGCAAAGTTATTGCCGAGGCCCCAGTAGCGAACTCGGGACACTGCCCTCAGATTCGAATGTGTGCTGCGGTGTTGCACAAGTGAAAACCACCGCGTTCCTCATCTGTGTGTCTGTTTACACACCGACCGCCTGCTCGGATTTTTGTCGCCGTAAATTGTCCGCATTCCTTCCCTTCGGCGTACCTTGCCGCGCTGCTCGACGGGGGACCTTGAACCAAGCGTGATACCCACCTGCCCCTTTTCGCTCTCGGGAAGCTACCGGAAACAGTTTCGCTTATCTCTTCATTACTCCCTCGTGATGCTTCCAACGGGCGAAGGCATGGCCAAGCTCGGTTTTGGATGTTCATGAAACAGGCCGCGCTTATCGCGCGGGGCCACTTTTTTTTTCCCCTCTCTAATCTGGACCCATCCCCACCGCCACCCTTTCACTTTTCTGTATTTTTTTTTTCAATGCGCTGTTTGCGCTTAGCGTTTACACACCATAATTCCTTATAAGCTTTCAATATCGTTTCGACTCGCAAAAGCAGTGGAAAAACAAGAACTCGATCGAGTTGTGTTTCATATATCAAGTTTTAATTCAGAGAATATTGTCGGGATATATGTAATTATCTGTAATTATAATTTAGTGGAGATTAAAAGCAAGCACATTTATTAAGCTTAGTGCCATGCCTTTAAAAGCTTGCAAGTGTATTTACTCTACCAGCTGTTTTTTCACCGTAGCGTGACTAAGTTCGAGTACTTTAATTGCAGACAACCAGTTTACTGCAAGCGAGTTGCCGTCCCTGCTGCTGAGACTGCCCCCCTAGTGTGGAAGGTAGGTGTACCGAACAAGGATCTGTTTCACCTTTCTGCTTGGAATGAAAGGGTACAGAATATTTGGTTGGTGGTGCCACTGTAATACTGCACGAATAGCTTGCAAAAAATAAAAACAAAGAGCGGTACTATTTTGTATTCTACACCTGCACACTCGAGCAGATTGTTCTCTGAAATTAGAACAGTAGGTAGAAATGCCACAGCTGTTTTTCAATTACCAGTGCTATGAGAACAATTGCTGTACGTAAACCTTAAATGCAGGAAATGTACTCTAGGGGAAAAAAAAATGTTGTTTGCTTGCACTCATAGAGTATCATTTTGCATGCTTTCCAGTAAGAATGTCTGAGTGCACTGTTTACATGGTATGGATGAACTGATAGCATGCTGCACAAACGCAAAATGAAGAAACAGGGAGATAGAGCAGCGAAAATGGCTTTTGGCATCTCACAGTATAAATAGTTTGTACTCTGTCCTGTTTCCGTCCTTACTCCTCTAGTGTTTGTGGAGCTCGGTATGAGTTCACAACAAACCAACCTCCCTGCAAGAAAACTTTGTTGCGTGGTATAGATATCTTTTCTTTTTCTACATCAGTGCATAGACTCAGTGCTTTCTTTGTTGAGCTCATTCCATAGAGATGAAAACACTGAGTAGTTTTTCTCAGGCACATGTGAAAATTGCTCCATAAGTCTGTTGCTCAGTATTCACACGTGCAATGCAAAGTGAGGGTATTAAAATACCTGCTTGCCAGCCTTTTATAGCATATTTATTTCTTTTTCAACAGCCGCTTCGCCAAGCACAACCACAAGAAGGCCCACACCACCGTCACAGGTTTCACCAAGTGATGGTAAGTGCAAAAAGTGAGAGAGAGAATTATTGCAAAGTACACATCCTGCATCTGCATAAGGAAGTATGGACCAGTAGTCTTGATGTTTTCCTAGTAGATATGGACACCTAAGCCTGTGTAATATTGTCACAACCTATAATGTTGACAAAACCATACATATAGTTCAGGGCATGCAACCCGTGATATAGTTCACGCAATTATTTATATTTCAAATATAAGGTGGGTGCAGTTGGACCTACATAGTTCACACTGAAAATTGTGCTGTCCGATTTGTTGTGATGAGCGTAGCTCTGCGAGATAGGCCAGCGGAATATGATGCACAATCAAGGTGTGCATTCATGTAAATGTGGCTTATGCAGCCCAGATAGCTATTTATGAGATGAATAATTCAAAATCCTCCACTTTGTAAATGTCATTGCCTCTGTTCAGCATTTCATGAAATGTTCATTTTTGCAATGCTTTGTGATATTTCCTTAATCATGGATGATTCTTTGAAGATAAAATGCTTGGAATGTATAAATCAATTATGATTCCTGTCTCAGTCGCAGAATACACATTGCTTCCAATGAAAAATGGCATGGCAGCACATAGTGGTCCGTATATTAGTAGCCCTGTGATTGCGCCCTGATAGCTAAACGTGATTTTTTTTTCTCTACAAGACTGATGAAAGCCTATACCTTCGCATTCTTCCATGTCTTTTTTTTTCAGCTGAGCCTAGTCCGAGCGGCCTCCAATTTTCCAAGGAGGGCAGCAGCGCGGAGCAGATGCAAGAAACGCCAAGAAAGTGGGCGAAGAAAACGCAGCTCTGTGCACACCCTTCGCACCAAAAAGAAGCTGCTAACACTTCACTCACGAAGTGAAAGGTACCGCAAGGCAGTCGGTCAGATGAAAAAAAGGGACGAGGCGAGGCGAGTAACGCAGCAGGAGGTTTTAAACAAGCTTGAACCGGATTTGTCAAAGGACCTTTTTTGAACTGCTTAAAGCACGAATCAGGCTTGGTACATTCCCCCCCAAAAAAAAAACATTGGTCCAAATGGATGAAACAATTCACTCTCAATTCACGCTTCCTCAGAGAAATGCTTCACTTGCCACATGTGCGGACACCCAGGTGCTGGCTGGCAGACATCCCAATGACACCTGGTATCATTCCAGGTGCCATGGATGCAATAGAATCAATCATTAAAGCTTGGCCTCTGCAAGACAAAGCATGCTGTCTTTTATTCGATTAAATAGCCTTGAAAAGACATTTGATGTACGATCAATCAAAAGATATAGTGATTGGCTACACATATGATGGAAACACAAGGACTTCTCGTGTGGCAAATGCAGCCATTCTAATGGCTGTGTCTGGCATATGGAGAATTTGGATGCAGCCAGTAGCCTTTGCAGTGTCCCGCAATGCAACGTCAGCTCTTTCAATGCACAAGCTGCTATTAGATGTAATTATGCAGCTTGAAAAAAAAAAGGTCTTTTGGTAAAAGTGGTCATCTATGATCAAGGGTCAAACAATGTCAGCCTGTCAAGAATGCTGATCCATTCTCTTCATGAACCATGTTTTACTGTCAACAACTGCAAACTATACTTCATGTTTGACATCCCACACCTGATAAAATGCACGCGGAATAATTTCAGAAAACACAAGCTCACGATTGGCTCCGAGGTTGTTGACTGGGCGTACATTGAAACCTTTTACAAAAATACTCGCAAATCACGCCTCTAACACACCAACTGAACATCTAAAAAAGAAAGATTGCTAAGGAAGCTCAAAGAGCAACATATCTACAAGATGCCCTTTGCTGACACACGACCGCTGGAAAAAAGTGCGCTTTTTCATCCAGCGGCCGTGGCTGACATAAGAGTGAAGTATGCCACACAAGTATTCAGTGAATCTGTCTCTGTGGCACTCCCCACTCTCATTGCCATTCAAGAGCTTCCTCTTGATGCTAAATTTACAGCTCTGTTCACAGAAAGAATGGATAAGATTTTTGACAGCCAGAACAGTTCGACCCCAAAAAATCAGGATGATAAGTTGCGGTATGCAATGATTGATGGGTCGGAACACCGTGCTTCCCTTGAGTCATGCATCAGTTGGATTGCCCAATGGCACTTTGGTAGTCCTCGGGACAAGCAGCCGCGCACTGTTAAAGGTTGGCAGATTAGAATCAAAGCCTTGTTGTTGCTGTGGACTGGTTTAAAAGAGGACTTTGATTTCACTCATCTTTTCACACGTTGATTGCAGCAAGATCCCCTAGAAAACTTTTTTGGAATCATTTGTCAAAAACATGGCTGCAATGAGACACCAAATGTGTACCAATTCGTGGCGGCTCTAAAACATATTTGGATTGGCAAGCTCTTCAAGCTTTCTCAAGGAAACTGTGAGGTGACAACAATTGCTTTCCTCAACAACTTGGAGAGTGCATCTGCATTGTTGTCAACTATAGCAGCACACCAACCACAAGCCACAGCACGCAGCAGGCCTCTGATTCATCTGATGTGCAGGCATCTTCACAAGATGCGACCGACATGGTGTATGAAAATGTTGTTTACCATGTCGCTGGTACTCTTGTGAACAGCTTTCTTGAACTGAGGACTAGTGAGTGCATATGTGAGAGAACACTCCTTGAAGTGGATGGAGGCTCTCTCCATGGACGACACCAATTCTTTGCACTACTCAAGGAAAGTGGTGTACCCGAGAAACTCCTCGGTTCCATTGCAGTAACCTCTGAATCGTGTCTGAATTACATAAAGGAATTAGATTCGGCCTTCAGACATGAAATCAACTATTGTGCACATTTTTCCAATGTGTGCAAAAATCTGGTGGAAAGGATGCCAATCCGGCAAGCTATTTTCTGTTCAGTTGGCTGCACTGAGAAATTTCTTAATATTCTGCCGCACAAGGCTACATTGGCACATTACATTTGTAAACAAAAACACACGAGAAACAAAGTCAAGGCACAGTGCTTCTGCCAGCAATAACGTAAAGTAGCAGGCTAAATTTATCCTGTGCCTTTCTAGAACATGATTATGTAAATTGGATTTCCAGTGCAGCCTTCTGCACCCATTTCCTATCCATTTTTTAGATGTGTTGCACTATTTCTTTTTTTATGTGTATATGTACGTATTTTTATGTATATATGTATATTTTATGTGGGTATATATTTATATATGTGTATTTATAATTCTCCTGTGGTTGTATGTAATGCATTGACTACTTTTGCTCCTGCTGCGTTACTTTTGTATTATACAAGTTTAACCGACTAACTTTTTTTTGAAGCCTTGTGTGCCCCTATCAGCATGAGTATTACAACCAGAGGTTCTGGATTGCTTTAGTATTGGGAAATGCCAACACTTCCCAAAATGCACTGGAAAACCCTGCTCGTTCTGCTTTCTTTCTGTTTGCTTGACATGGTTTGGAAGGCAATCAAACATCCAGCCTCCCAAAAAATGCCAAAATTTATATAATACTGACGACTCGTTTTACACTGAAGCAGTCTTTACAAACAGTAACAGTGTGATTAATTCACAATGAACGTTGCAAAAATAGGTTGATTAATAAAAATGTGGAGGTTTTATGTCCAAAAACCATGATACGAATATGAGGCATGCAGTAGTGGAGCACTTCAAATATTTTGAGCACCTGGCGTTTTTTTAACGTGCACCTAAATCTAGGCAGATGGGCCTCAAGCGTATTGCATCCATTGATATGCAGCCGGGATTCAATCCCACTACGTTCGGGCCAGCAGTTGAGCACCGTAACCACTAGACCACTGTGACGGGCCACGAAGGTTGAAGCATGCATGAATTCAGGTGCTCGCCAAGTCCAAAAGATTTTCAGCACCCAGGGGCTCTGTCACTTTTCAATTACAAACCTCTGGTCATGACTGTTGTGCCAATGCAAAGAACTGATGGTGTCAGCTATTCACAGGCATAAAAGATACATTGATGAAGTGCTCAGCTCTGTGAGGATTCCAGAGGGGTTTGTGCAGAAGCTGCGACTCGGTTGACATGCATGTTAGTTTGAAATAGAAGCATGCATCCATACTCACTGAAACTATTCACAACGTACTGTTTGTGTAGAGCAACTGTGTTTCTTGTTTAACTAAACTCTGCAAACTCCGACATTCCACTTCCTGAACCAACGAATGACAAGCGATGCAGTTCTAGTTAATGACACATTATGATGAAACTGTGCAGCGTTCCCCATCTGCAATTTAAGTACTGCTCAGAAAATCTTCTGACATTGTGATGGATCCAACATGATACCTGGTAGAAAAATAATAGGGAAGCTGCGTTCAACTTTGCACTTTACTCTACTTATTTCTTTGATAAGATGCTTATCTTCGTGTATATTTCATGTTACCTTGAGTATTTCGCACCACTTTCAACTTGACTAATGACCTGTGATCATTCCTGTTGTTCACCAGTCACAACCACAATGTTTCCACAAATTTCAAAGGTCACCTCTGCAACTGAGTCTAGACCATTCTTCGTTGCGTTTTTCTCCCTTTATTACTTGAAAATTAAAGCATCGCGTGTCTTGTTCACATCACGTGAGCTTGCCTGCAACACATTTACCTGGAGGAAAACATGATCAGGGATAGCTGAGCCAAACGGTAGATTTGTCTCACTGCTTTTACAAAATAATATGCTGTAGCACTGCAGCATATTATGACATTGATCTACTTATGCTCCATGGGTTCGTCTACATGAGCCAAAGGCTATGACTGTTAGGTGCACTTTCTGTGTACATATATGCAAAAGTATGTGTGTGTGTGTATGTGCAAAAGGGAGTGACACAACGCAGGGCAATAAAAAAAAAGTACAGGAAAGGGTGTTTTTCCTATACCCCTTGTTTTCTTCGGCTTGCGTTGCGTCATTATCTTTTGCACAGTATGCACCAACCATTCGAACAACTTGTTTTGTTATGATATATTTCAATGCGCGGGATTGTTTCGCTTCATGCTGCTAGTCATAATCTGTACAACTCGTATGTGTACACTTATTTACGCTGATGTAGCACTTTATATGCTTACCCTGCTTATGTGATTGTATTATGCTGTATTATGCGTTTTCGTATCCTATTTATATTGTACGCGTGCTCGATGTACGCATTCCTGTATTCAGGTTTTACCACAGCAGTATTTCGAATCTTTTTCGTTTTCTTTTGTTATTGTTACCGATATTATAGCCCAAATATTGCCTAAACGTGCAGCAATTTACGTTTCCTTCAATAAAATGTCATGTGAAGAAAGTTATATGCGCTTTTTGCTTCTCGAGCGAGCGCCGAAAGCGGCTGCTATGCAGCTGCGACGGCGTCGCTCGCCACCATTCGCCATGCTACCACAGAGGCTACAACGAAGCAGAAAAACAACTACACACATTACGTACGTACATCGGCAATAAAGAGAGAAGACAGTGCAGTAGCAATTAGTGCGCAAACGCTCGAACCGACGTCGCGGCCGCGGGGCCGGCGGCACCACGAGCGAGGAAGCGACCGCGAACGGGCGCGGCCATATTGGATTTTTTCCTTTCGGATTGGCTCGCCTCCAGCAGAAATCCAAAATCCAGTCAATCCCCGCCGCTCCCAGGAACCGCCACCGTCGCCGGAAGCGGAAAAACGTCCCCATTGGCCCTATGGGTATGTCACTCCACTGGCTTCGCTCCTAAAAATTCCACCATCTCCCAGTAAAGGGAACCATGTGGGGATGCGAGGCAGCGCATGGGTCGACTTAAAGTTCCGTTCATCACGAGCACCTTGCCCGATGTTAACGCGTCCTTGCAAGTGGAGCACACCATGGATTCCCTGTAGTTGCTATTGCTGTTACTCGTCCCGAACTCTTGTTGGAGGACGCCACGCGGGTTCATCGCGCGTCTGCAGAATCTCGTTCCCCGACGCCATCACATGATTGCTGAGAGAGTGTAAGGGGGAGCGGCCACAGCGTCTTACCCAGCCCCTTACACAGTCCCGAACGCGTTAGCGCGTGCCAGCGCGTTCTGACTAGGATACAACGTGTTGTTTAATCACGCGTCTGCAGAATCTCGTTCCCCGACGCCATCACATGATTGCTGAGAGAGTGTAAGGGGGAGCGGCCACAGCGTCTTACCCAGCCCCTTACACAGGCCCGAACGCACTAGCGCGTGCCAGCGCGTTCTGACTAGGATACAACGTGTTGTTTAATCACGCGTCTGCAGAATCTCGTTCCCCGACGCCATCACATGATTGCTGAGAGAGTGTAAGGGGGAGCGGCCACAGCGTCTTACCCAGCCCCTTACACAGGCCCGAACGCACTAGCGCGTGCCAGTGCGTTCTGACTAGGATACAACGTGTTGTTTAATCACGCGTCTGCAGAATCTCGTTCCCCGACGCCATCACGTGATTGTTGAGAGAGTGTAAGGGGGAGAGGCCACAGCGTCTTACCCAGCCCCTTACACAGGCCCGAACGCACTAGCGCGTGCCAGCGCGTTCTGACTAGGACACAACGTGTTGTTTAATCACGCGTCTGCAGAATCTCGTTCCCCGACGCCATCACGTGATTGCTGAGAGAGTGTAAGGGGGAGAGGCCACAGCGTCTTACCCAGCTCCTTACAAAAGCCCGAACGCGCTAGCGCGTGCCAGCACACATGGTTCTGTCTGCGTTACGCCGATCTAGGACAGCACACGGCAGCCCGGGTCCCTAAAGTGCTCTGCACGTATCATCATCAAGGCGGTCGAAGAGCATGATGAAAAAGACTTTTCCTAGGCGAGAGCGAGCGCTCGGATGGCGATGCTAGGTGGGATGGTCGCCAATGGAACAGCAGACACAGCCCAGCGCAAAATCTGCTTTGCATCTAAAATCTTGCCATAGTACCACCGGGATTAAGTGCGGAGCACATAAGGGGGCCGGGCTGTCGTTTGCTTTCGTCGTCTCATGCAGCTTGGCGTAATGCTGGCAAAACTACGTATGGTATAGCCATCTGTAGCATATTGAGCGCGCGCTCGCGTCAAGGATAAGTCTTCTTCCTCTTGTTCTTCAAGTCCCTTGATAGTGATACCAAGTACGGAGCACATTAGGGCCCCGTGCTGTCGTATCCAGTCGTCGCTTGGCGTAACGCAGGGAAAACCGCGTATAAAAATAGAAAAAAAGGAAGCAAGTGAAAAATAGAGAGAGAGAAAAAGGAAAGGAAGAAAAATAGAAATACATAGAAATAAAGAGAGAAAAAAAGGCAGGAAAAACTGAAAACGAGAAAAATAAAAGAAAGAAAGCAGGAAAGAAAGAAAAAAACCGAAGAGGAAGAAAGAAGGCTGCCCGACTCCGCACTGCCTTCAGGCTTGGCACTACTAGTGCAAAGCTGTCTTAATATTTTTATTTTTCGTTCATCAATTTGTTCCAAGTTGCTGTCGAGCTAAATTTTCTATCTATCTATCTATCTATCTATCTATCTATCTATCTATCTATCTATCTATCTATCTATCTATCTATCTATCTATCTATCTATCTATCTATCTATCTATCTATCTATCTATCTATCTATCTTATCCGTCCCTTATGTCCAATCAATATAGTTGAAGACCCACCGCACGACTTAGCGTTCGTATCGTTGCGCTGCTAATAACGAGTTCATGCTAACCTCAAAACGCCCGCATAGCGTGCATAGTGTGCACGTTAAGGAAGCGGGGAACTCCGTGACCATTTTGCCCACCGTAGGAAGCTACGGTTGGCAAAATGATCGCGGAGTTCCCCCGCTACGGCGCTTCTGATTATCGAGTCGTGGTTGTTGCACGTAAAACAGCGCGACTTAGTTTAACTTTGTGAAAACGCGGACGTTTCCACCGAGAATCGCACCCGCAACCTCGTGCACAGCAAAGGTAACGCCTCATTCACCGAGGTATAAGGTAGCGAGCTCCGAAGAAACGGGGATGACTACGTTCGCGTTGCGTTGCGGCAGTGACCGAGACGCGTAAAATGTTCCGCGCACCTTGAAAAAGAAAGCAACAGATCGCTCGCATTTTCTGTCGGCTCGTACGAAGTTCTGACGGCATTCATTTGTCAACATCGGCTTCCCCTCCAATTTCACCTCGCACCTCTTCTCAAAACAAGATCGAAGTAGCAGTGGAGCCTCAAATGGCTTTCGCGAACACCACCATACATCAATTCAAAATAGATGCGCCTGACTTTTTTTTTAATCGTTGTTATTTATCATCACCTTTTCAGCGTTTGCGTTTACGCAGGGTCCCATTTTCACATTTCTTCTCCTGCCGTGTTTCCATCGACGCTTCTTTTTTAAAGACGATAGTCTTTCTTGGGGAACTTAAACGCAGAAATTTTGGTCTGTCTTTCTGTCTGTCTGTCTTTCTGTTTGTCGGCACGTCCCTCGATTCAGCCACTCGGCCAAAGTTGAACCACTTGCCCAAGGGCCAGCCGTATTGAACTGGTACAGCTGTTCATACTTGTGAACGTTGTCGATCAAAAAGTAAATATCATGCATATCTGAGGTGCAACATCACTAGGTAAGTATTAGGTGGCGTGTTCCTTTAATAGAAAATGCATACATACGTAATTTTAAGGACCCTAGTTTCTTAAGCTGCGCTGAAAATGCATAAGAATGGAAGCTTGAGCGAGTTGGTATGCGTTCATCTTTGTTGAAACAGCGCTCAGTAGACGACGACGAAGTAAAAGAAGGCACAGCACAGGCGCTGCCTGTCCTGTGCCTTCTTTTACTTCGTCGTCGTCTAGTGAGCGCTGTTTCAACAAAGCTGAAAATGCGACTGCGCTGAAATTTGCCTTCCTCCGTGCCCTTCGCACGAGCTCATTGTTGTGTTTCGGTTTCTGTTCTGTATTGCACTGTACGAATGCCATGGGTTGGTGTTGAAAAACTTTAGTTTTGAGAATGCCAAGAAGGTGAAAAAAAATATTAAAAAAATGAAAAAGCAGCGTTGTGGGCGGCCTTCAGGCTGCCGGTTGTGGGCGCCGCTCTGGCGTTCCTGTTTTACTCAGGCGACGTGTAAATAAAAGAGTGTGTGGAGAATACTCATTGAGTGCGGACGTTTCTCTGCTTCAGCGCTTCGCGCCAAACCGCGTTTTCGTGTTGGCTGGCGTCCCCGCCGGTCGCGTTGGTCACCGCCGGTCTTCGCCTGCTGCTGCGCCGGGACTACCAGCACGCAACACAGCACTCATGTTTCCCGACGTATTGCCAGATGGCGTCCATATCTCACACAGCGCCTCTTCTATCGTCTTTACACGACATTTGCAGCGAAGCACGCAGATACGCGGCCAATTTTTTTTCTTTTTTGTTTCGCTATTTCTTTCTCGCTTCTTCGTGTTCCACTAGAGACCGACATTTCTTGCACCCTTCCTCGAAAGAATCCTTCTTTCTATCTTTTTCAGCGTCCTATCACTTTGCCATCTCCTCTCCCGTTTTACCCGCCTCCATTCCTCTTCTTTTTCTTCATTGTTGCAGTAGATGTTCAACATCATTCATAATGCAGTGACGCTGTGTGTAGCGACGTTCTGGTGGATCGCGTTTAAGGTCTAAAGAAGCGTGCAGCAACAATTCTCGGCGAACAGATTAGCTCGACTAATCCTGCGTTTTCGCGTCGAAGAAATGGTCATAGTGTGCAAATAAACATAAATGTGCATGACTTCGCCGACCATGGCAGAATGGCATGAACAATTTTTCCTCAACGACAAGACGACTTGCGTAAAAAAACATACGTGACGCCATTTTTGTTCCTACGAAACAACGGGTTTCTTATGTACTAAAGCAGCGGTCGGCAACCTTGTCAGGCGGAGGACCGAGTTGAATGAAGCCGACACGGCGGGGGCCGCACGGCAAATGGGGAGGAGGGGGGGGCCTTGCAGGCATACAGAAAAAATTCGGCGAACTGACAATAATGATGTACAAAAGTGGAATAGTAATCATGTTTATTTTCAGCGCGCATGTCACATGGTTGCAATATATAAACATAAGTTACAAGCAAATAAAAAAAAGGGGGGGGGGATGTTTGAATGCGTCTTTTGGTGGTGAATATTGTTAGCCAACTCGCAAATATCTACATCAGGCTTGTTCACCGACAGATGCAGAAAGTCGTGGAGGAGTTCATTAGTAAGTCGAGATTCGTTCATTGGTTAGTTAGGCGGGGGCGATGGAGGGGTGGAGAGGGTTATGACGTCGTGCCGGGCAGGGGCCGCATGATACAGCCTCGCGGGCCGAAGGTTGCGGACCTCTCTACTACAAGATTTCATGCTGAGACCACGATTGGCCTCCGTTCATGAGATAATATGCGTCATGCGCAAGAGAAACACCGGAATATTTGAGTGCATGTCCCTTTATTAGCCTAATATAGTGAATAATGTTAATATATGAATTAACTGTAGCAATCATCCCTATACCACACCCGCCGTCGCCACAACTTTGCATGGCTTCCTTCGTCACAGTGGTGGAAAAGGGCCTACATTTTTTAACGCGAAAGCCTTAGATCGCTGATCGAACACGGAAATTGACAGTCCGGGTCGGTGGCGTCAACAGTGATGCGAAAAATCATCATGGCGTGATGAGGTCTTCATGACGTCACAGTTCGCCAGAGTTTGTGACGTCATCATGACGGCGCATACCGTGGCGTAACATGATGGCGTCATCACGCGACATTGTCGCTTCCACAAATGATTCCGGATCACGGAGCCGATGCAAAACCGGGTGACGTGCAGAGTGCTTGCAATGCCTCCGATTCTGGAGGCTGTGCAGTGCTACGTTAGGTGCAGAGAGCTTTCGGGAGGGGGATCAGTACAATCGACTCGGAAGAAAAAGAAGAGGCATACGCCTTTAGCCTTCGAGTCGTCTTAGCCGAGTGCATGAGGCACCGCATGACTTTTCATTGTTTCAGTAGTGTTCACCATCCTTCACGTTTGTTTATTTGCTTTTTTTTTCTTACCCTTATCACTTCGCATCGCTCTTGCCATCACCTCCTCTCTACTGCAGTTTCTGCATCACGCATTCTGTTTCACTTGCTTCTTCGGCCTCAGACCTTCTCCGCACTGTATTTTATTCATTCTCTATATTCCCTTCTTTCCTTCTTTTTTTTTCTGACATTCCTTGTTTCCAACATCTTTCCTTGTACGGACCATGCCGCTAGTGGACAGCACGCGCCATTAGGTGATTGGTCATTGCTTTCGGTCCCATTTACTCAGATGAGAGTGGGTCGTCGCTGTGCCAGTGTAGGTCCTTGTATAAAGGAAAATACGAAATAAAAGAGACGTCGCGGCGCTTAGGTTCTTTTTATGCGTACTTGTTTACTTTCGTCTCATTATTATCTCGTGTAATAAACGCCACTCCGATGAAGACAACAAGACACGTGGTTCGCTGCTTATATGTAATTGCGTACCTGAAACCTTTGAGGGGTTTGTGCGCAATTGTGTACATGGTCGGCCATATCCAAGATGAACACTTCATTTTGTATTCAACAGCTCATAGAAACTGATGTCTACTTTGTAATACGTAAAGTTATTATTGTGCTTATCCACACCGTGATTACTCGTCATATGAGGGACATTTTCATTGCGAAATAGAATAAACGTTCTAGTTTTACCGGCTTGAAAACTAATGAGGTGCTCACCTTTTAGCGATGTCACACGGGCACTTCACATCGCGATCAGGGCCAATCCGGATCGCATTTGTTGATCGCTATTAACAACGGCTGCTGCTACACAGTTCAGACTAATCCGGATCGAGCTTGGCGCTGACGTCAGACAAATCGCGATCTGGGAGCCTAATCTCGATGCGCTGATCACGATCGTCCTGATACCGATCGGACGGGATCGCGATTAAAAGAGACCTTGTAGCAGCAACTGATCCTGACCGAGCATAATCCTAATCGGCCCAGATCGCAAAAGGTGCCCGTGTAACCCCGGTATTACATGTGGTTGACCCTGTACACAACTTGATTTTGATAGTTGTGTCGACCAGCAGCTAAGAAAGGGCAAGATCCATTGAGGTTTGAATCAGTCGAGCCTCCTGCATAATAGTCTTCAGTTAATTTAATTTTTGCTGTGTACTGTGACCACTGTACTGTGCTTGTGACCAGTTTGATCAGTATGGACCGCCTCGGTGGTACAGTAATGACGGCGCTAGGCTGCAATCCGGGCCGCGGCGGTCGCATTTCGATGGTGGTGAAACGCTAGAGGCCCGTGTACTTATATTAAGGGGTGCGTTGATGAACACCAGATGGTCAACATTTTCGGAGCCCTCCACCACGGTGTGCCTCGTAATCATATCGTGGTTATATTTCATTGCTGTAACGTAACGTTCATCCATGTTGTATGTGGTTACGTGTTTAAAGTGGGATGTTGATATGGATATTCCTAGTGAGTCGTATCATTCGTCTCGATCCATCAAGCCTATTTTGTAGTCGTTATAGCGCACTGCATGTTAATATCTTTCCATGACCATGTGGCTTCCTTTGAACGTTTAGATTTTTCTGCTTTTTTCGTGCTTGCCTTGTTCACTGCTTATTGAAATCTTCTTAGCCGTGCCCGCTGTACGAATGCACAAGTGGCGGTGAAAATACAACTTTTAAAATGCCGCCCAAATGTGCATAGGCCGGTAGGACTTTCATTTCTTTATTAGCGAGCCAAGTATACGATAAACCAATTTCAAAGCAAATCGTCGTCGGACCATGGCCTTATGTGTCGAACGCTTGGAAATGAATGCAAGAATTTCTTGTTTTGCTAAACTTGACCAGGTTTATAGTGATTTATTGTGATTTATAGTGATTATAGTGATTTATAGTACTCGAACCTTGATAGCAACCTGCTCTCTCTTCTTTCTTTCTTTTCACCCTTTAGTCCCTGTACCACCGAGTAGGGTAGTCAATCGGGCGTGTGTCTGGTTGACATTCGAGTCTTTCTTTCATTTTTCCTCATCTTCCGATAAGTACACTCTAAACCCTGATCTGCGTGAAGTGCCATCCACAGCCGGGAGACTACAGTCGGATACAATTGAAGAAGGCCGGAAAGGCCCTGCCCAGGCGACCGAAGCGTGGTAGCCGATCGCCTCCTCCATGACTAAAGAAATAGTCCCGCTCATGCACGCAGCAATTTTCTCCGAAGGCCGCAGGCTCATGACGTCAGTTTGTAGTGCGTGCCCATTGGTGCAGGCTCGTCTGCATCCGCCCTTGAGGTGGAAATGCCGCGGGCTTCTAAAGTTGTATCCGACTATAGACTGTTTTCGTCTACGTCACCGTCTGTGGCTGGCACGTTAACCGGTGCCTGAGCTATACACCTGCATTTCGGCCAGGATGGCGTCGAAGTAAAGAGTATAAGACCATGTTAAATGTTTGTACAGTGGGTGTCACAAGTTTAGAGACCATTAGGCTTGAGAAAACTGCGAACGCTCGCAACCAAGTGTGACTGTATTCGGTCGAACTGTACAGTACATGATAGAGCGTTTTTAACAAGACCGTAACGTAAATCCGAGGCTGCCTGCTCACGCAGCAGAAGTATATTCAGCTTTTTCTTGCGTCTGGCGTCCTTAACCTCTTGATGCTGACACCCCCCCCCCTCTTTTGCACTAACTTGGCGAAGTCACGCAAGCCACGAAGCTAGCGTGCTGGTGAGCATCGCAGTCAACAACAAGAACAAAAATTAAGTTAAAGGAAACCATTTCTCAGTTGTGTGTGTATGTGTTTAGTTTTTCGTTTGAAGCATCCAGAAAGACCGATGACTTCATAACCCAGTAAAGATCTTCGTGTGTAACATCACAGTGCGTCCTAGACGCAACGGCAACGTAAACAAAAGCAAACTAAGTAAAATATAAGGACACCGTGTTGTTGTCCGGGCACGAAGCGTTTCTATAGCTGCGTGTCGCGAAACGTGTCCAGGGTTTACAAGGCGGGGGACCCGTTGCCATAGATGCTTTAGTGCGACATCCGGCGGCCATTGCTTTTTCATTGAGCTCCGCCCAGTGAACCTTATCCTTCGCTCACACCACGCGGCTGGCCTCGCTTTCGCCTCGGGTGGGCGCGTCGATTGCGACTGCATGCGGTGATATGCCATTGATCGCTCCGTGTTCTCACTATGGCTTGCCTTGGCAGTGGGAAGAAAGGAAAGAAGTTCTTTCCAGACAGGAAGGGCCGCCGTGGACAACATGTGGCTGATTGCTTCGCTCTCAGTTGGCTGCATTGGCTGCGTTTGGCTGCATTGGCTGCGTTCTGAGGGTGGGGGGGGGGGGGGGGGATAAAACAAAAGCTGCGGGGAAGCGTCACGTGAGCATCGCTGAAACCAACATATAATTAAGCCAAGAAATGCGTACGGGACATTATTTCTTGTTTAAGGCGAAAGCCTTAGGTGCCTCATCAAACAAGAAAATTTACCGTGGACGTCAACACGAGCGATAAAAATCATCACGTTATGACGTTACCATGGCGTCACGGGTCGCCAAATTTTGTGACGTCACGACGACGTCATGACATGACATTGTCGGTTGGTCGAAAATGGGCCGATCACGTAGGCAGCGCAAAACCAAGTGAGGTGCAGAAAACCTGCAGTGCCTCCGATCTTGGAGGCAGTGCAAAATACCGTTAGGTGCAGAACGCTTTTTTTTTTTGGGGGGGGGGGGGGGGAGGACTAATACATCGGCTGAGGAACAAAATGAAAAGATTGTTTTCGTCTTTGAGCCGTCTTAGGCTAACGCGTAAGCGACTTTGAGTTTTTTTCAATACGACACTGTCGCTTACTGCATAATATAAGCAATCCACGTTAGGGGCACGTGGGGTTGAGGCGCATGCGCGCAATGTTTTGTAAGCTTTTTCGCACTTTACTTTGAACGTTAGACTTGTTGAGCTTGTTTCTATGTAAATAGGTAGGTCAAGGTTAGCGATAAGAAGGATAAACTGATTATCTAGAAGCCTGTTCTTTAGTCAAACAACACGTGCACAGTACTTCTAACGGCAAGAAACTGAAGGAAATGCAATATCGAACTGTGACTATTCTGGGAGCCGTTTTCCCTGTGTTGCCATAGAAGTGACAGATCAGTTGGGCACGTGTTTTCAGGGACGCAGCCCATAGCCATCGGTCGCCATGGCAACGACTAGCGCGAAGTTCTGCATAGCGCGTTATATTTAATCCAACCTCCACGTGGCGATGACGCGTTTTCTTCTGGAGCTGCAAACTTTCCATCGTGAAAACAGAAATCGCAAAGGGGAAACCGAAATAAATAGCAATAAACGCGTGAGCTTGCGCTGCTAACAATGAATTGTAGTTATTTAGTAAGTGCCTTTTATGGCTTGCCTTTCTTAATTGGATCTTCGCGTAATTATTATACTCAACTGAGTAACGGCTGCATGCACGTTAAACATACATTTACACAAATCCACAGCACGTGACAAAGTTCGTGTGATGCTAGAATGATGTTAATAAACACCGTACAACTAATTCATCTTCGCAGCAAGTTGCACAGCAGAAAAAAGAATAACCGAGCCCTGTAAGAACAATTGCGCTAAAATTTTGTTTTGTGCGACGCGTTATCCTATGCTACGTAAGGTTTTTATTTATGACGAGCGCGGGTCAGAGCTGTAATATTACGCATCGCTCATGTCTGCATGGTGCATACTTGATGAGCTGCGCCAAAATGCGAACACTAATTAATGTCTTTTTTTTTCGAAGAGATATCCTTTCTCCTAATGGCTCATTCGTTCGTAAGGAAAGGTTCCTTGGAATGTTAGGTCCGATTTCTCCGTTCGCATCATGGCAAGATAAAGACACCACGTTACCAAATGGGAAATTATCAGCGCTTTTTTTATGCACAGCTAATTAGCCAGCATGTTGGCGCTAATTGCCTGCGACAACAGACGCGACGGTCCTGTTCGTCTTTATAAGCTACGAAACATGCAAATCGCAATGCCTGAAAGGGCGCATCAGCTTCGCATGTGACACACCTTGAGAGTGGTATGGTCTGCAGTTTATTTCTGTTTCTATCTTCCTTTTTAAAATATATTTTCTTTATATTTAAATCTAACCATTGGAGGAATCAGTGCAATCATTTTGCTGGGTTAAAATGCATGTTTTTTCCAAGCCATGTTCTCTATTTGTCGCTTCACCTCTCATGTCGCGTAAAGAATTTTCACATCTCTAATATACGTCTCAAATAAAGAACCTCGCTTTAAAATACAAATCTCACGTTTCGGCTGCGTATACCCGCGTATTCACGATGCTTTGCAAAACACAACGGACAACGCCATGGGCTGTGAAAAATGACGAAAGTGGTGGTAGCAGCAGCATTAGCAACAACTACAACAAACAGCAAGTTATTGGACAGCACGAACACAACACGAAGAACCGAACGACAGGGTGTTTTCATGATGCGATGTTTCTTGTGCTTCATTTGGCGCCATTAAATATTCAGCTGTTTGACAACTTGTACGATCCGACCCACATAAACGCGGCACTTACAACCACTGTAACGACAAAGAGAACGGCGACTCATGAATTTCGGAAAAGACGGCTTTGACGTAGTCTACTTTTACATTTTTTTTAACGTCTAACATAACAACAGCTGTGACAACCAATAGCAGCAGCGAATACTGGCGTTGGCGTCGAAGCTTTGCTCTTGAAGCACATTCAGCTCCAACATTAACAATAGCAACAGCTACAGCAGTGGCATCAACGTCACCAGCCGTCACTCATCTGTTCACAGTGCAGTCACCGTGAACCGTATCTGCGTTTCCCAGGTTGTCATTCTTTCGCAAAACACCATTTCGAGCCGTCGCGTGCAATTTCTTTGTAATTTTTCGTTATTCCACTGCTGTTGTCTTTCCTTATTTTAAATGTTCCTTTTTGCTCAATGCGCTGTGTTATTCATCGAAACTTTACCGCCTTTTTTCTGCTTGTTCGTTGCATGCACTGCATTTACTTTTTCTTTTGCGTAGTTTGACCTGCTTTTGCTTCTGCCGTGCATCTCGCATTCATGTTTTAGCAACGTACTTGCTCACATTCCAATGCTATGCACGCGATCTTTGTCGCTTTGCCATCCAAAATAAAGAAAAGTAGAAGACTGCCGACGCGCCCTCCCGCTGCTAGTCGCAGCAATACCCGCGCGACAGCGCGCCTCTGTTCATTTAAGCCGTACACTCCTCGGTTTTCGACCCGGCTTTCGGATCGGCTATTTTGCGTCTCGCGTCATTACCCCCATTTTACGCACGCACCTATTGCTTCTTTGTTCCCTTCCTAGGGAAGGACTTCGGGGGAAACCAGGAAAATAAAAGCAAGAAGGCAGCAATCGACATACTACAAAGAAAACGTGTCGCAGACGACGAGAGGAGTCCAGGACAAAAGGATATTTCCAGACGACAGGAAAACGGTTCTCCCCTAAATGACGTAACAAAAAGAAAAAAAAATGGAGACGACACAGGCAAAAGTGCGTCTGAAGCAGTAGGCAGGAAGGAGAAAAAAGGGGAGCACTTTTCTCCCTTTTCGCGTCGCGTGATTCGAGTGAAGGAAAGAAGGATTTTTTTTTTGCGGGAAAGCTTAGATTGGGGATGAGGGTGAGGGTGTGTGGGGTGAGTGGCTGCGGAGGCGAAAATTGAATTCACTTGTCCCGGCTCCCTCAGCTGGCTGTCGTTTTGCGCGCAACGGAGGGACGGGAGAAAATTATCGATCTCTTCTAGAATTCGATTTTGATTAGTCTCTCTTTTGCTTCGGCGTGCTTATTACCTTTTGTTCCCGTATGCACGAAATTCGAGACCTAAAACGTTGTACAGCTTTAGTGTTTGGCTTAAACGTTAAAAAAAGAAGCTACGGTGGGGAGATTGAAAAGGGAGGGTGGGGGTGGCTTTATAGTGGGCAGCACAGGAGAGAAAGTGCAAGCAAGAAATTGGGGCGAGAAGTTTGGGGATAATAATTAGATAGTTAAAAAAAGAAAAAGAACGTAAAAGGATTAATAGCTGAAGGAAGATTATGGGATAGATACATCGAAACGCAATGCAAGTAAAAGAGGAGGGGGGGGGGGGGAAGCGTGTGTATTGAGGAGTGGAACATTAAAGTCCTCGACTTCGAGCAAGCTTAAAAGAAAGACACGGCATTTGTTCCACTATTTTCTTTCTTTTTGGTATTGAAGGTTTTGACCTTTCTTCCCCTCAGCACAATAAGAAAAAAAACGCGAATGCATACGTCACCACTTAAAATCAGAAAATTAAGTCATGGGACAAAGGTTTAGTGAAACAAAACGTAAGGCTCGTCTTACCTGTGGCTGGACATTGTCGTTCGCTTTGCAGTCCATAGCCCCATGGCTACTGAAGCTGGAGGTGACAATGAAAAATGGGAAATTGATGCCGCCTTTGTGAAAATGTAGAATGAGAAAGATTTAGAGCTAAGAAGGAGTCAACATTTGACCTTAGCGCGCTGAAAAGAGCATTAAGTGAAGGTGCCGCCTTAATTAAAATGGGAACATTAGCGAGACCACACAATCGATGTGATGAATAATTATGTTTTCAAAGACCGCAGGAAAGCACACGGGAATTAGGAAACGAAATAAAATTGAACGAGAGGAGAATTTAGCAAATGGAAGTTAAACTTTTTTCTGACAAAAATAGACACAGTTTTAGCGAGCGAGAAGTAGAGGAAGAAATTTAAAATGCAAATCCGGTGAGATTGCGCAAAGCGGGGCGACACAAGAGGCTGAAGAAATCAACGGCCATTAGGCGAAGCCAGGGCAGCGAATTTTTGTGTGTGTGTGTGTGTGTGTGTGTGTGTGTCTGCGCGTAAACACGGAGACTTGCCTGCGACAGCGCGCGGCTTAAGGTAACTTTCTTGGCCTTATGCAAATAACATAGTGAATTCTTTCGAGTCTCTCGAAGGAGCTACTTTTGTAGGTTGATTTTCGGGCGACAACGGCGTTACTATTTGCAAAACCCGTGTCGACATAGGTCACAAAAAACTCGAAATCGTGTCATGCTGCGGAAGTTTATACAAAACTGCAGTGAAATCAAGTCGCAAGCTGTAGAAAAAAGAATTAAGTACAAACCAACATTATCCAAGTACTAGTCTATACTGAGCGTGTACGTTGTTTGCTGTCACGTGAGAATAGCAAATCAGATTGAGTTTTGCTGGTCCTGCGAGGCTGGTCAGGTATTTGGAGTGGCAGCCAGCACGTCTGTGGGTGGTGCAATGAGAAAATTATTATTGTTTAAGAGTAGTCAACTAAGAGCCGCGTAACAATTTTATGAGTTATTCTTTCAAGCTTTTCACACACTGTAATGCAACTATATTGTGTGCCTGTCGATGTTAATAGAAACAGTTACATCTTGAAGATAAGAGACACATGTACACTAAAACAAAGGCAACAGGCGTCCATGAAGGCATTTTTCAAAATCTTCTAGGTTGTAAATGCAAAGCCGTTTTCAAGTCATCTTGAAATTGTTTCGTCTGTGGGCATTTCTTTCTCGGAAGGAGCTTTCTCGGAGAGATACGTAGCACGTGTGTACTGCTATGAATCGGCCACTCACGGTCTAGTGTTGCTTGACCACGCAGGAACGCTTAAACAAACGCTGTTCACGATACATACTTCAGCGCACCGTAGCGTGCATCTTTCCTAAATGAAACAGATGTCTCTGCTCGAATGTTTACGTTACGTCCGGCTATTAACCGTCATTTACGCGTCATGGCGCAGTGGACATACCTCTTAAACCCGCGTCACGCGCACAACTGCTCAACATACGCGAAGACGTCGATCCGCCTCGAAACGTTCAGTTCCAAGCTAAACGATTCGGTACATGAAGCTCCTCGCTGATTACTTCGCGTAATATCGATTCCCAAAGTGCGTGGGGTCTATCTGCCGGGACTTTATACAGCGATGGCTGTACCACGCCATGTCTCGCAAGGTCATTCATCGCGTCGCGATGACCTTGAGCCGTTCGGGAGAAAGTGCGGCACGTGTGACGTCAGACCATGTGATCAGCTGTGGAGAGGCGTCACAGCTGCGCTCGCTCGGAGCCTCACCGCTGTGGTACCGCGTGACTACACGCTAAGAAAAAAAATGGTGTCTCTTTCTCGCTGCCTGCGACTCTGACATGTATAACTCTTTTTAGTTGGTCACGTTGACTCTTCAAGAGAGTCAACGCAGGATGTTCTAAAAGAGAGTTAGCGTGCCTCTTTAAAGAGAGTTATGTATCCCTAGAGTCTCCTCGGGAGAGTCAATGTGACTCTCTAAAGAGAGTTATACATGTGTGAGTTACATGTCAAAGAGACACCATTTTTTTTTTCATAGAGTGTTGGCTAAGGCTTATAGGCTGCTTCGCCAACGCTTGGTAACTCAATCTTGCCATGAATGGCGCGCCCGCTGGGCCATCTGTGCGTGCACTTCAGCTCAAGCGAGTGGTCTTCTGGCGAGCGCCACTTCGTACTTAAATGTGTGCAGCCAGAGCCAAAGTTGTCACCATGGCTAGCTAATTCACGTACCGTAAGACCATCTTCGTCAGCATTCAAGAAACACAATAGAGACATACCATCAGACTTTAAGTGAACGCTAACTGTAATTAAGCACCGTGTGCATAGCCTTTTCTGAACCAAGCGAACATACCATTCGCTCTTGAGAACTAGCTTTACAAGAATTGAACCTCAGGCATTTTTAGCCCCGTGTTTTTGATAGCTCGCTCCAGTCCAGCCTGACACGTTGGGTTTCCTGCTGCTGATGTCAGTATTAAAGGAACTCGCGGAAGCGTTCGAAGCGCCAATATATATATTTCTTCGCCGTGGAACTACATCTGAAGCTGATAACACTGTTCGTCCTCAAAACGCATGATTCATCACGCGTAATAGACCAATGCTAGCGCGCAAATGCAAAGCTATTCCCATGGGTCTATTCAAGGTAAATGCACCGTTGAGACATGAAGTGAGGGATAAGGGTGTTGAGAATGAAAGAAAGATGAGCAAGGACAGGATGTTCTGGGCTCGAAATTGTCTACGTGTCATCTCGGTTCTAGGCAATCATTTATCCCACGCAGGTGTTTCACATAATTACTAAGACGCTCTGTTAGCGAAGCGTTCCTTGCTGACGTATCAATTTGTCTACCCGTCTCAGCACGTTCTTCCTAATTAGTTCTGTGCCAAAAATAAGAGCGCCGCGCCTATCAAAAGGCTTCTGCGCTGGCTTTTGTTTCACCTTATTTTGGTGCAGCTACACGTGCGGCGTAGTAGTTGTTGAGAAATAGCTTTTGCGTTGTCAGTAAAAAAAATAGTAATAAAAATCAATGAACTGAAGAAAACATGGCGGAACTTGTACGTGGAAGCAAAACAGCCAGCGAAGGGGCGGAAACAGAGCAGAAGTATCAGAGCAGACGACATATAACACCGGCACGCTGTTGTGGTGTCGTCTGCCTTCGCGCTCGGCATTCAACCGGAAACTAATTAATTTCCGGTAGACGAGGCTGGAACAAAAAGCGGAAGCCGCGAATACAAGAACGCCTATCCTTTCGCCTTTTGAGACAAAATGTAAAAATGTAACAATGGGGCTGCAAGCAGAGAAGCCGCCCGGAAAGAACGTGCGATGGGCGTGTCTGCCATTTTGTTTTTGTTGTTAGTCCTAACTTTCGGACAAAGGCTTCAGATGCACTGGCAAGAAAGGTAAAGGAAAAGCGCGAATGAAAATGGGAGAAACACTGTTCGGGGCCTGTCTTTTTGGGGTGAGCAATATCCGAATAAATGCAGGGACATGGCGGCGGAAAACGAAGCAAAAGCCAGTGGTGAGGACATTATTTATGCATCAGTGCCCCGCTGTTGGTGACGCGTTCTTGGCTTGGCTTGTTGGCGCGTCTCGGCTTCTCGCCTTCGATTCTGGCCGTGACGTGGCACATTCTGCCGTTCGGTAGCTTCGCACGATGGTAAAAATAAGGAAAAAAAGATGAAAGTGACGAATGAACAGGCGTAGAATGTGGGAATGCATCAAAGAAGACAGTAACGGATGGCAAGACAGAACAAAGGAATCGAGGAAAGCGGTAGAGAAATGGAAATAGGCGTGACTATCGGAGGAATCGTGAATAGCAACAGCGATAGAACGAATGAAGGTTGTTGTTCCCTCCTTTGTTCCTTATCACCAATTTCTTTTGTTCAAGACTTCTTGATTCCTTCTTTGAGACGATGGAAAACAAGAAAGAAGGAATGAAGGAAGCATGATGGATAGGCTAGGGAATGAATGTAGATTGTTGGAAACCACGGAATGAAGAGTACATAAAATAACGAAACGCGTGCAAATAGAGTCAAAAGATGGTTCGCACATTCTGTCGGGCCCTGGCAGTTCTATGCTGCGGTCCGGCTGAAACGTGATACATATGCGTGTATGAATGTTTTATGGAAACGCTCTACCCGCCCTCTGTTGGAGAGCCTAGGCGGGGTCCGGCTGGCAAACGACTACAACTGAGTTGCAGCAGCGGCTTGTAGCGCGAACGCTGTGCGTGTTCGCGTGCCTGGACACGAAAATGGGGCTTGCGTGGTTTCCAGGCTTGAACCTTCGAGGTCACCGAATAATTGCCGACTAAACTTTTCTTTCTGTGTGGCTTGTGCAGACGATTTCTTGTGCCCCGCGGATATAGCTGTTTGAATTCTTTCTTTTTGTCTTCTGCTTCTCGTCTGCTTTATTTTCCTTGCGTACTATTATCTGTACCCGAGAATTCGGTGCGCAGACGTGTAGTTATGGACAATTGAGATACGAAAGAGTTAGGCTTAACTGAAACGTGTTCTTTCGTTCTGGTTTTCATGAGCACGCTTAATGTAGGCATGGTTTCGGAGTACACGCTGAGATTGAAGCCTAAAATGTCTGGCAACCACATAATTAGTGTTCCGTGGTGGATCTCTCGATTTATGACAGGCGAAACTTGTTACACTCTGTAATTCCTTTTTCGCCATTTATTTGTCCACGACGGTACATACTTGAAATATTGGCTCATATTATGCTTATTAGAGGAGCTCCTATATACTACAGTTTCTAGCGGCTCGCTGCGTGCGTGGACCGAACGTATAGACCAAAAACAACAGTGGCCGCTGTCTCGCCATTGGCGGTTGCGGTGGCGCGCCTGTCGCGGCTGCTGACGTTGTCATATGGTGGTGTACCGATGGCGGAATAAAAGCACTCCGCCGGCAAACACGTGAAGAAGACGGGGAGAATTGCACACATGAGAAAGAAATTCTGTCTTTGCAAATATACATATACGGTGCATGACGGCGGCGACGGCGACGGCAAAATTCAGCCAAGATTGTCCATATAATTGCTATCGCAATAAAAGTTGGTGCCAAACGCGCGTTTCGCCATGCACTCGTTAGGGAACCGCTGAAGATGCTGACGCCGACGCATTGCCGATTCCGGCCGAAAACAACGTTCTCGGAAATGTCTCAGTGTACAATATAAAACTCCAAGCTTATACGCTTAGACAACTTCTACAGGAGAAAATGCAGCCGTCAGCTCCGCCGGCCACCCACCCACACATTGTGGAATGGTGTCGAGTACTTTAGAGGGAGATGATAATCTGCTTGTGTAAAGTGATGCAGAGAATATATATATATATATATATATATATATATATATATATATATATATATATATATATATATATATATATATATATATACCTGTGTAGGCCTTCTGGTTTTTTGTCTGTTTTTTTGTGCTGCAGACGTTAATCTGTACCCCAGCTATTACAACCCAACCGCACTTTAAATACCCGCCCGTGGTCTGTTCCTTGCACATACAAATCTCTGTCTAGAAAATCATAATGGAAAGGATATATGCGATTCGATACCTTTGTGCTACCCGCCACGGTGATCTATTGGGTATGGTGCTCGACTGCTGACCCGAAGGTCGCGGGATCGAATCCCGGCCACGGCGGCCAGGTATTCGATGGAGGCAAGAATGCTTGCCCGTGTACTTAGATTCAGGCGCACGTTAAAGAACCCCAGGTGGTCGGAATTTCCGGAGGCCTCCACTACGGCGTCTTTCATAATCATATCGTGGTTTTGGGATGTTAAACCACAACAGTTATTGTTATAGATATCTTTGTGCCGTCTGCTTGTTGCCGGCTGCTTCTTCTTGCGTACGGTAGTTTGTAACCGAAAGATTAAAACGCAGACCTGCTTTACGCACTTCTATGCTGGTTTTCTGTTTCTCATTGACTACGGAAGTATTCATTTCAGAAACTGCGAATGCAAAAAAAGTGCACCGTCTTCTTTAAAACTTCCTCTCTTCCGCTTATTACCTGAATCTTCTTTCTCCCGCGAAAAATAATTTGTAATCGAGAAATTAAGACGCGGGTTGTATACTTGATATATCCGTTAATTTTCTCTTTGGTTCTTGCAGAATTTGTATCCGAGAAATAATGCTGCGGAAGATTTATCTCTTTTGATCTTTTTTTTTTCTTCTGCTTTTCGTCTGCTTCGATTTCACGCAGACGATAATACATAATGGAGAAATCGGGACGCGGACTCATTCGAGAGGCGTGGTCGTTTTCAGTTTGTTCTTGAAGACGATAAACATTATCCGGGAAATTGGGAATGCAGGCTCGCTCTCCTGTTCATGCTTTTTCGTGTGTAATAAGACGTTCTAATCCCGCCTCTGCGAAATGCTGGCGTATAAGATTTAACGGACATTTCGGATGCACCAATAAATTGCGCTAGAATATGCGTTACTCAGTTTTTTGTATGTATTGCAATCTCGGCCACTGCGATGGCATTTCACGTCTGCGGAAGATGAGGAACTAGGAAAGAGCATATAATTAACTTCATAAAAGATGTGAGCGCAATATATCGGGCTCGGTTCGGCTGAGCGGCCAATTAGCGAAGAAATGAAAGGCGATGTTTCCGTTGCTGAAATTTGTGCAGCGCTTTTTTCTTTCCTCCAAGAAAGTTATCATGTGACCGGAAAAATCAGGCGATGATGATGACAGGAATAACAGTAATAACGATAACGATAATAAAAGTTGCATTTATAGGTGGGCAAGTTTGTTTGTTTTTTTTTCAAAAAGAAGTTTTGGAACAGCAACATGACCTTTTATCGTAACACATCGTGAAGATATACTTTAATTTTGCATTCACTGCGTACACTTCGATGACGGCTGCTACGTTTACGCTCGGAACTTCAAACCTTCCGACTGCACTTAACAGGTTTTTTATTCACTTAAACCACTGATTTGCCACACTACTTCCTTAGATTCACAGGATTAACATTATAAAAGAGATAGTGATCTTTACAATATTGCATTCGAGTAATACGCGACAAATATCGCAATACTGTTAGCGACGTTTATCGGGCCGCCTGTAAGGTATACGCGAAATGAAGGGTTAATGCTGCACGGGAAAATGCATCGCTAGCTTTTGAATATGGTCATATTCTTCAATGGTCGCGAAAACTGCGTTACGCCGCATGAAGGCAACGCTGCGTCAATACGGCTTTTGAAAACACCCTTAGACATTGTAAATCTTACACTGGGGTTTTAGGGCTGTGCTTTTTCAGTTGTCCGTTTGAGATGCCTTGTAGCACATGCCGAGTTTTCAAAACTGGTGAGAGGGAGAGATAGAAAGAAAGGAAAAGAGCAAAGAAAAGAGGGCAGGCTAACTAGACTTACATGCACTTTGATACCCTGCACTAGTGAAATGACAAAGAAGGATGAAAAAAGAGGTGGAAGTTAATAGAGAGAGGGGGAGAACAAAATTTACGGCTTCAAACGCTACGGGCTGTTGTCGTATTGGTGGCAGTGGTCACTACATATCGGAGCTTTCGCGGGAACAGGAGCGCGGGAGCGGGCCGCAAAGAAGAATTTCCGTATAGCATACTAAATAAGAAATAAGACAAGCACCGTGTAGTCCTATCTTGAAGAAGGCAGCGCTTCAAGATAACTGCGCGGTGCAGTTGTATATTGTGTAACGCAGGTGAACATAAAGCAAGACACAGGAATAGCCCACTTTCTATACGTTTCTTCATTTGTGTGTGTGTGTGTTATTTAGTGCTGTTTTCATCAAAATGCCACCGCCGTGGTGTAATGATAATGGTGCTTGGCTGCTGACCCGAAGGTCGTGGGATCGAATCCTGGCGGCGGCGACCACATTTCTATGGAGGAAAATGCTGGAGGTCCGTATCCTTGTAGTTAGATGCGCGTCAAAGAACTCGAGGTGGTCTAAATTTCCGGAGACCTCCAGCACGGCGTCTCTCATAATCATATCTTGCTTTTTGGGACCGAAAACGCCGACAATTAATAATATTTATCTTCAAAATGCAACGCGAACTCATCCAGCAAACCATCGTTCTGCAGTTGCATGACGTCGATTCATTCGTTTCAAATCCAGGGACCACGATGACGAGAGTTCGGTGTTCGACGCCGCGCGCAAGCTCAACGAGGTGACGGGCTTCAAGGGCCTGGGCCGATACTTCAAGCAGATCGCCCAGTCGGCGCGTTCCAGTCCCGCCGACACTGTCGACGACTTCCTCGGATGCGTCAACGTCCCGCTGGAGGTGAGTGAGAAAGGCTGTCTCCGGAATGCATACACGCTAACAAACCCTACCAACTAGCCCACCTTTCTGTCGTTGTGCAGCTCCGTACATATTTTACCGTATCGCATTTTATTTCAGTTCCGTATGTACTTGCTACCTGTCATTTCCCTCCGAAATCTGTGAAGACGGAGCTCTACGCGGCTCCTGTGTGAACTCTCGTTCTTTCCGTGCTTTACCACAGGCCGTAATGTACCGGGTAGTGGTACCAGCCCCGCAATCTGGCAGTTCAGTCTTAACGCGATAGCGTTAAAGAGCTCGTTTCGCAGAAATTCCGATGTCAGCGCCGGCGGCGTCAATGTTTGCGAGTGAAAAATATGTGATGTCCGCGAAGGACAATCCGAGATAGATGCCAATAAATAAATAATAAAAAATATTCGGGTTGACTGAAAATTGAACCCAGGCATTCTACGTGGAAGCGACGTATTCAACCACGGAGCCACGCCAGTGCTTGTCACTGCTTCGTAAAAAAAACGCTATAAAAATGTCATCTAGTAATTGGAGTCTCCTTAACGCATGCAATATTGCGTCGCAGAATCGCAAGATCGCACCAGGCTTCAAAACACGTGAAAGGCGCAACAAGTGAGTGGTTTGAAGGTGCCCACCCGTTACAAGGTGTGCAGCTGCGGATGCGTAGTGGGTACTTCGCCAGTTTGCAAAAACGAAGAATTATGGCGTAGTGGGCACTTCGCAACTGCACGTACAGTAGACATTCTACGATAGTTCGAAACGGTCAGTGTTACGCGCACAAGCGTTCCTTTCCTTGCGGTTGAAGGCGATGCGCATGGGGCCCGATTACGCTATCGCGTTCTACTCTTGAAGGCGAAGAGGAGATCAAGCGTCCTCCATGTTTTTTTTTATACTTTGGTATCGTTTTTCATGCTTTGGTATCGAATTCGTCACTCTAAAAGAACACCAGTTATCAGTCCTTCGAATTACGTGACCTTCCCAGGTCCTCGTTTTGTTCTCAATGTCAGATAGAATGTCGTCTACACTGGTTTGTTCTTTGTCCCATTCTGCGGTGTTCCGATGTTACTCGTCCCATTTTCCGTTCCATTGCGCCTTTTGTTCATAAAACAATGCAAATCACCGGTTCAAAACGCGTTTGCATTAGATAGTGAACAACCTTGCTACGATTTGGAACATGTCATTCATAAAGGTATTTAGCGCCAACGTATATATTTGTGTGCATATGTATGTGTTGGCAGATACATGTGTGCGCTTTTCGATTAACTTTTAGTTGGAAGTCTGCGCTGCGTCTTTGTCCTCTCGCTCGTCTTTTGTCATGCGTGGGCGCTCAATAACATTATGAATGAGATAGTGTCCAACTGCCAGGCATCAGGTGATCAAACCGCTTTGACTAGCTTTAAAGGGTGCCTGTATATTTCAGCGGCATGTGTTTTAAAGATGCCATTTAGCGCTGCACCAACGCTGTACAACCTACAAGTTTCGGAACAACAGAGATAGAGCTGATAAAAAATACAGCAACGATCAAGCACACTCAGCTCTGGAACAATGACACGTTCTTGGACCATGGACTGCCTGAGCATTTCATGGAGCGAAAGCACCTTTCAAATCTCTCAGAGTCGCCGGTTGCATTTAAATACTTCAGTTTGTTAAGCGCTGTGAAATGTTTTGTTTATACTCTGTATCTGTGGCGTACTGTGCGTACCACTTCATTCACCGAGAGGAACATGCTAGTCGCGCCGCGAGATAAACATCTCCAGTGTTCGTTATTAAATGAATTTCTCTCATCTCTCTTGCGAGCGAAGCACTTTATCGCGTGCCAGTGCTTGCCTTTTAGAATCGACCTCCGATGGTTTCCACCAAATATTTTTTAATGCATCCTTCATGCAGATTATCCTTGAAAATTTTCGTCAAACTGCTCTCATTGCACAGGACACCTGTCCGCCTTGGGTATACAGTAGTTACACTGCTTGGCTGTTGACCCGAAGGTCGCAGGTTCGATTCGGGGTGCGGCGGTCTCATTACGATGCAGGTGAAACGCCAGAGGCCCTTGTAATGTGCGATGTCGGTGCACGTTAAAGAACACCAGATGGTCGACATTTCCGAAACCGTCCACTATGGCGTGCTTCATAATCATATCGCGGTTTTTGTACGTAAAACCGCAGATATTATTATTGCTATTACACTAGAAGGCTGCAAAGAATTTCTGAATAAACTGATATCGATGAAAAGTAATGCGGTCTTTCAGCTTTTGCTTTCCTGGGTCGCTGATGGTGTAGAGATCCCTGTTATAGGATACTGCCCTCCTGAAGTCGCAGCACGTCTCCGCGCGAGTTTGCGAGAGCCCCTTAGTGAAGCCCCTCGCAATAAACCTCAGCACGCTTACGCCCTCGTTATTGAAGGGCTTCCTGCTCTCCATAGAGTGAGTGTCACCGCGTGTTTTCGCTAGGTTTTGGCCATTTGCATGCATTTCTCTCGCGCAGCGGTTCCGCACTTGTAAGAATGCTCGGGATGGATGACGCGTCGAAACTTGGACGTATTTCGACACACACGCACACGTACACGTACACGCCCACGTACACGCACATACGCACGCATACACTGACACACGCCTATGTACTCGCACACACAACACTCGCCCGCTCACGCACACGCACACAAGCGCGCAAGTACACACACACACGTACACATACGCGCACGTACACGTATCCGCACCCACGCATCCACACACGTACAACACACACACACACACACACACACACACACACACACACACACACACACACACACACACACACACACACACACACACACACACACACACACACACACACACACACACACCTTCTCTCCTCTAATTGCATAATTGCATACTGCCAGTCTTTATCCACCGATGTTTTTTTTTTTTTTTTTGCTGAAACCGCCAAAAATTAAACCAGCAATTGATTGTTTGTGAAAGTTGTCACCTTTTTATGAATGAATGAAAGAAATGAATCTCCGTCAGACGCGCGAAGATTATTTCGCCTTGAAAGGCAGTCATGCGTTCGCGAATTCCAAAACGCAATTGTTCTGTTGGCTTCTCCGCTATGAAGATGCATGCGAGGTGGTGCACGCTTTACAGGAGACATTATTGAATATCGCTACGGCTCGGACCTACACAGCACTTCCGCATAAGTATCGATTAAATTAAAATGAAATTGTAGCTATTCGCTAACATAATATCGTCGACGCCTCCGGAAACAGTTATTTTACTGATTACCACTGTCATGGCACACGAGGAATGGTTATTTATTCATTTGTTCTCATGACAAAAGTTCCGGCCAGTCCAAATAGAGCACTTTCGGATAATAGTTCCATGAATAATTTGCACTGCATATTTCGACCTCTTTACATAGCGTACCGTGGGCAGACGCACAAGACGTGCACTGCGGTCTCAGAAAAAGAAGGTAGAGGGTGTAACAAATACCTTGCGCTCTTGCGTGCTCCGGTGCCAATAAAGGCTGCGATTGCGTGCGACCGCGACTTGGCCGCAGGGGCCATTCTCCGAAATGGGCGGCGATTATGTCTCTTGCGGGGAGTGAGGCATTTTTTTTGCTTGTTCTTACTTTGTCTGCGGTCATATCCTTCTTTTTTCCAGCTTTCTTTAGCCTTCATCTCCCGTCACACTATGCCTAGTTGTCTTAATTACCCGCCACTCCCTCTAGATCATCCGATCTTGCCTAATACAACCTTTGTTGCCAGGGTAATGCCGAGAGATGATAGCGCCAATTTATGGCAAACACGAACGTTTTTCTAACGCCAGACGGTGCGTCAGAGACGATGCTGAACCGCCGTGCGCAGTTGTCCGTGAAGTATCATTTTATCGCGTATGCTGTGTAAGCAACTTGGCCAGAATTGTGTGCTTGTGGACGTAGTACTGTAGGGTGAGCTCTTGGCAGTGAACGGTCGATTGCCATGTCTTTTGCTTTAGTTTTTTTTTCAGTTTTACTGTTTCATTTCTTTATTAGATTCGAAGCATCTTATGGTGGAGTTCAATCCGGTGGTGGTGTGTTTCATTTCTTTATTAGATGCGAAGCATCTTATGGTGGAGATCAATCCGGTAGTGGTGGTAGTGGTGTGCGGCGTGACCACCCTTACTGCGCATGCGCAAGCCCTCTTCAAACACCCCCTCTCCACTCCTCCACTCCCCCTCTTCCCATCTCCCCCTCTCCACTCCCCCTCCTCGTTTATATAAAAGGCTCGCGTTAGGTCGTACACACACTGAGTCACTGCGCCGGCTGCGCCGGTGTCATGAGTTCCAACGTCAACGTCGGCGCCAGTTGCAGTAATACCCTAAGGCCTGCCGAGATCGCGGAGCAGCGGAAGGCTCGACGCGCCGAAGCGCAACGTAAACCTCGGCAAGCGGACGTCGAGCTCCGGGCTAGGGAAGCCCAGCGCAAACGGCAACGTCGGCGGGAAACTGCTGCGGATCAATCGCGGGCTCGACATGACGAAACGCTGCTTCGCATCGCCTCATGGTCCCCTTATCAGGAGATGGTGTAATTTTTGTTTATTTATTTTAGGGTCAAGACATGCCGGTGGGCTAGCTGGTACGCACTTTCAAACGCTTGAACAATCGTTTTCTTTGTCAACACGATAATCGGCTGCAGTTCAATATTCAGTTGGTTCACTGAGTTTGGGTTAGCCTATATATTTACTGGTGTTCTTAGAAGACATGTCGATCGTTTACGTCACACCACAAATATTCCTGTATTCCTAGTGACTTGTCACGTTTAACTCCAAGCGTGACCTAGTACTTGTTGCGTTCATGACGAAAGGCTAGCTGTCACAAACGTAAGAATTACCGGGTGTGCTGTGCGACGCGTTCAATCTGTAGAACATCCGATATCTTGTTAGAATGAGAGTATTTAGAGAACGACGTCTACTCACCGAATTCGAGAGCCTTTTTACTGCTTCTTCTGTGCGGTTGTGTTTTACTCTTGGGGGTGGGGGGGAGACTATGCGTCATAGCGAGTATTAAATACAGCCTTACTAAGTGCTGAAGAAATTATCTTTTTTTAAAGAAACGTATATATTCGGCTTACCAAGTTAAAAGGGGCAGTCGTCATCACCAAACGGAAACAATGTCTCTTTCATTAGTTTTTATTAAGCAAAGAAGATTACTTTTAAGGGTTCGTTTTCTTTGTTAGGCACAATATCGATGAGACCAATTTGGTCCACTTTACTTTCTTCACATTTCTATCCGCAAAGCATCTCCTGTACTTTCCCTGGCATTACTGGCTGTTAGGTCCGATTACTATTTGTTTTATTGTAATAAAAGAAATTAGCAGCCTATCCCCTATCGGACAAGCGAAGCTTGACGTACTAGTGCCTCACCTACTTCTTTTTTTCCCTTTCTTTCTTTCGTCATATCGAATTGCGCAACGCTCCCTCCTAACATTTTCCTCCCTCCATGCCGGGAACCGGACATTCACCCACATGCTTAGCAGCGCATATGAACGAACTGACGCGAGCTAGTTGGTACAAATCCATGGTGAAAAACAGAGCGACGTAGACACAGACACGGAGCAGCGCAACGTTTCTGTTGCTATAGGCAACAACGACGGTCATGCGTTCGTATCCAGGAGACAATGAAATGTGGCAGTGTGAAATTTGAAGTTACCTCGACGAAAGATCTGATCGGCCGTATCAGGAGCGGCTGGTCGCCGATATGCGCACGATCTAGATAGCATCGATCATTGGAAAAATGCGCACGAAAGTACGAGCGTAACCGGCGTACCTTGCAGGGCCGCGTTTCTGTACACCCGAACTTGGGTACACTCCCCGACGCTGGGTTTTTCGCGAATTACGCCGCCGCCGCCACCGAAATCTATAACTCATGAGAAGCTTCGCTTGAGAAAATACTTTACTTTGAGTTTGCGTTTTTAGTCGACAGGCGCGTATGCTAAAGCATCCTCGTGGTACTAAAAATCTTGCCTCATTAAAACCACTTCGCAGACTCACAGGAACGCTTTAGCGCGAGCTTAAAGATGGGAGAAACAGGGTGGCAGCTTCGTGTTGAAACCAGGCGCAAAGGCGTCGCCGTGTCGCGATCGACGCTGTATCCCTTGCATGAAGAGAGTGCACTTCACGTTGAAGTGCGCGCGTGTCGGGCTCTGAATTGACCGTCGGCGGCGGCACCGTCAATCACATTTTGGTGGTGGCTAATGTACAGCCCGAGCTCAAGAAATAGACTGAGAGTGAACGAACGAGGAAGCGAGAGATTTCTGAGTGGTCGAAAGTGCTAATGAGTGAGGGAGAGGTGCGAATAACGGCGAGAATGATTTGAAAAGAGTAAGAGAGTATGAAAGAACGAGAGGAATAGAGCATGATTTGAACGCTGCGAGTGCCACGTAGAGAGGGAGAGTGTGTTAGAGAGAAAGCGAGAGATGCTTCTTTGCAGCGTGGAGTGAGAAGAGTAACACGGGCACTTATGACTTTGCCTACGACACTTCAAAGGCGAAAGCCTTCGGGTCGTCTTAGGTAAATTTGTCAGTAGATTTGTTTTCTCAGTCGATTGTATTGATCAACCTCTGGCCCCCACTTCGATAGCTTTCAGCACCTAACGTGGCTTTGCACTATCTCCGGGATCGAGTTCCTAATGCATCGCAATCTTTCTGCACCTAACATTGCAGTGCCTTCGGGATCGGCGCGCCTTTGACTAAGCGACGAGGTCATGTGATGGCTTCATCATGCGATGTTACGTCATGTGACGTCATGACAACATCATCACATGATGATGACGTTTTTCATCGATCGTGTTACTTTTCGCGTTTCATGAGGTACCTAAGGCTGTTGCCTTTTTTCTTTTTATTAAATGTGCCTAAACAAAGGTTGGTGCTTAGGTGTGGCTCTGGCTACTCCTGTTCTCTGACATAATAATATGCATCATCAACTTGTCAGTAACCGTAAATCTACACAAATATTTACGCATGAAAATGCCCATTCACAATAGCAATTTTTTTCATACGTTATGGACGATGTAAGGCCGGCACATGACCCTAGTCGCAGGTTTAAGGGAGAGTGAAATACACTGACAGTGTGAGACATAAAGTGCACGACAGTGATTGAGCCAGGGATACACATTATATCAGAGAGAGAGAGAGAGAAGTAGAGAGATTCAAACAAAAGTGAATGAGCGTCAGTGAAAGCGAGGGGTAAGGGAGAGTGCGAGAGATGGCGCAGAATGGGTCGGGTGACAGATGGCCGTGCAGAGAAGGTAAATAAAGAAAAAGAAAGCCGAGGCGGTGGAGGTGCGGATGTCGATCTCATTCGTCGGCACCGCTGACATTTAAAAGGAGCCTACGATGCCACTCTTAGCAGCTACGCCGGCGTATAGCGAGCGAGCTGCCGACACCCGCAGCGGGCGCGTGGAAACCGCTGACGTGAGGGCGACGATGTGGAAAGAATGAGAGAGGGAAGGGAAGCTAGAGATAAGAGCGACAGGCGTTAGAGTAGGTAAACAACCTCGAGAGCCGGTTCGGCTTTTCGAATAGAGCCCGATAGAGGGCCCCAATGTCTTTCCATCCTTTCCTCGCAACGTTCACTTTGATTCCTGCGGCTCCTCGTGGTTTTGAAGTGGCGCTATTTAGCCTCGTCCTCGGATCTTTTATTGGTTCTTTTGCTTCTCCCGAGTGCGTTCTCACCAGAGACTCTTTCTTTTTTTTTTCTCCTTTTCTCTTCTGAACTTGGCCTCGCGTGCTATGTCGCTCCTTTCCCGTACCTTTCCGGCGCTTTTCCTTTTTGTTTCTTTTTTTTTCGCTCGCGACGGCCCACTCGAAAGAAAAAGACAGCTGTTTCTGACGCCGCTGGCTATGCGCTTGTACTTATTTTTTTTTTTTCTCTGTCTCGTTCATTCGTGTAGGTTGGCGTTACGAAAAGCGACGGTGGCGAGTGTGACGGCGCGTAGCGGAAGTAAGAGCAAGAAAAAAAAAGAAGTTTTGGGGAAAACGAGCAGTAGGGACGGGGAACAAAATGCGAAGGTTGGGTAAGAATGAAAGGAAATAGAGAATCGTGATAGCGCAAAGTGTGGGAGAAAAGGAAAAAAAGGTGGAACGGAAAGGGGCCGTGCAAGGCAAAAAATGGCGAAAGTAGGGAAATGATGTGAGTGAATTGGGGAAAGAAGGAATGCAACACGTGGATCGGCAATGCTTTGTTGGGTGCTTTTCAATGACGGTAAAAGCGCATAATGGGATATATCCTGAAAGGCGTCTGAGAGGAAGGTGAAGAAGACTACGTTCTTGCGTGGGCTGTGGTGAGGTTTCTTGCTGAGTCAGTGCTCACATTTCAACGTAGCAGTATAGACCAATATATAGAAAGGTTAGCTTAGACAAATACCTGCCATGCAACGAGCTACTCCATGTGACAGCAAAGGCGTTGTTGGTGTAGTTAAATTCGACAGTCATCTGCGAATACCTGTAAACTTTTGCTTCTCCCTGTGGGTGCGGGAGTGGTACACTCTATCCCTTATTCCATCTCTCATTCGACAGCTCTGCGATTTTCTTTCACTGCAGGGTAGTAATCCGGAGGTGCGTAGGGTTAACCTCCCTGCTTCTGGCCCTTCTCTCCGTATCTGTGCAATCCATTTTCCACGTACAGTCGTGAGAAATGTGAAAGAGAACACATACACGCTCAAAAGTGTTCATAAAACTAAATGTTCAAGTCGAGGGTTACCATTTGCAAATCGATACGTCAGGTGCTACTTCGCACATCGTGAGTAACCGGGGCTTAAGCGCGAACATGGTGTGAATTTTCATAATGCTCACTACTGCTCAAATGCGTTTACACAGGGCCCGATAAGATGCCTCATCACATAAAAAAAGGGAAGTGAAAATCAAGGGCTATGCGCATCTGCCTGCAGCACTGCAAAACCTTGGAGATAGATAACTTTTAATGATTACTCCGAAGTTGTTAGCCTGGTTGCCTGACATGATACTCTAGGTGTCGTTTTCGATTGTGGTATATACAATGATCAAATATACACACGAATAACACGTACAGTCATGCACATACATGTGAACAAAATAGATCTGACTGTCTGTGCCATCACTCAGTGAAACAAAGCTATCGGGAGGAAACGCCGACGCTGTCGGCAGGCGAGCTTCCTGTCATCATCATCACCTGACTACGCCCACTGCAGGGCAAAGGCCTCTCCCATGTTCGGCCAATCAACCCGGTCCTGTGCTTGCTGCTGCCAGGTTACACCCGCAAACTGCTTAATCTCATCTGCCCACCTAGCTTTCTGTTTGCCCCTCGCGCGCTTGCCTTCTTTTGGAATCCAGTCTGTTACTCTTAATGACCAGCGGCGGTTATTTTGCCTACGCGCTACATGCCCCGCCCATGTCCATTTCTTCTCGATTTCGACAAGCTGTCCTCAACACTCGTTTGTTCCCTGACTCGCTCTGCTCTCTTCTTGTCCCTTAATGTTACGCCTATTTTCCTTTCCATTGCCCGCTGCGTCCTCCTCAGTTTATGTTGAACCCTAATTGTAAGCCTCTAGGTTTCTGCTCCGTAGGTAAGTACCGGTAAGATGCAGCTGTTATATGATGAGCTTCTTGTAGACTTCGCTTTCTATCAAGTAAAAGCTAGCAGTTGTTCCGTGTACAAATACAACCGATGAGCGAAGCTCCTTAGAAATGGGACGTAAACGACTATGCTCCTTATCTCGCTGCTCGCTTTCATGAAGGCGGTAGGGTGGGGAGCGGGTGGGGAGAGCTTCTGCTGCGCTCGGTGGCGGGAACGACTGTGCGAGTGAGTGCGGCGCGCGCAGCGCAGGGACATGGAGACGCGTGCGAGCGGTGATGCGGCGGGGAGTTTCCACGGCGTCGAGGATACGCCGCACGCGCGCTCATTGTCTTTTTTGCGCCGACGCCGGGGGGGGGGGGGGGTGGAGGGGAGAGCGTCTGCCACCACCTTCGACAAAGCGCCCGTAGTGCGCTAGAATTATGGCTGTCACTTCAAATTCCACGACAAAGGTGGTGAAAGCGAAGACGACCATTATAACCAGATGTGCACAGAGCTTGTTTCTTTTAACCATGAATTTCTGGTGCGCTAGAACTAAACCACTCAAGGCCTAAACATTTCCTCATAAATCACCGGCCACTGCGACCCAAAGCAATGCTTAAAAGAAGGGAGCTTCAATGGTGACGGCGGGGTCACCATTGAAGGGTCACCATTTAGGAGCGAAGCTCCTTTTAGGAGCTTCGCTCCTAAAAAGCTGGTGACAGCGTCAGTGACAGCCGTCAGCTTGGAGAAGGGCGACAAAAGGGTCCTGGAAAAGCTAAATTGACAAAGTCCTCAGCTGTGTGAAGGAACTAGCTTTTTTGTGTGTGTTTCGTCACCCCTGCCGGGGTACGTCTTGGCGACTGCTTAAGCCCTTCAGTGTCCTGTCCTATCAGTGTCTCTTTTGCTCAACTCACTCTGCGTAGAGATGCGCGTCACTATGGGAACAGTGAAACCCCGTCACAATTTACACAATCGCTTTATGTGGCTACGCTCGTCTTGAAGGTCTGTGACCGGTCCTCATACAGAAATGTCTCATGTTGGCCTTTCTCTTTCTTCTTTCGGGGTTCTGTCTTTCCGTTGTTTCGCATTTTCCCTCTTCCACAATAAATTCCTTGCCCAATTCACAGGCACGTAAATATTTCCCCTTCAAAGGTAGTCACGTACTTGCAAGTTCCTTAAAGTAGTACTGACACAAAATTTTGAAGGCGAGACATACTGTGGGGTAGATTTGTGTGAACGCACACGCATTATCTACAAAAATTCGACGTATAATGCAACCTAAAACATCCTTAAAATCAAGGTAAAAGTGCGTGTCGTGCCACTGCGCGCGATACGCGCCTTTGGTTTTCGTGTAAACAACCAACGGGCACCTGCGTCACGAGTTTGTGTTGGCTGCCAATGTCTTCGCGAGTGCTCTCTCCTAGCAGACCTTTTCAACGGAAAGAGGGGGCACACTTGCACGGGAGTGCAAAGGCTGATGTGCTTGTGCCGGCAGCGCATTTCTGTGGAGTCAGGCATATTTACAGCGACTCATAGGGGATTATAGCAGCACCCAGGAAGCTTTCGTTGAAAAGAGTTGTCAATGCGAACTTATGTGCACGCGGTTTTGTGTGCTCACGTAGCCAGCTATGTTTACATGAAAACCGCTCTGGGTGCCGCCTCACTCGGTTCTCCTTGAAACCGAAACTGCGACTTGGCGCTATAAAACCGCCTCCAAATAATTAACCATCGCGCGCTCAAGCAAACCAGCTTTCCAGCCGTCATAAGTGGGTCGTTAGCTACTTATTGCAACAGAAAAAACAAGATGGAAAGCTTTTGTGTCAGTGCTCCTTTGAAACAGTGGGCTTCTCCGTCATAAGAGGTGGGAAAGGTAGTGCACGTTTTACAGGGGACAACTGCGAAAATTCTCACCCTAAAAGACAGGACGTGCAGACACGGACACAAGAATGAAGTCAAGACACCAGGTAATAGGTGAACCTATGAATTTATATCTAAATTCTCGCCGCTATTTAATTCAATAATAATAATAATAATAATAATAATAATAATAATAATAATAATAATAATAATAATAATAATAATAATAATAATAATAATAATAATAATAGGGCCAAATTACAGATCACAGCAAGGATATCGGGACAGGTTGCTCACTTTCAACATCCGCCCTGCGTTTGCACGCATCCTTTCTGTGGTCGCGGTTCACGGTTCACAATTTTTCATTATTACATACATCTCATAATTCAAGTTATGCACAAACTCTACGGTCCCATAGCCGCTGGCTAGATCGGGGCCCTGCCCCGCCACGGTGGTCTAGTGGTTATGGCGCTCGACTGCTGACCCGAAGGTCGCGGGATCGAATCCCGGCCGCGGCGGCTGCATTTTCGATGGAGGCGAAAATGTCTGAGGCCCGTGTACTTTGATTTAGGTGCACGTTTAAGAACCCCAGGTGGTCAAAATTTCCGGTGCTCTCCACTACGGCGTCTCTCATAATTATATGGTGGTTTTGGGACGTTAAACCCCAGATATTATTATTATTATTAGATCGGGGCCCGTTTAGCACATTACATATCAGAAAGTGTTACACAAAAATGCAAGCAAATCTTGACAGGAGGGGGAAATAAGATGCTAATGTCTTGAAAAAAAACGAAAAGAAACACACAATTGGTTATTTGGGTGAGTCTATTCGCTTGAGCCAAAGGAAAAACAACTAAAAATAAAATAAATCTCTTCATAGTAAACAGGAATGGCTATGAGCGACTTTAGTCAAGGATTAGCAATGATTTGGGTGCTGTCTGCTACGTATATTATCGCGAAACGTGCACCAGCTAGTCCAGTAGCAAGTATCCATAATTTAATATTCTCTTAACGGAGCCACAGAACCATTACATTCGTTTTTCCGCGTTTGACGGGAAGCGACTGAAAAAAAAGGGGGGGGAAATAAGGCGATTCGGTAGGGAGAACGGGAATGTCTGGGTGGGGAAGAAGACTTCCGTAAACGTCAATGGCGGAACGGGATCCAAATGAGAAAAAAATAAATATAACGCGGCCGGTTGAGCGATACACCGAGCTCGTGTATGGTTGTTACGTGCGTCGTTGCAAGCGGCAAACATACACACCGGCGCTGCGGCGAAGATAAGGGGATATTGAGGGATAAGGAAAAAAAAACTGGGGAGTCTGGAGGGCGGTCATTAGAACACAGACGTTCGCGGAAGGAGATAAACCGTCGCAGGTGTGGTGTTGGGAGATAAAAAAAAGGCGAAGGAAAGAAGGTGCTATACCCGTTGTACTCAAGGCAGGGGAGATTGGTAAATTGAACACGAAAACGACAAAGAAGGAAGTAAAACGGGAAAAGCAAGGCGATAAAAGGGATAGAGGGAAAAGCATACGTCGGCGGAACGTCGATGGATTAACGATGATCGATCTGTGCTGGTCCTTGGGCCGGTGATACGGCCAGTTTTGCGCCGTTCCCTCCTCTCCCCAATCCTCTGCCCAACAACCGGTACATTCTCGCGTCCTGTAGTACCCAGGACAAGGGGAACAGCTTTTTCTTATGTGCGCCCACTTTCCCCAAACGACTTCCCTCGGTTGTACCAAACTGCCGCTTCTAGAACTGTTCCGTTTTTTTTTTTTTTACCGTTCGCGATCACCCTTCATTCGTGGATGAGCGTAGTAAAGTTGCAGCAGCTGCATCTGTCTCGCTACGCTGCTTTCGTACGTTGTCTGACGCTAGTTTGTTGTGTACCGGTAGCGAAAACGTTACGTACGTTGTTGGTCTGTAGACAGGTGTGTACAGTCGTTCAATCTTCTTCAGGCATCGCACGCTCGTACATGTACGTGTTATTTATGTCGCTTTCGCAACAATACAGCCTGATGTTGTTCCACCTGGGGTTGTGCTGTAAACGGAAGCATGCCTTCTGGTATGTCCCATTTAGCTAGACAAAATTGCGTACACTTACAACCGGCATAAATAGGAAGTGGTAGTATACACACCTGAATCTTATACCTTAAAATTTGATGCGGGATTCTTTCGGAACAAATCCAGTGTATTCACAGTTCCTGTAATTGAAATGCAGAGCTATGTTCGCAGTTAATTACCTATTTGTGAGTGCTACAGTTTCCCACAGGTGTGCGTCTATGATCTGCAACATCGTTTTACACATTTCTTCAAAAAAATTAGGGATTTCGAAGATTATCTTTGGTATCCAAAATGCCTTGATGGCATTTTGGATACCTTGGAAATGCGTGACATTGTGCCTTGATGGCACAGTGTCACGCATTTATCGATATCTATGATTAAAATTGTAATTAGAGAAATAACTATTTTCAAACGTCGTTTCATAAGTTCTGTGATCTTATGTGCAATGCTATTGCACTTAAGGTGCCGCTATAGGAGCGAGCACTTTTGAAATACTTCAAACTGACCTAAATGAAACCTATGTCCGACCAAGGAGATGGATAATATGTGAAAAACAATATCTCACACCCAGGCAAGCGTACGCGCGACGAAAGTGCGCCGCGGTACACATCACTCATATTGTCGTTACGGGTGGGTGCTACGCAATTTTTATGTGAACGTGTTTGTAAGAACGACTGACGTATATTGCAAGAAAGAAAGGAGAATGGATTTAGGGGCTCATTTCGTACTAGACGAAGCGGCATCAAATCAACACATAATGAAGCCAAGGCAATTAACAGGGGGCGTTTTTCGTAGTTTAAAATGCATATGATGCTAGAAAAACTCATAGGGTCTCCTATGCACTCACGTAAAATGACTCGAAGGCGAGAGCCATCTTCGTTCTCTTCTGAGTCGACGTTTTGATCCTGCCCCGCCACCCTCCGTAAGCTTTGTGCACCTAGCGTTGTTTCGCACTGCCTCCAAAATCGGAAGCACCTCGCATGGTTTCGCACTGCCTCCGTCATCGTACCACTTTTAACCAAGCAACGATGTCATGTGACAACACAGTGACGTCAAATTAGGGCCATATGTGACGTCATCATTGCGTCATATGATGACACCATCACGTGATGTTGATTTTTTTTGCATCACTCTTGTTGTTACCGAGCCGCGGGACGCCGACGGTCAATTTTCGCGTTTGATGAGGAATCTTAGGGTTTCGCCTTAAAAATCCGGAAACAAATAAACACGTTGCAACGGGACAGACGCCAGGATATTCACTGAACAAGACCTGTGAAATCATCCATCTCTCACACGCTTTGGATTTTCAAAGTGGATGGTGGTGTCAAGCGGTCAGCCGTCGATAAAAGCAAAAGGCGTTTAGAACGTCGGTGGAGGAAATAAAGGGATGATGAGATCGATAGAACAGGAGGTTGTAACAGCCGTACACAAAGAGTGTATTATACAGAGAGAAGCTTGTTTGAATAAAAAAAAGAGATATATATCCAGTATTATAGACTGTCATAGATGGAGTAATACATGACTGTAAGGAATAGGTTAGGTAACCACTGTTCTGTTCGGTTTTAACTGACTTGATGGGGAGATGTGCTTCATATCTCTTCAGCCACTTCATTTGCATAAGTTCTGGAGCGGATAAAGAATGGTTACCCCGAAAAAAAAATTACGACACCTTCGCACTAGTGGTGTCAAGCCTGAAGGAAGTGCGGACTTGGGCGGCCTTCTTTTTTTCTCTTTATGGTTCTCTTTTATTCCTCCTATATATCTTTCTTTTTCTCCCACATCCCTGCTTTTTTGTGTATTTTTTGTCTCTGTCCATTTTTATTTATTTATTTGTCTCTCTAAGTATTTCTTTCTGTTTCTCAGTCTTTATATTTTTCTCTCTCTTTTATCTCTCTCTCTCTCTCACTCTATCTCTATTTCTCGTTTGCTTGTTCTTTTTATCTCTATCTCGCTTTCTTTCTTTATTTCTCGATATTTCTTCGATTCTATGTCTTTCTTTCTTTATTTCTCGATATTTCTTCGATTCTGCGTCTTTCTCTCTTCTTTCTGTTGCTGTCTTTCTTCCCTTTCTTTCTCTCTATTTCTCTTTTTCTTTTTATGCTACGCTTCTTTCTTTATTTGGTTCTCTCTTTCTTTCTATTTCTCTCTTTTCCTTTCTTTCTATGCTATGCTTTACTAAAAAGTCAAAAAATCAAATCAAATAAATCAAATAACATGACAATGGGTAGTTCGTCTGCTGGAGTTCACTTTGCAACAGAACGTTCACGCGCACACAATTCTGTTCAAGTTCGACTCACAGTAGACGGACTAACGCATCACTGCACCCCGCCGTTTTTTAAAGCAGGTGCTAATAATGATCATCATCCACTGAAGTTTACTAGCTTAGTAATTGTGGCAAACATGAAAATCGATTTAAAGTTTTCCGAAAAGAACTCCTTTGAAAAGCTTATGTGTGAAGAGTCTCGTACCTAGAGGAAGCGAAGCTTTGACAGAAAACAATGAATGACGGGTTTGGGGGGTGCGGGGGTGGGGGGGTGTTTGCTGCAAGTGTACGCGGAACAGATCAACCATGGCGCTCGTGAGTGTGTGTGGCATGGCTGACGACGGCCTTTCAGGACGTATCCCGCTTTTTTTTCCCCGGCTGCGGCAAAAAAAGAAATCGACGCGCCGAGAGTGTGATGGAGTGGTTTCCGGAAGCGGCCCCAATGGCTACACTCGCGCCATCTGGTGCGTAACGATGCAAGAGTACAACGGAGGGATGAACGAGGTAGTTTCCTCGCTAGGTGCATTGTAGCGGCCACGGGGACGTCCGCAGCCGGCTGCTAGATTGTGCCTGCTGTGATAGCGTTGTCAAGTTTGTCGTAATTAAGCCACACACTACACCGTTTGAGATAAGGTGGTGTGAAGCGTATAGTAAGTTTATTATTAGGGATAAAGCTAAAGAGAGGAAAGAAATAAAAGAAAAGATAAATGCGTTGACCAGACCATATATCCGGTTTGCCACCCTACACTGGACTACACTGGAGGAGGAGGAGACTAGAAATATAAGAAAGAGAGTGACAGAGAAAAAGACAGAGGAGATGCACGCAATCACCGCAGTGCACAGGGCAACACTAGTTGTCCATGCAGATATGCTGTGCGTAAGAGCTGCCACAATGAATTCGCGTTCCCCTGTGCCCAGCACAGGATGGCACTTGTCGGTACTTCGCCAGGGGAATGGAACGAGACGCTAGTTTCCTTTTAGACACGAACTCAAGAAGCCAAGAAAAGCGCAGGGGGCACTGTTTGTAGTTTATAATTCAAATGTATTTGTTATGACGCAAAGGGAAAATGGCTTCATGTGGACCAAAATAACAAGTTGCCGCAGGTGGAGACTGAATCCACAACTTTCGTGCAGTAGTACCGTAAAATGCCGAGCAAGCACCCTCACCCGAGCAAGCAACCCCCTCCCTTTTTTTTTCAGGAGATCTGAAATAAGCGCCAGTGACTGAGCAAGCGCCCCCCCCCCCCTCCCCCTCCTCCCCTGCGGCCACTTTTTTTCCAAGACGAGCATCGCTTGTGTAAAAAGAATCACGAAAATGAGTACACTGAATGCGTATCTAATGTTGTTTATGAAAATCCGTTGTCATGTGGCCGGTCGTATATTGGTCAAATTGGTCGCTGCTGCTTGAATGGTTTGAGAGTGACGAGGGGGAACAAAAACAGTAAATGAATAAAGCATTTCACTAGAAACATGGGTGGGCATTTTTTTTTATTTTTAGCAGCTCTGCCGCCGCCATCTTGAATTTCGGTCCGGGCCGAGCAAGCACCCCCCCCTCCTTATATCTGGTCGGATTATTCTTCACCGTAGGAGGGGGGGGTGCTTGCTCGGCATTTTACGGTAGTAGTAGTAGTAGCAGTAGTAGTAGTAGTAGTAGTAGTAGTAGTAGTAGTAGTAGTAGTAGTAGTAGTAGTAGTACAGAGGCTCAGCCAGAATATTTTTGTAAGTCCTTTATTTATGTTCGTGCGTGTGTTTGTACGCGCTCGTGTATTTATGCATGCGAAATTGAAAATAGTTGTTGTTGTTGTTGTGGTGATTAATTCTAAATATGGCTAAGCGCAACAGAAGTCGTAGCAGTGACAGTTAAAATAGCACTGTCTGTTAAAGTCACAGTGACAGTAGCAACAGTCACAGTATTAGTCATAGTTTCCCGGGCACAGCGGTTGTATATTGGTGTAGGCGAAATGCTAGGGGCCCGTGTGCTGTGCGATCTCAGTGCAAGTTAGAGAATCCCAGGTGACCGAAATCATCCGGAGCACCCGGCTACGACGTTTCTCGTAGTCTAAATTGCTCTGCGCCTTTAAACACCTTTGACCGGGAAGCCAGTATTAATCATAGTAATAACTGTAACACTAGAATGGTAGTAAACGCGCGAACGCCGTGAAATGTTTGCTGAAAAAGATTCACAGTTTAGGAAAACAAAAAACTCACAGGTTTAAATTGATTCGCCTAGGATGACTCGAAGGCGAAAGCCATCTTCTTTTCTTCTGAGTCGATGTATTGATCTTCTCCCGCCCACGTCCGAAAGCTTTCTCCACCTAACGTGATTTCGCACCACCTCCAGGATCAAAGGCATTGCAAGATTTTTGCACCTCACCTGGTTTCGCAATGCGTCCATGATCGACTCACGTTTGGCCAAGCGATGGTGCCAAGTGGTAACGTCATCATGTGACGTCATAGAGACGCCATGATGACGTCATATAGTGACGACCTGGTTCTGCACTGTCTCCGTAATCGGCCCACCTTTGGTTAAGCGACAATGTCATCTGATAACTACATCATGGGACGTCATTTGGTGACCATTATCACCTGATGATGCTTTTTTTGGCGTCACTCGTGTTGACGTCGATGGCGCCGACGATCAGTTTTCGAGTTTGATCAGGCATCTAAAGCTTTCGCCTTAAAAGGAAACCTAAATAATCTAGGTCACACGTTGCGTTCTCTTTCATCACTCACCTAGTAATTGTGGAAGAAACACCGGCGGAACCAGTGTCAAGGCTGTTTCCGACTGTACGCCGTCATCATCTATTTGATTGTATATACTAGCGGTGACCCCTACCAGCCCGACAGCGAAAAAGAAGCAATAATCGAAGAAACCTGAACGACGTCGAGCGATGAGCGTACGTACCAACTGTGGGTCAGTATATCGTTTAATATGAAAAGCTCGCCAGCCTGATTCCGTGACCGTGACGCTGACCAGGAGTCAGCGAGGCTTCCGACAACAGGCGTCACGCCCCGGAGAGCAAGGCCTTGGCTCCTGAATAGGGGTTAATTCGTGCTGGTGGCTTCTAGCACGTCCGGGAAGCCATTATTTAAGGGAGGCCCAGTAGTTAACAATTCAAACCAATGCGTGTTCGACATTGAGGTTATACTTTGTCGGTGATTAATAGTCGGCAGCGTCCGTTATGTCCGAGTGAAGAGAGCGGTCCTTAAAAAAGTTGAGGAGAGCGTAGAGAGAAATGCAAAGAAAAAAAAAAACGCCAGGCCTGTGCGGAACTCGCAGCATAGTCACTGGGAAAGACGGAGGAAAGGCATTTCTAGAGCCCGTTGTATACTCTCTTGGGACGACTACTGCAACTACGTTTGCAAGATGCCCATTGGGCCGTAAATCATCATAATATTGGGAAGTAGTGAAGTCACCACATGCCATTATTCATCATTCTAGGAGATGTGAGGTATCCGCTACACATCTGTAAAGCATTATGTGCACTTTGTTAATTCTGTGGTTGAAGATGCTGAAGAATTACGCCTGAGCCATTTGTAATGGGTTGATAGCTTTAAACCACCAACTCGTTACGCGATTCGCTTTGTGTGACGGCTGGTTGTTATTTGAGTCTTACTCCACGCTATTTTCCACCTATTCACGTGATTGCTTGCCCGACATGACGTCTTTATAGGGTCTTTGTGAAAAGGAGTTTCAAGCACCGGCGTGACTCTGTGATAGAATACTCAACTACCACGCAGAGGGTCTGGCTTCGAATCCCGCTCTATCCTGGATATCTTTTTTGTTACTGTGCTCGATAGCGTTATCGACACCGACGGCGGCGGCGGGCAACTACGCCACCAAAATCGGCTGTTCTTGTGACCTGATAACAGCTTCCTCTGTAAAGCGTTTCTTGATATATGTGATGGTTAGTAGATAGATGTTCACATCGCGCCTGTTGTTCTTTAAAGTGAAACTTTAAAAGAATAACCGGCGCCATATGAATATTTATATTAAAAATCATCATCTAACAGCTTAAAAACCGCGTAGAACAACAATTTTCGGCTAACCAATTAGCTCGACTGAACCCGCGTTTTAGCGTCGAAGATGACTGTAATGACGTTGGTCGAAGTTTACCGGAGCCCTCTACTGCGATGTCTCTCACAGCCCGAGTATCTATGACAACAATCTCGTATAATAGTGGACATGTGTGCAACATATATCACACTACGTTGATTTTTGTTCCTTTTAGTTTCCTAGGTGTCGTATGTGCAGAATTTCACGTGTGCATTGTCCATTTTACCTCCCCAGCACTTAGACTTTTGGGAGACTGTTTCTGTTGTATGTCTATTGTAATTCATCCTGTAGTATTGTTCACTGGTTAAAAACGTGTGGATTGAATCATGGTTCACTGTAGTCGGTTTTTTTGCGTTTTCTTTCTTTTTTTCTATGTAAGACTCAAGCTGTGTGCTAATGAACGTAATTTTTTCCGATTTTCTGAAGCTTCTGATACGATGTCCGGTGCTCACGGATTCAAACGCGACATCATATTTTTTAGTATAGCGACTGGTGTGCGCAATTTCCCGAGATAACCACGTCATGTCGCGACGCCCCTGGTCTCTGAAGATAGTGTTGGCTCTGATCTGCGCGTTCGAGTCGAAACTACGCCATTATGACTCCAACTGGAGATGGTGTAAACGAAAGTATGGGCGTTACTTAGCCCTAAATTGTCCTGTTTCAATCCGTGAGTACTGTGCAAAGGCTAAACAGCTGCACTCTGCGAATTTCCGCGCCAAGGAAAAAGGGGTAGGATCCTCGTCAAGCTTCTGACCAAGCAGCTTTTTTGCTCTTATCCTTGCAACTTTTTTCCGTAATTTTCGTAAAAGAAAAGCTGGATAAAACGAGTTTCAATTGTGAATAGCCAGACACTATCAGCTTGGGCGCAGGATATTCCCGCTTCCGCACCCAAAGCTTAGTAGACCTCAGTCTTCCACACTGAGAGGGTTACATACAGGATTTTTCCCGTCGAGAGGACGATATAGCCGCTTTGTTCTGGACATCGACCCACACTGCCTGAGTACAATAGACACTGCTCGTTAGCGCACGTGCTCTGGAAATGTACTGCGTTACGAGACGCCTCTTTTAATAAACAAGAGGACTGGGAGGGAGCCTTGAAAAGCGGCGATCCCCAGGTCCCGCTAAGGGCTGTCCAAAGGGCCCGCGAACGGGCGCGGAACCACGGTCTTCTGGCCCCAACGTGGACGCGGCCCGCAACTACGACTTAGTAGTTCCTCAGGACCTCAATAAAGTTTGTTAAACCTTATAAGCCAGGCATCCAGGGCACCAACAAATTTCGTTCGTTCTTGACTTGTCCATGTGTTTCTTCGCAGGACATTCCATCATCTGGACTGGACCAGTGGTTTCCCCTGCAGGGCCGTTCACAGCGGTCCACCATCCAGGGCCAGATACGGCTCAAGCTGAGCCTGGGCACGAGGGAGGACCGGGGCATGGCCGCCTCCATCGACGACAACTGGAAGGAAGTGGTCGAGCACCAGGAACTGCTCTGGATATTCATCGAGCACGAACTCAGGCAGCTAGAGGTACACAAGCACACGCAGCCAGTGGCGTGAAACAATACCTAGCAAAACAAACAAAACAAACTAACTTACAGGGTCCCTTATAAATTCGCCTAAGATGTCTTGAAGTTGAAAGCCATCTCCTTTTCCTTCTTAGTTGATTGCAGTGATCTGAGCAATTGAAAGCTTTGTGCGCCTCACATGCTTTTCCAGTGCCTCCTTGATCGGCCTATCTTTGACCAAGGGACTATGTCATGTAATGACATCATTATGCCACGTCATGATGTCATTCACAAGTATTGCTGAAGTGTGATGTCAGGATGACGTCATAGGGTGACGCCAGCACATGATGATAAGCTTTTAGATGCGAAAGCATCTTATACTCGGGGCAGTGTCCCTTCTGCGGCGTCCGCACCCATACTGTGCATGCGCCAACTCTACCCCCTCTCCTCGCGTGAGTGCGAGGAGGTGGGGTGGAGGAGGTGGCGTGAGCGCTACCTCCGCTTCGTTTCTCCACTCCCGTTTCCCTCTCTCCGCCACAGCTGTGCGCTCGTATATAATGCGGCGCGGGCTCGCTCCCGTCGCACTCCCCATCGCAACGGCGCTATGAACGCTCGCGAAGCTGAACGTGAACGGCAACGCCGGCAAGCGAATCTCGAAGCTGCGAGGCTGCGAAAGCGCGCGTTCGCTGTGCTTCAGTCATTCTCTCTGTGTGCAGCGGTGTGCGAAACGCCATGAACAACGTCAACGTCGGCGCTAGTTGCAGCGGCAGCGCCACCGCCGCGGAGCAGAGGAAGACTCGAGAAGCCAAACGTAAACATCACCGTCGGCAAGCGGTAATTCAAACGCCTCGAAAACCACCGTCTCATAAATCGCATAAGAGAAAAAGGAAACTCGATGCGCACCCCTCCGCGATGCTTTCGCATCCCACCATGGTTGCCCGTATCACTCGTGTTGTCACCACCGATACCGACGCCGACGGTCGCTTTTCGCGTTTGATGAGGCATCTAAGGCATCTAAGGGCTTAATAAAACACAACACTATTTAAACAAACTCTTGCAGAGCGCTGGACTGGGCTAGCTGCGACGTCATTGGAAGCGACTGCGAAACGGCACTTCAGACATAACAGAGCTAGAACGACATATGTGGCACTCGCTAACAGCCACTGCTGATTGAAATTCAACTGCAACGCATAGGAGGCAGGAACTGCGCAGACGACCGTCAACAATCCAAACAGTACAACAGCAAGAAAACAACATGAAGAAAATCATTTCAAGCTGCATTCAGGCAGGCTGTCGCAGATTCGGTTGAGGCTTATTTCGCTGCCGTGTAGAAATTTAAAAAGCAGCATAACACAATAAACCCGGTGCTGTTGTTGATTTCGGCACGAATACGGAACGCAACGCGCCCCACATCGCAACACAAACACGACGAATCTTTACTTTTATTTACGCGTTATGCGCTGCTATCGTTACTCTGTTGCGTGCTTGCATTTCGTTAACGTGACATTTGCTGCGCGCCGCTCGTTCTTAATCCTTACTGTCCAGCCGTTCCTGCGACAGCTGTTAAGGGTCGGAGATTGCGACAGTAAACATAATAATATCAGCGAATGCGCCGTCATTTTAACGGCTGCCACGGCAGCAGTCATGCGGAATGCACATCGGCATTGATTCTACGGTGGCAGAACGCACCCGTGACATAAACACATCGTCTGTGCTGGCTAAGGACGCCACGGTGATAGTACTCTTTTTTTATAGGCATACCTCTGAAAAGTAAGGCAGCGATATATAATGCAGGCCCGTCTTAGAAGCTTGCTCAACTTCCCTGAAACGATACATGCTGTCGCCAAGGCGACTAAACGCTTTCTTACGAAATTGAGTCATTTGTTTTTTTTTTTCTGTTTTTATAGTAATGTTTTTTTTTCTTTTATTACGCCTTATTGCTGTGGCATCGCGAAGACGAGTTTCTTATATTGCGAAACTTCGTCATTGTATTTATTTTGCGCCGTTGCGAGGTTTTAGTGTTCCATCACTGTACAATCGCAGTCATTTTCTTCTTAACTTTTTCGTTAGACTGTATACTTATTTATATGAAAAAAATGTTAACCCACTCTTGGGTGTCATTACAGGGAGGGCCGGCGTCTCGTATTCATAAGGTCGACACGCCTTTGTGCAACATCTTAATAATAATAATAATAATATCTGGGGTTTAACGTCCCAAAACCACGATATGATTATGAGAGACGCCGTAGTGGAGGGCTCCGGAAATTTCGACCACCTGGGGTTCTTTAACGTGCACCTAAATCTAAGTACACGGGCCTCAGACATTTTCGCCTCCATCGAAAATGCAGCCGCCGCGGCCGGGAATCGATCCCGCGACCTTTGTGCAACATCTCACATGCATAGCTTAAGCACACGGTTATACAAATATGTAACTGTATGGGGGTTACAGACATGGTACCTTCAGGTAACATTGGTTATTGGTTATCTGCCAGCTCGCGAAAAGACCGCTCGCTACGGGACGCAAGCTGGTAACAAAGAGTGTTCCACACTCGCCGTCATGGCTACGAGCGGCGTTGGCTACAACTGCCTGGTTTCCACGCTCAGAAATGCCCAGTAAAGTGGACGGGAGAGAGTGTCCATGACCGTAGCTCGATTTGTAGACCATAAGACGCTTTATCGGAATGTCGTAGGTTCGGCCCCTACAGGTGGCGAAGTCGCCTTTTGTCAATTTTAATTCCTTGACATTTACGTCATAATTACTACGCTACAGTTAAGACTTCAAAATTACTAGTTCTTCAAAAAAGAGTTTTGCGAGCATACGAGCAATACCATGGTATTATCAGGGTCTTGAAAAAACTAAACCACTCCTTGAAAAATAAGCAATTCTAATGGTAACAAAACTGTATCACTTCAAACTTCTGCAATGGGTTAAACAAAACAAGCCACAGTGTCTTCGGAAACCGCCTGACAATACTCATTATACCATGAGTCAGCAACGCCGGAAGATCCCAGCATTAAGGACACATTATGGCAAGCGACACGTTCAGTATCAAATACCTACAATGTTAAATCGTTTACATGGTGTCACAGATTTCAGTTCCATACCTTCGAACACCATTATCAAGTCCATCCTAATGCACCATGATATTGAGTATGCTTATTAAAGTTACTGTGCTTGATTTGTTACATCCTATTTATCAATTTGAGTTATGCGTTGTAGTATCTTTTCTTATGTTTTATTTCGACTCTGTATTTATGAAGTTTCTTTTGAGGTGAAGCTTTTGTGATGAAGTTCTTCTCTTATGTTTTCTCTGAAATTGTGTAACAAGGCCATGGTAATTTTTGTTGTGTTATTGTTTCATTTCTGAAAACAACTGCGTCAGATTTAGATGCTCAGCGGCCTGCGTGCCAAGCTGTATTTAGGAGAAGAGGCCCCATGACAGGCACACCTTCAGCCTTTAGCCTCTGCTCCCGATCCCGTAAGAATTCAAGACAAATAAACTTCAATTCAATTCGAATAATGCCCCTATAGTTTCCTTCGCCTTATTTTCCGTGACTTTGATCAGGTTGAGCAAACCGATAACATATTCGAATCACAATAACAATAAGTAAAGGTGGAATTCGTCCCTACAATAACTTACGTGAATATGCTGCGTCAAGTCAATGCTTAAAGTTATTGACATTACTGACGTTTAATACGTCATTCGGAAGCCTATCGCATGCCTCAGTTACGCTAGGGAAATAAGAATATGCCGATTCATATTCATTCGAGCGTAGTCCGACTGGGGCACTTGGTTAAGATTTCCTATCTCTCGTTGTTTCCCAGGTTTTTGTAAATCGTTGTTCTTTGGTTAATATTAGAATCGCCTTCCATCAATAGAAAATAAAAACAAGCCTTAATCCGCTTTTTAAGTCGGCGTTTGTGCATTTTGTGCTACACCAGAAAACAGCCAGTCGTAAAACTTGACCGTAGCGGTCAAGGTTTACTTGACCGTTACTGTCAAGTAACGCGCTTCTTGACCGTAGTTACTTGACCGTAGTTACCGATTCTTGACCGTAGTTACCGGTCAAGTAACTTGACCGTAGTTAACAAAACTTTACCGTAACGTTGAAACAGGCATGTCTTTGTTTTTAATGCGACCTATATTGCGTGCGAAAAAAAATTTTTACATCTTCAAATATAGCACATATTTTTTCTAATGTTCAAAGGACAATTAACAAGTAATTAACAACTGGTTTGTTGAACGGCTTACCATCAATGTATACACTCCAATAGGTATACAAATAAAAACAAGAAAAAAACACACAGAACGAAACAGCTAGCTCTTTGCTAAACTTCTCGCTCTTAAATCAGCACATCGTCGCAAGGAACCAAGCGTAGCATCAAAGAGAAATCAGACATCGGAAGGTTAAAAAGGTGTCGCATCTGCATATTCACGTTTTTGTTTTACCACAGTAAAAAGAATGCAATCTGTGTCGATATCCACAGTGCCCCAGCTACGAGTGGGCTGGAGACCTGCCGGCGCCGGCGCTGACCATTCTCCAGCAGCATGCCATACAGGGAGACTTGACGGAGTTGCAGCAGGCCATTTGGTGAGTGGAGACGGGCCACTTGGTACAAAAAGGACAACCCCATGAAATGATGTGTTATCTCGTGTACTCTGGGCGCAACTTGAACAGAAATGTGCGCTTGGGAGCATTCCGCTGCAAAGGAAACTCTTGCCAGTGAACTGTACACTGCCGCGTTGTCGCCTTTACAGCCTTGCAGCGAAAGCTGTTATCGGATCGTGACGGCACTGGGGTGGTTTTCCACCGCCGCCGGTGTCCGTAACCACTATCGTGCGAAATAAGAAAAAAATTAAATTAGAAAAAAATGTCCGAGATCGCATGGGATTTGAACCCGGGCCCTCTGCTTGACAGTCGATCATTCTACCACGGAGCCACGCTGGCGCTTGAAATTCCTTTGCAAAGAGACCCTCTACAGGCGTCATGTCGGGGAAGAAATCGCGTTAACATGCGTAATAACGCGTGGCAGAATAGTAAAATAACAACCATGCGTCACACAATGCTAATCGCGCAACGAGTGTGTATTAAAGCTTCCCACCCATTACAAATGGCTCAGCCATAGTTATTCAGATTCTTGAACTGCAGCCTCAGCAAAGTGCACATATTGTCTCACAGATGTGTAGCAGGCATCTCGCTTATCCGCAGACAGACGAATAGTGTCAGAGCGGCATAGTGGGTACTTCGCTACTTCACAAAGAAGTCACAGTTTCGCCGCAACGGCGAAGCAATGAATGCGACAGCAACAAATTGGATTGTAACGCGAAGAGCGGAAAGCAGCTCGAAATTTCCAGCGCGTCGCTCTAGCCCAAAAGACGCTCGAAGAGAACGCACACAGGACGAGCGGTAACTATCATGCGTCACAGCTCGATACTTGAAGCGCACTGCTGAAACATAAAGCAGGACGCACGAAAGGAACGAACAAGTACACACAGGACGAGCGCGAATTAAATGTCGCAGTTGTTACTTATTTCTGTTTGAACAGCGCGCTCCTTTCGCAAACGCGGCCGCTGCAGCGAGCGAAGTGACCGTCGTTGCGCTCCTCGCGCCATCACGCTGGCAATGAAGAAACGCTTATAAGCGCCTGTCGTCTCTGAGTCCGGCCAGCGGTAAAGGTTGTGTATATAACGCTCGCCGCTAGCGTCCTAGAGGATCGGCGTGTGGTGGCGTAGTGGCTAGCGCCACGGGCTGCCGAGCGAGATGTCCCTGGTTCGATTCCGCGTCTCGGAAGCATTTTTCTGAATTATATTTCTTTGGGACTTATATATACATACATATACGGTGAATGACGGCGACGGGGAGGGACAAAAACCAGCCGAGACTGTCCATATAATTGCTATCGCAATAAAATTATGATTTGTCGCGTAATGGATACTTTGCGTGTGTACTTGTATTAGTTTCCCGAAGTGGGTTTTGAACGAGCTGTAGAAAGGCCGCTCTGCCCGCTTTCGCTGTGACTGTGCTGCGCACTCTGCGCAGGCCTGGCATGTTCTTTAAATATGACATTTCTTTGTCTGCACTTGCTCATTTTCATTTCAGGGTAACTATTCCTTTCTTTTGGCCTACAAAAGTTAAAGATATAGAGCAGCCGAGGTGATATCAATCAGAACCTCTCCACAATAAGCCTGTTAAGACAGAACAGAAGGGACATTCGTTTCTTTCAAACTTACTGGCGGCTTTGTTTTAAACTTTCCGACAAATTCAAACGTGTGTGCATCTCGGGCACTTCTGCTCGATGCGTCATGAAGTTTTTTTTGCTGTCTATATTTTTCTGTTGACATCGTTTTTTGTTCGCGCAATGTGCACTTATATTGAACTGAAAACTGCATGCTGAAATTCATTATCTTTGTATTGAGGTAGCCGTCTGTTATATAGCCAGCCTTCCCTATGGTTAACTATTAATATTAACTATTAAACAACAACAAGAATAGTAATAATGCAAAAAAGTGTAACACGGACCTGTGGGTGCAGGAGAGCCATATGTTAACACCAATGTAAAACTCCATCTAGCGGTGTACATTATTCTACGTGCATATTCAAAACACACATCATTTCTCCGAAACATAAATCTTCCAGAGCTACCTGGCCAACGTCAACCATTTCTCGCAAAGCCATTAGGACTATCCTGCAAGCCCGCTGTGATTCCAGTAACAGGCTTAAGGTTAAAGACATCATGGCAAGACGACTTCGAAACGCCTTCTTTCAGGGTATTATGCGCGCAGAAGCTGTGATCTGCACTTGGCTGCCCGGGCAAAGCCCCCTCCGCAGCGTCGGAAAGCATCGGCTTGTTGCTAGGCAACGAGGATCGTTTTTCTTTTCGCTTTATCTCGCTTTGGGAGGAAGCGGACGAAGAAAAGAGGGGGTCTGAGTTGGCTTCTCGAGGGCTTTGACACCGCGGAGTGGATTTGTCGTATAGACTTGCTCAAGAGGCGGCCACGTGAGTAGACAAGCCTAACGAAAGAGACAGGGAGAGAAAGAGAGAGAGAAACATTGGCTCGGATAAGTGAGCTGTCAGCGTGCCTATAGTTGGTGCGTTACGTCTCGGCTCTTCGGTTGACTGAAGCCTAGAGTGACTGCATATGTTATACGTTATTAATGTTTATATATATATATATATATATATATATATATATATATATATATATATATATATATATATATATATATATAAGCCGATAGCGCCGTGGCCCCTAGAGACAGACGTGGAGTTTCCGATGTGACTCGGACGTTACTGAGAAATCTCGCCCTCAGGTGGTTGGTGTGAAAAGTATCTGTGATGAATAGAGCTCCGGCGCCTTGTTCTTTTTTTTTTGTGATTTGAGGAGAAGAACGAAAATAGCGTAGAACACTGATAGCTGCGACACTCTAGGCATTTTGTGTCCGCGGCCTCGTTAGTAAACTAGGTTGACGTTCATGCGCCATGGTAGATCAGACGGTAAGGTGTCGCGCTGCTAAGCTCGAGGTACCGTCTTTCGTCGAGGTACCATCGAAGTACCGTTTCAAGGTACTTTGCTTTAGGTAGCGTGAAAATTATTCCGGAGTCCCCCACACCTCATAATCATATGGCGTTTTGGGCACGTAAGAAACCGTATAAGTGAGTCCAGTCAAGCCCGCATCCATGGCACTCGCAGAAAAAGGCGAGCATCAGTTCGATATATCGAATAATTCGATATAAAGCTTCAAAGAATTTGCGGTACTTGCGTTGCGAATGTCAGAGCGCAAGCTGGCTTGGCGGTGGCTTCATGACAACACGCAGTCATCTTTTTTTTTTTAATTTTTATTCTGGCGGGGTTATTAGTTGGTGGTGCGGGTAATATGGAAGGGCGTGTTATATGCGAGGAAATGCGGTATTGATATAAACAGCGCTTCTCCTAGAAGGCTGTTCTTTACTTTATAGATGCACCGCGGGCGTTAACTTATGAGGGAGAGCCAACTTCTTGGGTCGTCTCGCGCAGCCCGACGTTCGGTGTATAATGTGTGTCGGCAAGTTTCTTTTTTTTTTTTTTTGATGTAGCCGTAGATTTTCGTATGCACTGACGTGAAAGCATCGTCGTGTCTGAAAAAAAGTTCCATATTAACGATAATTCAATTTGTCCGCGTTGTATACGGTCTGGTTTGGTTGTATTACTAGGTTAACGCTCAAGGCAGCCAAACAACACCGATAATCTATTACTTTTTTTTTTCTTAACAGACTCGAGATCTCGAAAGTTCTGCACGTTGGTGGAAAAACTGAAGGCTTATAGGGCTCGTATTAGTTAGGATGGCCGTAACTTTTATTATGGCACAAATTTTTACTTTTCAAGAAGCACCAATGAGGGTGCAATTTTCTTTGCAGAAGTAAGCTGTTGTTTCCTGCGGCTCCAGGAGTGCCAGCGAGTACTATAACATCGCCGCCATCTTGCTTACGTCATCATTTCATCGTATCGTCGGCGCTATCATTCCTCTTGTAGCGGCGGTGCCCAATCCGTCGGTGTCGTCGCGGAGCCGCTGCTTTGCACAAAGCTCATTTGTTTCTTTCCTTCTTTCTTTCTTTCTTTTCCAAGTGAAGCTTGTAATGGGTTTTACACTCCGGTGGCGGCAGTAGCATAAAAACGCCAGGCCTGCGCTGAAACCGCAGCACAGTCACAGCGAAAGCTGGAAGAGCGGCGTTTCTAGAGCCCGTTTTAAGCTCTCTTGGGGCGACAATACAAGTACACAAGAAAGGTACCCACTACGCCATACATCGCAATTTTTCTGAAGTTGGGAAGCACCTACTAATCCATTATTCGTCATTCTGCGGAGAAGCGAGGCACCAGCTACACGTCTGTAAGACATTATGTGCACTTTGTTGACGCGACTATTGATGACGATGAAGAATTATGGCTCAGCCCTTTGTAATGGGTTGGAATCTTTAAACGGCCCACCAGTTATGTAATTTGCATTGGGTGACGCCCGGTCGCTATTTCCTTCTCCCGTCATGCTGTATAACATATGTTGACGTGGGAGAGAGACGGGGGGGGGGGGGGGGAAGAACTTCACTGAGACCCCGAGGAAATGGATCATGCGCTTATGGGCTTCCTTGGCAACCAATACAAGTTCACTTGCGAGGAACCCACTATGCCATAAATCATTGTAATTTTACTGAAACCCCGAGGAAGTGGATCATGCGCTTATGGGCTTCCTTGGCAACCAATACAAGTGCACTTGCGAGGAACCCACTACGCTATAAATCATTGTAATTTTTGAGAAGTAGGGCAGCAGGCACTGTGCCATTTTTCGTCATTCTACGGAGAGCATTGGTACCTGCTAAACGCATGTAAGGCATTATGCGCACTTTGTTGATGCTGTGCCTGATGACGATCAAGAATTATGGCAGAGCCCTGTAATGGGTTGGAAGCAAGGAGGTTTAAACCTCCTTGGTTGGAAGCATTCAACAACCTACTCGTTGCGCAATTCGCATTGTGTGACGCCTGGTTACAGAATTCGCGTTGTGCGACGCTTGGTGCTTATTTTACTATCCAACCACGCTATGTTGCATATGCTAGTGTGGTTCCCTCCCGACATGAAGCCTGCATAGGACCTTTTTGCAAAGCAGTTTCAAGCACCGGCATGGCTCAGAGGTTGAATACTGGGCTCCCACGCAGAGGGTCCAGGTTCGAACCTCGTTCCATCCTGGAATTTTTTTTCTTTTTTTTTCTTATTTCGAGCGATACTGGTTACGGACACCGGCGGCGGCGGCGGCGGCGGCGGACAACTACGGCGCCAAAAACGGCCGGTGAAATGATCTCATAACAGCTTTCGCTGTAATACGCTGAAAACCCGGCGAGAGTAAAGACGTGCGTCCCTCGAAAGTGTGCCGGTCAAATGTGTATTTGCACGTACCTTTCTCCGATAATTGGCCATCTCTCGATCATGGGCTTTTCGGCGATCAGCCGTTTCTGATATGGCAATCTGGTCTTTTACCGAGGTGACCTGTCGGTTCGCGTTGGCACATTTCATTGTTGCCCGGATACGAACGCATGAACGTCGTCGTTGCCTGCAGCAACTGAAGCGTTGCACTGCTGAGCTCGTGAATGAAGGTCCAATTGCCGGCATGGAGGAAGAAAAGAGTTAGGAGGGAGCACTGGGAAAGAAAGAAAGAAAGAAAGAAAGAAAGAGAGAAAGAAAGAAAGCAAGAAAGAAAGAAAGAAAGAAAGAAAGAAAGAAAGAAAGAAAGAAAGAAAGAAAGAAAGAAAGAAAGAAAGAAGGAAAGAAAGAAAGAAAGAAAGAAAGTGGTACGTCGGGCACGCAGACTCAAGGTTTCGCTCACCGCCATTTTATCGATGGGGTGGGGACTCCTGAACTCTTCTATTTATTTATTTATTTATTTATTTATTTATTTATTTATTTATTTATTTATTTATTTATTTATTTATTTATTTCTTGCCTTCTTTCTTTTTTTGTCTTTTCAGGTATTTTCCATAACATATCCGGCAACGAGAAACAAGTTTGTCTCTCGGCGTTGTAGCTGTTATCGTCACCCCACACAAACACACACAAAAAAAAACCCTGAAATGGTGAATGTCTGAGGGAGCGTGAGCCATCGCAGGAACAAGATTAGTGCAAGGATCAAGTTGCACAGCTCTCTTTTGCAACTCCTGTCTTCTTTTATCTGCGGCTCTCACTTTGTCGTCCTCGCCGCACTCGGGGGAAATCGATGAATCTCTAATTTCCATTTTCTGCGCCGTGTGTTCTGCATCCGCGACTGCTCCTCCCTCCCTCCCTCCCTCCTTTCCACCTTCTTCATTCCGCCGGAGAAAAATTAATATTCGCGCCTCAACGCTCCTGCGCGCGCCGTAATCGCTCCGCTTTTCGTCGGTGGCGGCAGCGGTATCGAGGAAAAATATACGTTGTTTATCATCCCCTCGCGGTTGGTTATCCGGGGGCTTTCCAGGTGCGGGCTGTTACGCGACGAAGTCCTCGGTTTATTTTTGTTGCGGATAAAAATAAACGGAGATGTTATTGGAAAGCTTTCGTTAAAATCGTATTTGTTAGCGTCCCTTCTTTTTTTTTCTTTCGTGCCTTGCGTACCTTCCGCGCACCTACATTATTATCGACGTTATAACGGTTCTTATACGATGAACGGCGGGAGCTGCCTGATAAACAACAAGAACAAAAGAAAACGTTGGGATTAAAGATAGCGCGCGATGGCGTTGGGTGAGGGTGTTGGAGGGGAGTGGCATTTGGAGGCAGAGATTTCCGAGAAAAATGAACGCGAGGGTTATTCGGAGAAAAGCTCTCGCCTTGCCTGTTATTTCTCGGTACTCCGGTCGTTTTCTGAGGAAACCGTGGCGCCGCCCAGCGCAGGAATCACGAAGGGCCCGATTTCTGTACGCAGTTATCATGGGAAGCACCGTAAGCCTAACACGAGCACGTGGGTTCATACCCCTCTGCGGCCAGCTTTATGTTTCCGCCTACATTTATTTCCTTTACATTACCTCTCCATTATTTAAAATAAATACATCCATTGTGTCCTATTCGTTCTGTTGTTTTCAATGTCTGGATATTTCTTGTGATATATCTGTACAGAGCTTCCGGAGGTTCATTTTCTTTGCGTTAAGAGGTATAGCTATACGTGCTTACCGTGCCGTGACCACAAAAATGCCTGGATGAAGACTTTGACGTTACCGCAGTTCAGCTGTAAGATGTTAATGCGTACACCTCGGCGGGCCCCATCACGACAACGTCAGCATGCAGATTACTAAGATGAATTGGTGCAACTAAAGCGACAGAGCATTGCAGAGGAAAAGGTAAAGAGATTAACCAAGCACGTATCCGGCCAGCGCCTGTACCTTTGTGAAGTAGAAAGGAATGAGAGATAAGAAAGGGAAATGTAAGAAGAAATAACAACTAAGAGGCAGTTATTGGGCAAACACTGAACAGCTGAACTAGGTGCTTCTTGGGTTTCAAAGGGATCATGTTGATCCTGTCTTAGCGAAGCGAGCGTGCATTTTTACAGTGATAGCTCTACCTAGAATCTAGAAAACGCCTTTGCGCATGCGTTTGACCTTGAAGCACGGCCTAGGTCGACGCCTGCAAAAGTCCTTAAGGAAACCTAGTGCGGCGCGTTCGCGAAAACTAACAGCGGCTCAAGGTGAGTCTCCAGTGCCGGCGCTGCTAGAGGCGCTTGCTGGATGCAAGTTAGCAGCGCGTCCGCACTGAGAGCGCCGATGGCGCCGGGCAGTGTCTGTGCGCTGTCTTGTATTGCAACTCGTTGGCTCCCTTGGCGCGGCATGTAGTCTAAGCGTGTAGACTACGGCCTTCCTTGCCTAAACAGATACATGAGGTAAAGTTAACTCTCTGAAGACCAATGCTCTCATCCTCTACCAAAGCAAGCGAACCGAGCTATCGCTTGGCAAACTTGGTTCAACCGCGTTCAACCACGACAATACTTGTTCTTACTTGCGCAGCCGATGGGTGATGTACTCACGGAAGCACATGGCTGTCTCCTTGGACTACGCGCTTTTGTGGCAGCTGCTGGACGACCTGGACCGCGCCTGGGACGACTCGGAACGGCCGCTGTCAAGGGACGAGGTATGTCCACATGAGCGAAGTGAACATGAAGTTATATAACACATTTGGGGGTTGTAAGGATGGTATTGGTATACAGCCGGTGTTATCCTGGCAGGTGCAGCCGGACTTTTAGAGTGTGTCTTTCTACGTCACGCATAAGTCACTGTGAATGACCCACTTGATTCTGTTGCAGGAATGTCAAAAGAATGTGAGAAACGTCCTTGCACAGTGTCCGTGGTCGTTCTAGTAAGACCAAGGGCTTGTTCACATTGGCAAAAGTTGCGTGAGATTGCGTGAGACCAGTGTTAACATCGGTCTAGCGCGACAAACCTGTCTCAGCTCGTAAAATTCCTGGTGATTACGTCGACTTCAGCTCGCAGCAACGCCATCGTCGCGTAAACCTGCGCAGGCCCTGTTCCTGCACACTTGATTGGTTCGCATGCTTGGCAGCTGCAGTCGCGCGAGTGAAAAAAATCACTAAGCTCAGGTAAAATGCGTACGCCTATAGTTCCGGTGTACTACAATTACAATACATGACCATGAAGTTGCTTCACAAGCATCCGGTGGCTTGCGGCGCGAAATTTAATGGAATATCTAATCGGAGTTGTTGGTTAAGATTGAATCCTCGCAATAGTTTCCCCTTGGGTCTTTCTCTTATAGAGCCGCCGAGATTCGTGTAATACATGGAGGAGGAAGTGGTTCAACGTAGCAATGTATAGATTCATCTTTGTGGAACAGCGCTCACGAGACGACGACGAAGTAAAAGAAGGCACAGGACAGGCGCTGTTCTGTGCCTGTCCTGTGCCTTCTTTTACTTCGTCGTCGTCTCGTGAGCGCTGTTCCACAAAGATGAACGCATACCAACTCGCTCAAGCTTCCATTCTTATGCAATGTATAGATGCTGTGTGAGTGGACTCCGATATGTTCTGCGTTGACAGCCTGCATGGTAATGCAAGATGATTACTTTTTTGGTTAACCAAGGGGTCACATAGAAACAAGTGTTGCGTGTGTAGGTGTAGATAGCTTTCAAAAACATAATCGTCGTCTCCATCTTCGGGTACTAGCAAGTCAAAAAGCTGTGTTAACCAAAAGCATGACAGCGCGAAAGGTGCGTCTAGCAACAAGGGACAAATGTAGAAGTAATGAAGTCCTGCGAAAAATGGTCACCAACTAAAACGTAACTCAATTTCCACGTGATGAAATGTCCGGCAGAACCAGAAGCTCACGATGTTCGTTAGTTCATGGGAGAGCATCGACGCATTGGGATTAAATAAAGACATTGCTGCTGATATGACAACGGATAGGCTACATTGTCCAACGTTAGCCGACAGTTACCAACATTTAGCCAGCTTAAGCCACAACTAAACCGATATTAGTCTTCATTTAGCCAGCATAAGCCATGATCCAGCCACCACGAGCCAACACGAGCCAACACGAGCCACACGAGCCTGCGTTGGTAGGACGCGGGCAGTTATGGTAGGTTGGATGTAGGATGATATTAAATAGGGTAAATCTAGGACACCGGCTACCACTCCTTCACAAGCAAATTGTAGTGGGAAAGGGGGAGTGGTACCGCAGTGGCTCAGTGAGTACGCTGCTCGGCTGCTTACCCAGAAGCCACGGCGGTCGCAATTTGATAAAGCCACTTTGCTAAAGACTCGTGTATTGGGCGATGTCGGTGTACGTTGAACCGCAGGTGGCGTAAATTATCTGGAGCCTGTCACTTTCGAACGTGAGAAACATTGGAACGTCAAGCCCCATAAACCAAGGGGTGCGACACTATGCCAAGATGTGCTCTCACATATGATACGGTACACTTACGTCACCAGGCTACCATTTTCTGGTACTGGCATAGCGTGAAGCTGGGCGCCTATTCATATCGTGTGGCAACTGACGATATAATACGCCTAGACTTTTTACCTAGGACGCAGCTGTCGTCGCGGGAACACGGGAATGCGCAGCGCTGTCAGACGGCCACATCGACGAAAACCTCGGATACGACGATGCCCACGTGACAGAGATCAGCGTCGAGTTTCAACCCGCCGAGCATGCGGGTGACCAGAAGGAGCAGGGACGTTCTAGGGGCATCAAGCGCAAGTTTGTGAAGTTCTGGAAGAAGCGCAAAAGGAGCTGGTCGTCTTTGCGTGGCAGCATGAAAAACAGAATGACCCGACTGGACGAAGAGCGAGAGCTTGTAGCCATGGACGCTGCAGAGGTGTGGATAAGATACATATATCTGAAGCTGTGTGACATTGGCCTATATAGACAAAGCTACTACACCTTTCGCACTCAACATGCGCATACGCTGACTGCCTCTGCTTCCTTTCGCATCGCTTATCTATGGGAGATTCAACGTATTGTTGGTCATAATTCGGCTTGGTGTGAAGAAAAGAATGGATGGAGGGGTGCTGTTTGTTCCGCGAGGACAGTCTGCTGTAGAATGCGTCTATTGAAGCGCTCTAAGCGAATCGTTAACGCGCTCATTGCTTGTTGTTTCATTGAAAACTCCGGCACTTCAAGTGCAGGAATTGTAAAGTGTGCCTTGTTATTGTGTAGCAGCGAGGACAAGAGATTGATGGCCCATCTTTAATCGCCTTTACACTGCTAAGGAAGAGAGGTGTGAAATATTTGTATAGCTGCAATAGTTCTCTAAATAAAAAAATCACAATTTAACTTTTTCTATTTACGCATACGCTTCTGGGGCTTAGCGATGTAATGGTCATTAATAATGGCAATCGTATTCCACGCCTGTAGCTAGAACGTTGAAAAAAATGTGAAAGGTGCCGTTTAGTAGAAGAGGTCGTCCTTGAATATGCTGACGATCGAGGACGCCAATTTCTGAAGCTGTCGCCTTCTGCTGCCCCGTTTCTGACTTTGCTTTGGCCAGAAGCTTATACGCAGGGTGTGCCTCTTCTCAACGTCCTGATGGTTGGCAAGTGTGCATAAAAACGAAGAAGGTATCCATCGTCCAAGTCTCGTACCTCCATGTTCCATGGTAAGGTTTGAATGACCGGGTCGCAAAGCGCAAGATTCCCAGCTCTGCCCGGGACCTTCTACGCCATTTTCTTCGCCACCTTCTTCGCCCCATCCTTTTACTTCAGCAAGCTTATCCTTCACGAGTGAAATTTTCACTACTGTGGCAATGCCAAACATCGTGTCTATTCATTCATGCAGTTTGAGTTCTTTTATGTTTTTTTTCTTTTTCTAGGACCCGAACGAGGACATACCGATACGTGAAAGACTTGTGATTCAGGCTGAAGTCAAGGAAGATACGACTCCAAGGTTGTCGAAGAAAGAAGTGAGCCTATCAGAAACAGCGCTGCTCCATCTTGAAGCTCATTTCTTCTTCTGCAACTCCCTCTTCTTTTCAAGCCTGGTGGTTGCTTTCTTGTCTGTCGCCTCTTACGATCTTTGCAGTAATTCACAAGCCTTCGTCCTCAAAGACTTGCATCTCCATCTCTTCATTTCTTCCACTGCTTATCTGTTCTCATCCTCCGTCTGACTCATAATCTTCTGGATGCCTTCAACCAAGCATGAGTTTCACTTTACACATTGACGCCATATTGACACCTTCTTCACTACTTTGTACTTATCACCTCGGAACGCTTTACAAAGCGTTGTAATCGCTGTTTGGGGGAACGCACTAACAGCACTGGGAGGAGGTTCGCCTTCGTCTCGCAGCTTTGAGGGATGCACTGCGTGCCATTCGCACCTTTCGAATGCGTTCACCGATGAATGACCTCACCTGTTCTTGCCAGGATTCATCGGCGAACCAGTACGGGCCGGAGAGACAACAAAGGCGCTTGTTGCCTCAAGAAGTGAGGGTCCTCTTCAACTTTCTTCGCATGTTAGGGCACATTTTAAAGAACATAGTCTTCAGAAACTTATCGAATGGAGTATCGAATGGAGGTTCTTGTATTGTGTTCGTATTAGAGTTCGTATGGGTTTGCAACAAAAGCAGATAAGCGTAGACCATTTCGCGCAGTCCTGCTATATGTGTTCAAGACGAATACTTCACGCGACTCCACATGTTTACCGCACGGGCACAAGTTACCTGCATCTTCCTTGGTAGCTGACGTCCATCCATATTAGCGCAAGAGCTGGCAGCAAATATTTCGTTTAGTATTCGAGGTTCTGTCGTCCTGCTATACTGCAAATGTAGCGTGGTATCGACGTAGCTGTTGTTAACTGCGTTCCAGTAATATTTAATGGCGTTGATATGATGTCGCAGCCAGGCACGACAAAATGTACCTTCCGATCTAAGAACCGAAGCGACTTGAGAAAAGTGGCGAGCAAAAACGTGGGTGCTGCATCTTCTGTCTTTTGATAAACATCTTCCCACAATAAGATACAATTCTTCGAAAGAATCCGGCGAATATGTACTGCTGACACATACCTAATACGCTTTCCGAACTCCTGCTTGTATGACAGACATCGACAAGGGTCGCCTCCTAAGTTTAAGCTTAGTATCGCGAACCTGTTTTCAAAATAAACTTTTACAGCAAGGCTTATCAGTCTGCAGACATTATTCTGCTGAGTAACCTCACCTGAAGTATCTGTTGCCCCATCACAATGAATGCATTTCCTAGGAAACAAACTCTTCTTTTTTTGCCTGTGAGGGAGGAGTGACAAGACAACGCACTTAGGTATGAAAAGCGCAAGCGTCTGGACTCGCTGACATTCGCGTTTCTTCTGGCTCTCTGTGTGTTCCGAAAAACTCATTTTCTGCGATGTCTGCACTGAGAAGTCCTGTGTGCCGCGTGTAAGCTTACTTCGTGAACTTACTTCACTGCAAAAGTATGTCTCTTTCGTACAAATGTCTGTCGCCGTGCATACCGCTTCCTGTACTCATAAGTTTTATGCTCTCTTTACGTCTTTGTTCAAACTGCATCTGCTCATTTCTTTTCACATTTGATCTGCATCAGCAGATGCGCAGTGAATAACACATTTCATTCTACGCAAAGCGAACGTTCTCTTCCATCGCCATGTCTAAAATTTTGTGATTCTTTTCACACTTGTACATGTGAAACTTTGTGAGATATAATTCTAGCGCATTAAAATAAGGAATGTTTAGCATGAACTGATTCTTTTACTAATCAACCGATTAATACCGCACTAAAAACAGTGTTATGATACTGGAATGTTTGGCGAAACACTGCGAGGCAATCGTAAAAATGAGGTCACTTTTAATGAACTGTTAAAAAAATTGTGCAGATGCTCTTGTAAGTTCTGCAGAAGGTTGTAAAGCGTAACCATTGATCCTCCCAATCTGTGTACGTGCCGCCTTGCAGTTGCACACAACTTGAGGGAACTTCTGATCGGATAGGTTGGATCGCCTTAAACTTTCAAAATGACAAGAAAGAACACTGTTAAACTATTTTTCTCGCTTCCAGATTGGTCTCTTCGTTTTCTTTAATAAATATAATTAACAAAAAAATTTGGCCACAGGTATACGCAAAACTGTTCTAAAATCACAGACACGAAAAAAATTGTGCCGAATTTCTCCAACGGGAACTGTCGTACATCTCGAAGCGTTCAATAGAGTAAGGTAGAGATGTAGTAGTGTTGATATATTATAATTATTACATTGTGATGATAACATATTTCTAACACATTAGGCGATATTGGTAGCACTTACGAAATACTATCCAGTGTTGATAATATAGCGCAATACCAAAAAAGGGCTTCACACAAAGTACACGCTGTATTTTCAAGATTAACTTACGTATAAATGTATATTTTGTCCTTTTTATCATTTTACGTCAAACCTTGTACGTGCTACTTGACATCACTTGAGAATTTTGCCCCACTTTTAACTATTAAAGTTGTTTTTTGGAAGGCCAAACATCTCTGAAAGTCTACATTGTTTGATATAGAATGTTTCACATTAGAAACAAAAATCAGACAGAGAAAGAACCAAGGAGAACGGGAGAGACGACAATCCCGTGACAAATTACAGTGACGCGGCAGCTCTGCCTTTTGTCCATCCCATTCCTAGTCTCGCTTCATTAATCAGAAGTCTGCACGGAGCCCATGGAACAACAGAGATGCGATGCGATGTCCCTCACTTGTGTGTCCGGGTCGTTCTTTGTGTTCTCACGAGATTGCCTCGTCTCTTTCCTGACCTCGCGCGTAGGAGGCCTGCCTCGCCGAGTCCTTCAACGTGTTCATCGACTACTGCCTCGAGCTACTCCAAAAGCACCGCGACCTCTTCCCCTTGACCCACGAGGAAGCCGAGCACAAGCTTGTTCACCTGCTCAAGTGAGTGAACAACTGCCATAAATGAACGTATCGGTGATCCTCCGCGGGAAGCAGGGGAAACTGGATCGAAGGATTGATCCAGGACTATCCGGGGAATTGACCTGGAGAATAACAAAGAAACTCGACAAGTAAGTTCAGCAACAAGAGTTTGATTTGGGCGATTTCGTTTATTATAAATATCGTACGTACAGAGTAACAGCTATTCGCCGCGAGACCAGACTACAGATGGCAGCACCGTCGCCGCGTTAGTGTGGATAGGCGGTTTGTGGCACTGCATCCAAATGTACATAGCGGCGCTTCGCTGTTAGCGGTTTGAGCCGACTGTTGGCGAATACAGTGCGTTAATTGTAGCCTAACGGGGATATATACGCTCTCCATTGCCACATTAATGCACGAAGCTGGCCTAACGATCCCATTACTTGTGATAGAAGCGCATTCTGCCACTCAATGGTATGCTGACCTTCGGTCACACGTCGTATTCTGCACTGTGCTCGATGTTTTTTTATTGTTTTATTTGTGCGTGCTTAGATTGTGTTTCCGCTTATACTACAATATAAACGGTGTTGCGCGACTGAGCCAATTAAGTATTTACTTTTTGTTCTGGTGGCTACAAAAAAAAGCTAGTATTTCTGCGTAATTAGTTGAAATAAGACTTCGTGCGCTTTGTACACTTGATTTATGCGGAAGTTGCATAAACCAGAGAAAAAAAAGGTATTTGTTCAAGAACTTCCTGCTGTGTTAACCCTTTCAACGCCACCTATGAAGAACTCTGTAAATACGCCACCGTTACAAAACGTTATTTAAGGGCACCCGATATTCCATTAAACGAAAAATAATGCCGGAATATGTTGATTTAAGGGTTTTGGAAATTAATCTCAATGAAATCGTAATAAATATAATAAATATATGTTTACCTCTAAGTCATTCATGCTCTGTTATTGCATACATATAATCAAATCTCAAGCTAGAAATATAGTGCAAATTTGTTTTCAGTTATGTTCACTTGAGCAAAGAAAAATACTTTTGCAGTGGCTTGCGAAAAGCGGTACGTCGAACGGCTCGTTGATCATGGTAGTGCTTTCAGCAAATTATTCTATTCAAATGTACACTGAAAAGTGAAGTTATATGAATAGATATTTATTACGCAGGAGGTTACATTAATCCAAAGCAGCATGCATATTGCTCATTTTTTAGCCACTAGCCGAACAAAGAGCAAAAACAAGTGTTCACACAATTGTGTACAAAGCGTCTCTAAGGGTTACCAGTCTTGCTAAATAAATCTGCTCAACCTTAGCAACTACCGCTATTATTCTGCACGCCTTTGCTTACAGACCACTCCATTTGCGTCGCTGCATTAACTCCTTTAATCCCACCCGCGCTGCAGATGTCTGGCGCTCATCTACCGGATGAAAGCATTCCAGTGGTCCTGCCCCTTCAGGAACCAGCTCAGCGTCGAAATCACAAACACGCTCAAGGTAAGACGCAACGCTGGTAATCAGACTTGGCTCTAACGCAATTACAGTAATGAAATTTCAGTAATTAAATTACCTTTCGCTGTTATGAATGATGGAATGAAGGGCACTTCCGGGCCCGTAATTTAGTAACGTATTGAAATACTTCAAACGAGCAATTGCAAGAAAATTGTTCATTACTTTTTGAATTACATTCGGCTAAAGTGTGGTATGTCCGCTTCACTTATGGCATAAAAATTTGACCAAACAAGACAAGAAAAATAACGAGCACAAGTTACTCTGAGCGCTCAGACTCAAGCGTAAGTATGAGGCAGTCTACAGAAGAGCCACGTAGCATCCCAATTCGACACCTTGAATAACGTTGCTTGACTAACCTTTGTTAAGGTAATTTCTTAGTAACTTCATTATTTTCAAGAGTAATAGTTACGTAATGTCATTAATTTCGGTCATCTGTAATCTGCACTGTAATTTAATTACACTTAAGGAGCAATTTTGCCATGTGGGCAGGTAATGTTGACCATACTGGGCGTTCTGTTGAAATGCGCGAACACATACAGAGCGTTCACACAGTGAACTTCAGTTGCTTGAATGGCCTGGATACCGAAACGCGAAGCTCAATTCGTGCTTCGAATGATGCGTGATATGGTTATGAATGAATGAATTCATTAAACTATAGGTTTAGAGCTTGAACATGTTATAGAAGGGAGTGCAGAAGAGTATACCCAGTGAAACAACACAAAAGAATGGCTGCTAAGGATTCAAATAAAGTAATGTGTTTCCACCCCTCAACCGACCTCACGACTGGCATTGTTGTGGTTTGGTTTCAATCTGTTACGAGCGCAATCGTTGATGACAATGTTCATGTACAGGATGTTTGACTTGAAAGCATCTCTTTAAAGGTGTTAATTTATTTGATTTGCCCGCGTTTATTCCGTTGCTCACTGCAAACGAGTATAAAGTCTTAATTCAGTGTAGTGTAGCCAAGGAAATCCTTTACCATTGAATAAAGTAATAGTGGTAAATTCAGTTCGAACGAAAGTAGGAGTCCAATATTGCCCCACATGTGCTCTTCTGGTTTCGCAGAAGGGCTGTGCGGACTGGTTTCGGTGCACCCACGCCCTTCATCAACCGTTAGTTTTGGTGAGTGGATTGACATACTCTTTTCTGGTTACGACAAATCGAGCTGTTGTTATACCGGCAGTGACGTACGATGATGTTGTGAGGCTTTGTACCAAGGCTGTCGTGATGGTCACAGTGCTTGCACCCGAACATTGCTTTTTCGATCGGGAACTTAAAAGCCAGTTTGAATGTACGCATATTCTTTCAATCGACACAAAAGGGATGCAAATGTGTTGCTAGGAATTATATGATAGCTATTTAATTCGGTCGCAGAATGCACAGGTGTCAGAAACGCGCTATTTTTAGCGGCAGTCTTCCGGTCAGTTGAAAGGCTGTGACGTAACGCACGTTGATTAACTACACAAAAGACGTTGTAGATGAGCGCTTACAAATCATGTCTGTTATCGTAGAGCGTGGAGATGCATAAGTATAACGGTGTAATAAGATGAGTGAGAAAAAATCGCGATCTAATAAGCGCTTTAAGAAAGTAGGAGTATGTACAGGGGTAATGGAAAGAAACGCGAACAGAGCGGCGCGCTGTTGTCATCGCGCACTGAACTTGGCTGCAGTGAACAGATGCTGGAGTGGTCCTTGATTGTGTCATGGATGACCGTAGTTGCTTTTTATTACCATGTAGGCTATAACTGCTTGAAAAGAAATGCTACACATCAAAGCGTGTAGATGCCGCACTGTTCGCGTTTCTTTCATCGCCCCTGTACATAAACAAGAACATACTAAGTTCAGATATTCGCGGTGTTACTAAAATTTCGAAGTACGCAGGACGCTTTAGTAGGTTCTACCAAACGCGTTACCACAACTGCAATATTGTTTTTGTTTGCTCATAATATACTTGTAGCGAGGATGTGATACGAAAATATATAGTTGAAAATTGGGCTTTTCTGGAAAATCGGGCAACAGTGACCTAGTGGGCACAACACCAACAAAAACGCGCTCGTCGAATTTTTGGAGCCTCTATTTTCGTTTATTCAGTATCTTGTCCTAATGGTAGAAATTTCTGTAGCATAACAGGCTGACGTGTCGGTCGAAGTGGTATATGTACTTTATCAATTCCGATGAAGCTTGTACAAGATCCCCAGACATCAGAATTATTTATGAAAGCGCTCAATCGTCGATCAGCGACTGGGCAGCTTTCTGTGAACACCTACAGGGGAACGTTACAACACAAAATATTCGCTTTTCACTTGATTGCTCTATAGTTACATGACGGCTTTAGCTACGACGTGTCTGACTTTTTAACAGACTGAACAGACGGTACTGGCGAGCCTAACCGAACTGACCAACGCTCTCAACGCTGACCTGCACAAGGGCATCAAGTATTACAACGCAGTCTTCGAAACGTAAGTGACCCTCCTTTCCTAAGCCAACACTTATTCGTCGCTGAGTGGCTATGTTGATACGTTGCTAAGCGTGAGGGCGAAGTTTGCCGTGGTTTCAACTGTTGAAGATATGACACCTGCAATATTTGACACCGCCCGCGTATGTCCAGGGGGAATGAGCAGAAGGCTCATATGTTTGTGTTGGGCTCATAGCAAAGGTTGTGTTAAACCCCTAAACAACAGAAAGGTCACTTCGCTCGCTGCAGCGGCCTCGATCCCTAAAATAGTGAGCCCTTACATTGTATAACTGTCCGACATGTTGCTATTGCATTCATTTCCTCGCACTTGTGGCGAAAGTGTGAATATTGTATATGATGACGTACACGCTTTTCATTGCAGCCTGTATTTTCTCTAGAAATTTTGTTCATGTACTCACCACTCGTGCGATCGCCGCTTGGTATTGCAGTATGTCGAAATAAATAATATACCGCGTACTCAGGTACTTACTATTTTCTATTTTTGTATAAACATTATGAATCGCGCTAATTACAAGGATACCTCACACAATGCTAACTCGTTCAAAGCACCAGCCTGTTTCGCAAGCAGTGACGTCAGCATGCACGGCTTCGTCAACTTCATCTCGCTCTCACAGGTGTCGATATGTGATAAAAGTGGCAACTGCAACGACTGCCAGTGCTGTCATGCATCATTTGCCCCTTCGAAGAGAAACATGGACATCTCATCGTTCCGCCGTCCTAGGTTCGATTTATGGAATCAGTCAGCCTCTAACCCGTTATGACATCTTCCTAGACATCGCTTTATTTTATGCTCTCCACAAGAAAAGTTCTTTTGCTGCCTTAACCATAATGTCTGTGTTCTAGTAACACCTACCCAGACAATAACGATTGGTGACTTCCTAGGAAGGTGCTACTCGAACACAGACATTATGGTTAAGGCAGCAAAAGAACTTTTCTTGTGGAGAGCATAAAATAGAACGATAATGATGATGACGGTGATGATGAAGAAACGATTACTCACAAATTTGGCTCGAAGTGGTATCTCTCTCTCAAACGCTCTATTTAGAGAGAATACTAATGATTCTTGGAGGAAGCGATTATGTTTTCCGGCACGTATTCAAAAGCTTGGGTCAACATCTGAGGGAGACTGAGGGAGAAATAAAGAGGAAATTAGAGACAAAAAAAAGAAAGAGAAAGAATCCTCAAGTGCGCAACTTATGTTCTTGCAACCGGTATTGTTGTCGAGTTGAATTTTCGTATTCTTTGATTCCTTCAGAAGAGTTCAATTTACCTTGTGAGTGATTGTTGGCGCCGGTTATTGACGTGCTTTGCAATATGTTGTAAGAAGAGTCACAGAATCACCCATCTTTTCTTTCTTTTCTAGGTACGTTGGTGTGAACTACACTGCAGTTGTGTACAAGCAGCTGGAGAAACTGGTACGTGCTGCAGTAAACCGCGTTTTAAAAGAAGGCAAATACAGGAGTATATGGCACTGCCGACACGACACGGGCAGTGCTGTTCGCACTGCCTACACATAATAATTATAAAGCTCTAAAATGTTTTACATTCTCGCCCTAGTTAAAGTTTCAGTAAAGCAAAATGTAGAGACAGAAGGCTTTGTGCTCCCGACTAAATGCGGCAGTTTCGCCAGATGCGTCATTCAGAAGAGCGTTCGACGCTGTACAGTTAGTGTCATTGTTGTCTTATGTGTGTTTCTTGTTGAGGTACATACAACACGGTACTGAGCAAACATTATAGTTGATATTTGGATGTCGCACCTATCTAAGTTATGCAAACGTGAGTGTCACTTCTGCTGAAGACATATTTCACTACCCAATAGACAAGGAAACTCCCGCGGACATCCGAATTATAGACGTTCTCGTACAGAGCCGGTTATCCCTAGGATGACCTAGGGTTGTTGCATTTCGGCTGTTCTTAAAGTCCATTTTTTTCTGTCTCGATCATCCTAAGGATATCTACACTGGATTTCATGTAGGCGTCATGATTTGGACGACAGCGGGACGTCCACGGAAAATCATCTTTGTGAATAATAACATTTTCTGCACTGTGTGTTTAGTGCAAGGGACATATACAACGAAAGAGAAAGCGGCTGCGTTGCAGACGACGTTTGTTATTTAATAACTGACGTTGGGCCGAAGGGACAGGTTAAACTGGTGAAAGATTTTACATGCTAAAGTAAGTACAGCAGTCGCTACAGCTTACGCAGAATTGGGCTTGCTGTGTTTCGTGACATGTGTATTCGTTCTTTCGTTAGTTCTTCAACTGCTGTGATGATGTCAAACGTATGCGGCAGTCGTCTTTTCATTGTAGTTCATCCCTGTGGCTCTTTTTTTACATGGACATGTGCTGCATATGTGTCTTGTCGATAACACACGTAGTGCTTTCGAATGAATAATTGAGCAAGTAGCGCAAGAGACAGAGACACAAGAAGGAAAACGAAGAACAGACGAACACTCGTCTGGTCTTCGTGTTCCTTCTTGTGTCCCTGTCCTTCGCGCTACTTTTTCAATATCAATTCCTACAAATTCGCCCAAATTTTGGTTCTTGTGGTTTGAAACTTTGCCATAATGCCCTGTGTGGTGCCGCTACCGCAGTCAGCGACAGGTCATTTCCTTATTCAACGGAACTTTTGAACGTTGTAGTTTGTGATACCTGCCCAATATTTGGCTGTGGTACGTGATTTTATTCATTCTTATTGTGAACTGGCAGGGTGTTCATGTCGCAGTCAAGTCTGCTTCGGCTGTCAGCACGTCTGCCTGTAAATGAACCAACCACCTATCTCTTCTCTAGGTCAACGTCGAAGTACTTTTCGGGAGTGTTAGCCATCTCAAGTGCGCAGCTTTGATGTGGCAACTTTTCTTTCAAACAAGATTCTGATCTACTTTTGCAGAACGGAATGAACTAAGCCTGACGTTTCGACAAGACAATTGAATTGTTTGCTTAATAGAACGGCAGCTTGGGCTAGTTGGTGATTTAGCATCGACATGTTTGCACGGCGCAAAAGAAACGAAGACAGGTGAGAGGACACAACGCAGGCGCCTGTGTTGTGTCCTCTCATCTGTCTTAGTCTGTGCTGTGCCCTCTCATCTGCCCTAGTTCATTTTACGCTGTGCAAATGTGAAAATGCTTACGTTAAACTCCTGCAGCGTTGCACAATCTTTCATAACCTGCGGATCATCGAAGCCTGAATTGGGACAGGTGACTGTCGCTAAGATGATATTCCTAATCTATACCATCTTTTACAGGGCTAGTGTCAGTTCAGAAACGTTTCCTCAGAAATACAGCACAGCATATAGTGAGCAATGCTCACAATGGTTTAAGACTATACGGGCAGTTGCCTTATCAATCTTCATAGAGAAGCGTCAAATATGTGGCATTTCTGACATCTGCCTGTCAAATTTAGGATGAAAACCGCTACGCTAATTTGACTCGCAGATGTGGAGTTCTTGTTTAGCATCTGTGCTTAGGTAGAAACGTTTTCCATTCTTTCTTGCCACAAACCTCTAGGCTGCTTTTTTCACTGCTATGTCTCTTGCTCGCATGCTGCTTTAGTTGAGGGAACGTGTCGCCAGGAAACTCTGTCCTGAGGTAGGTGTCTGTTTTTGGCATTTACATTTGTTCGTGAAACTTTTTTTTGTCAATGTCGCACTGCAGCTCTGCGAAGTGACATAAAATGGAGTACCTGTTCCTTTTTATCGATTTTCACAATTCTGAGGCTGTTTGAAGTTGAAACTTTCTATCCTCTAAAGCCGCCTGCCTTGCCATCTGCAATTTAAACGACGTACAGAGCTGCCTATGGGAACCCAGAAAGGTGGCGCATGCATCTCCATGTTCGCCGCTTTTCTTGGTGCTCGGCCTTAGCACCGTACGTCGTTTCAATTGTAGAGAAGTATCTACCCTAAGCCTATAACCGTGACACCTCTGTCGAACTATTAAACAATAAAGTCTTCATTGCAATCGCCTCTACAACGTACTCGCATGTACCTTGAGGGTATCCTCAATAATAAGCAAATACACGATGCACAGCACACCACTGGCATTCCTTAACCGCAGCGGTGGTCTAGTGGTTATGGTACTGGACTGGTGACCCGACGGTCGTGGGATTGAAACCCGGCCGCAGCGGCATTGTTTCGATGGCGGCGAAATTCTAGAGACCCATGTAGTTAGATTTAGGCGCACGTTAAGTGACCGCAGGTGGTCGAAATTTCAAGAGCCCTCGACAACGACGTCCCTCATAATCGTATCGTGGTTTCGGGACGTGAAACTCAAGCAATAATTAATCACGGGTATCTCGCGACCTCCTCACTAACCTATTCACACGCAGGCTGGTGCTGAGCTTCCGGCCAAGGTGCAAGAGGTTTGCGGCCAGGTGAACGCCATCGACTCGGCGGCTCAGGAGCTTTCGCAGGAACACATCTCCATGGGTGCCGCCCTGTTCGAGCTGTACATGGCGCTGCAGGAGTTCGTGAGATTTCGGGAGCACATACCGCAGGAGTGAGTATCGTCCGCAGAGTAGGCAATATTATACGTGGCACGTATACCCGCTGCGTATGCAGGCAGTGACATGTCAGTTATGCTAGATTGGATACAGTATATGCGTCCATATACGTTGCCTACAGGGAAGGTCGACAACAATTCCTCAGGGAACAAACGCCTTATATTTGATGAGAATTTCGTCCTGCTCCGCGAGAGTCGAACTCGTGACCAACGTATTTCCGTGCCGGTTGCCTTGCTACGTGGGCTACTCAGGAGGCTAGCAGACCGAAGCGCGTGGGCAAATTACTCCACACCGGGAATCGAGGCCCGATACAGTAAATTATCCGTACGGAAGCCGGCAAGACGACCGCTGGTAGGGAAAACCAGTACTCACAGGTACGAACCCCTACAGAGTACGCATATTCCTTGTACATGTACGCTTTCTTCCGGGAAAGCGGTGCTTGTTTATTTTTATTCAAAACACGGTGCAGTCAAAAGACGGAGCAGGGCGGCGTAACCAAAATGCAGTTGACCAAATACATTGAAAGAATACAAAAAATGCGAATAAAAAGCGGGCTACATAATTGGAGCACACTATTATCAATAAATAGAGATAAAAGCCACTACCACACAGTAAAACATAACCATGTTAGTACCATTCTGCGCAACGTAAACGCACCGTCATGATAGTTTGTATTATGTGGTCATGAGCAGATACACATTAATTTCTTTCGTAGCTTTACGCTATAAAATTGTGGGAAAAACAAGGTTTCTCTTCCGTGAAGCGTTCTCTATTTTGCGGGCTGTCGCAGAAGCAGTAATTTAATAGTGCGCTTTAAAGTTAAAGCTAAATGGTACCTTGACGCACTTAAGGTGTGACAACAGTACAGCCCGACACTTCATGATCGTTTGCTCTGAAAGCAATGTAATTTACTTGACCTTCTGATAACAAACGTGTGCTACCTTCTGCGCTATGCTTAAACGCTTAAAATGACGATTTCAACGCCAGAAATTTAATACATAACAAATATTAGCCTTAGTATTCGTGTGTAATGGAGGGCTAAGAAAAATTGGCAAATAACTGATGTGCTTATGCAGTGTGTGTTTGAATGCGTGTGTACACTTATTTTCAGTCAGCTTCCTTTCATTCATCGGCATCTGGCATACGTTAATAAGCCTTAAGATAACCTATTTACTTATATTCCATTTCATGGAACCCTGCAGCTTCATAGAAGGCGAGGAGAGGATAAAATGGCTGCCTCTAGAACGTAACGTATTTGAACTTTCCCATAGCTCCCATTAATTTTATTCTTCTATACCTGTTGCAGACTACGATCAACGCAACCACGTTGTAGCTGCCACATTATCATCAGGCGTTCATTGCGGATTTCAGTCTTGCCGAAATGATTCGCCATTGTGACTCCAACGTGTAGCCTAACACTTGTATTTGCTTTTTGTTGTTAACCGTTTTTCTGCAGAGTACACCTGCCTTTGTTTAATATGCCGATGTTGCCATGTAAAATTGTCCACTACTTGTACAGCCTTACGTGACACGCGTGATAAAGGGTCCTTGAGGGAAGCGACCTCACGTTACCTAATTGAGATATGTCACGTGGCCGAAAGGCCACTGATGGTCATGCATTGACTGATCGAATTTTCGCTTGTTTTCAGGGATTGGCCGCAGCTGACCATGCTGAACTATCACCTTTGGTTCGCCGACTCAGTCCAAGGATGGTTCGCGGTCGCTAAGGTCAAAGCCAGGCAAAGGATACGCAAGGCCTTGGAACTAGACAGGGTACGTTGTTACTCAGAAATACAAAAACAGGTGGTGTGATATGTTGCACTGTATTCATTTGGGATACCAGATCTCTTAAACAAAAAAAAAATTTTGGCGGACTGCCGAAAGACATCCGGAAACTTTAATGAAAATAAACAGGCTGGTTTACAGCAAAACGGAGGTTTTCACTTATCAACGGAGAGTACCTCAAGTATTTATATTTTCGTAGAGGTCACGTGCTTCGGATAAGGCATCTCTACTTTTTGTTGAGCAAATAAGGTAAATACAAAAGAACTTAAGAAGTGATGGCAGAGGCTGTTCCCAGGGTGAAGTTTAACCAACATTGCAGAATATACTCTGCTAAACATCTGCATCCTTTCGGAACGCTGGCTCAGCCGGGCTTCTAGAGTGCTGACCAAGAGAAGCTCACTTGTAGAAAAGTAGGCTCCGCAGACGTTTTTCTTTTTCCGCCACATTTAACTCCATACACTTTTGGTATTTTAAGTAGCAGCGATGAGCTATAATTTATTTATTATTATTGGATGCGGGGAACGATCTCTGTAACATGAGCTTTTCAACATACTTTAAGCTTTTGAAGCCAAAAAAAACCAAATGCTCCGTATGGGGAAGTTCAAAACATCACAGCGGAATGGCAGATCTACTGAGTAGCTGTGTTGGGCTGTTAGAAGCGTACTCGATGCTGCTTCAATTGTGAAAGTGGCAAGAAAAAAAAACTATGAGGTTGGAACTCAAAGGACGTTACATGTTGTCAATGCGGTTACACTTCTGCAAGTACAGGTGGAACAGATCCTATAGGGGCCTGATAACATATGTCTGTTGAAGTAAGGATAACGTGATTTTTTCGGTGACATTTTTGTTATGCCTTTGTTTCTACTTGCCCGACTGCAGCCATATTGCCACATTCAGTGTGCAGACAATGCTAAGATAACAACGTATGGTTTGATGGAGTGCCCAAAGACTTTCATATAAAAATTGTCACATTCTATGCCAATTTAAAAAGCTATTCAATTTGTACTTTGAAAATTGACCTGCTTTGTCCTCTGATAACAGTGACATCATTGTGACCTGCTTGTTTTCCTGTTGCCTTTCTGTGCGCTTGCCAAACACGCTTGGATAGAGGGTGAGTCACTGCTTTACGCACACCTTCATTTGCTAACCTGCTTGATGTGACCCTATCCCACGAGCATGCAGTGTCTGCGAATTACACTTGGCGCTCATGCTTATCCCTGTGTTTTGAGGCTTTCCGAACTAGTTCAGGATTTTCATATTTCTAAACCACGTAAAATGTGCAAAACTCTATTAATAGTTTGTCATAAGCAGTACTATGCGTTTCCTCAATGTATTCTGTGAAATCCTGTTGTAGTTAATGAGTAGCATTTTGGGCAAATTGGTAATTCATAACGTTAGTTGCGCAGTCGTACTGAAACTGTTGTAGTTGTTACAACCACGTTCTAATTGCGCCTCATCTGTGCAGACATATCCAGTTGATAATGACCACAGAACTTGCCATCTGGATAACAGAAATTGCTGTTGTTACAGCAAGAATTTTCTGAAGTTATTTCAGATTCCACATTCAGCGTTAGAATTTTCCGTTGTGCAACACTTTCTCGTGACAACTAAGGTGAATGCTGTCGCGCGTGTGGTGTTACATCAGAGAGCTGAAGTTCTACAAAAAGAGATTTGTGGTACCTCAGTAAAATATGTTTACACAACAGGGACCGAATTTTAATAACAGCAATTTCTCTGAAATAACGCAAAAAATTCTTGTAGCACTTCAGAGCCCTGTTGATACAACAGAAGAGAGCGTCGCGACAGACGACAGGGTAACGCACCATGCCATGTCCCAAATACATCAGAATTTTCTGGTTACATATTGTGTTGCATTTTTGAACGGGCAGTTCTCGAAAGTGTCAAGCTATTGGCCCCCATACCGAAAGTTTCAGTGTGTTTGTGTCCTCTGGTATGTGAGGTGTTTCCGCTTGAAAACAGCATCCAAATTCCAGCGTGCTGCCAGGAATAGGAAAAACAGTAATCGATTGTAGCCGGTCCAGTTTTCCGTTCCAGTAATGCTTTGAATTTCTGGCATTGCAGACGCCGTACTAGGGGGTGAACATACTGCATTGAACTGCTATGCGCATGTGAACATGTATCGTTGCTCTGCTCCTGCTTCTTTCCATATCTTCTCGGGGTTGCTGCTGTAGGCCTGCCCGAGATGCCTACGCTGCCTAGCTTTCTTGGACACAAGTGAGAAACGTGGAAGACAGACATTGCAGTTTAAAAGCGTGTAGGCCCCATATTGAAATGCCGTGTTTACTGCGAAATAGTTAGCCCTGTGATGCTTACAACGAACGCTTTCACTGACTACAATTTACAGCGTACGGCTAAAAGGCAATTGAATTCGATTATATACTCCACGAAACAAACGTGGCTACATTTTCATCATTGTTTACTAAATCCATCATAAGAATGTCCTTGAAGAGAAAATTAGTGTGACATAAAACAGACACTGAGCTGAAGTGTTGAAATGCGCAAATAGCACAGATACTAAAGGAAGAGACGACGACACACAGAGCGCAAGTGAACACTTTGGATCATGAAATGAGATTTCCTAAATGGGGACAACGTTTCGCATCTTCTCAAAGGCACTTATGAGATTTTGAGATGCGCTTAGCAGATGCAGACAGTTTTAGGCTGGCAGCAGTCCGTCCGTATCGATGCATCGATGCATGTGCATCGTCTCAATTGAGACAATGCACAAGCGTCCATGACTGTTGAGAGTGGCAGCAATCGCAACTATCTGCAAAATAAATCGATGCAGTGCGGTTAAACGCATTGTGTACTTATATCTCGAAGAATAGAAAGCAATCTGTACTGAATTGTCACGACGGTGAGTGTTCGGACCTCCTCGGTTGAGCAACATGCCTTGCCGAAAAACCCTGTTCCTGACTGCCTGGCTTTCTCTTCCCTATGCCTTACCCAATCGCCAACCCTCTGGAAATGCGCAGATGCCTGCCGGTTTTTTACTGAATAAGAAGAAGGTACAGTGACCCTGCGCCCGGCATTATTCAGCCCGTTTGTGTTAGCACTTTCGGCGCCTGCCTGTCACGCTACTTGCTGTGTCTGCATGTTTGCCCGTGTCACGTTGGTGTGTGTGCTTGTACATTTGCCGAGGAAAGGTAGGTTCTACGTATTTTGATGCCGGCAGAGGCAACAAAAATTTCAGTCTCTAGAAAAACCGGGAAACGTTTGGTGGTGGTGCAACATTGCCTCTCTTGCCCCCTTACTTTGATGCTTTGAAGTTTCGTTATCCTGAACTTGTTCGCTCAAATTTGCGGAGCCTCTGTTCTTTTATTGCGATAGCAATTATATGGACAGTCTCGGCTGGAAAATGTCCGCCCCCGTCGCCGTCATTCACCGTATATGTATAAGTATGTATATATATAGAAAAGCCACAAGAAAATAATTCAGAAATTCTTTCCGACGCGCGGAATCGAACGGGCGACCTCTCGCTTTGCAGCCCGCCGCGTTAGACGTTAGGCCATGACAGCAAGTCTTTCAGCCTGCTAACGGCGAGCTATTTATATACACCATGTAATTCAGCATGCTTTCTTAGTGGCCACATAGATGGCGCGACGTGCGCGCGTGTGGTGCACTTTAAAGATCGTCGCCCCGCTTCTGCGAATGCCGTTGCTCTTCGCTCTACAGGGCGTGGTCGCTTTCGTGCGCTTATCTCGAGGAAAGAAGGTGCGGCCGGTGGGGTGCTTCGCTTCGCTCGCTGCAGCGGCCGCGTTTGCGAAAGGAGCGCGCTGTTCAAGCAGAAATAAGTAACTGCGACAATTAGTTCGCGCTTGTCTTGTGTGTACCTGTTCGTTCGTTTCGTGCGTCCTGCTTTATGTTTGACCAGTGCGCTTCAAGTGTCGAGCTGTGACGCATTAGTTCGCGCTCGTCCTGTGTGCGTTCTTTTCGTGCGTCCTTTGGGCTCGAGCGACGCGCTGGCAATTTCGAGCTGCTTTCCGTTCTTCGCGTTACATTACAATTTATTGCTATCGCATTCATTGCTTCGCCGTTGCGGTGAAACTGTGACTTTTTTTTCTCATCGTGACTGTCCAGAAGAAAAAAATCCACATCCGGCCTGTAGTTGCAGGAAGCCACACTAGAAAACACATTGTAGCTTTTTTTTTTTTTTCAAGTTCTTGCGGGAACGGCAATTTTTTTTCTTTCGCTTAACGTTCTTAACCTTGCGAAGATCCACAGAAACGATCTTCAGTATGTATAAAATGTGTATTTCGGCTACTGTCACACTAAATGAGCGTTGACCTGGATTTTTCAGATTGTTAAAGCACAGTTGAAAGAATGTTTCGCACTTTCGCAATACAGTATCCAGTGTTATCAGCAGCCTTGTCACTGAGTGTTGATATCGTCGTTTACACTCGAATTTGATGCTCGTGAAGCGTGCGCATCTACTGAATGTGTGAAAAATAATTATCTGTTCATCACTTTATGCCCGAGGCACTGTAGCATGCGGATTATTTCTGCGCACAATAAATGCTGTGCTATGACGTCCGGTACTTTTGAATTTGCTTGAATGTCTATTTCCATTGGCGCCTTGTCATTGGTTCCTGTTAGCGCGCGTTTCTATGTCTGCACTGGGTGTGTGTGTTTTGTTTTATTTTGTGCACCTCTGTTTTAGAATACAAGCAGGGCGGATGTTGTGTCGTGTGCAGAGTAAAGGCCACCGTATATTGCCAGTTTCAGTAAAGATGGTTGTTAATTTCTTCTAATAATTTTTGCATTCTTTTCTTCGACTGCTACACACAGATCAAGTGCATCGACTCCTACGTCCAACACAGTACGTCAGCTGTGGATACAACTACATGCTTTGGCCAAGTGAGTATCGTGCACGAACCACCTTTTTCAGGTTGCTTGGTGCTCGCTAACATGTTGAGTGGGATGTTATCTGACTAGAAATTTTGCGCCGTAGGAGCTTATGAGTAACGCCGCATATCTGATGTCAAAGCAGGCACTTATATTTCTTCATTTGAATTAATATGACACTCAGTTTGGTAATATGCTTCGAACATTAGCTGTTCGGATAAATTTGAGCCTCTTCGGTTGAGAAAGCTAGTATAGCTAGGAACACTTTCTCTTGCTGTCCCAAATTTTCTTTCTTCCGTAGTTTTACATTACTCTCCTGTAAAAGCCTGTCAAAAAGGGCTGACAGTATCAACAAATAAATAAAATAATTGAATAAATTCACAGCTCATCTGCAAAACTCAACATCCACGCCAGCGGTATTACGTTAGGAGCCGAGCAATATTTTAATATAGCTAACAGGAAGTGAAATGTGATAAATTTTATGCGCATGATTTTTAAATGGAGTGTTTGCTTGGTTAGAATTTCACTTGTGTCTTCTCACAAAAGAGGCTATATGTGTGCTACAAAACGTGTTAGTGCATTCTACATGCGAGCGAGGAACGGTCATCCCGCCAATCAGAGAAGCTCGGGAAACTTGTTTTCACACTGAAGATGACATATATCTTTTTAATCTATACAATCAACCATCTCGTAGCTCTTGCAGTTCATTACTAAGATTATTAAAGAGGAAATACTAAGATTGTATTACTCGAATTCTTCCCGTTCACACAAAATGGAAAGCCTTGCGGCTAATCTTATCTCTTCTGTTCAGTGCGTTTCACGTAATTACCCATTGCGATAGTGGGCGATAATGGCGAACGGAACGGATCCTACCTGTGATGCTACTATTCCTAGTTTCTAAGCTCATATTTATACTTGTCGCTTGCACTAGCACTAGAAACCAAACAGAACGTTCCTTTTCGGCTAAGTTGCCAGACGTATTACCTATGCTTTCGAATTCGTACACCATGTTTTCTTCACTATGACACTTACTCGAATTTTCATCATTCGACAGCTGTGTGTCCTGCGCCCATGAGTAATCGGCCACCCAAATAGAATGCGGCTTACCGTATTTGCTCTTCTTTTTTTTATTTCAGATCAAACAGTTTTGGAGGCAGCTAGCATGGCCCGACCTGAAAGGATCCTACCCTTTCGTCTTCAAAATTCTCGAGGTGGGTGCATCTTCGAACAAATCTAAACCCATATTGCTGTTGAATATCCACCGTTATAAGGTCAATTATTTAATATTTTGATAAAACAAAGCCAAGACATTAAACGGATCTGGTGGTTCCAGTTGGTTTCACTTGGTTCTGGCTGCATTCTTTTGCAACTGGAACTTGGTGAAATTATCTCAGTGCGACGCATTGCGGTGCTTTGGCACGCTTAGCACTAGCTTGTGGTTATTGTAGTAAGAAACGTGCCTTATTTTATTAGCATGCCTATACCATGTACGTAGAAATAGTCATTTATTCCCCCCAAACAATCTATACCTCCGCACTTGGCACTCTTTCTAGGCAGAGAACCGCTATTTAATATGAAATGTGCTTTAGCATTTTTGACTGATATCCGGAGGATCCACGTTATCTGCCCAAGAAAGTCGTAAGACGGCCTCGTGTGAGATGCCGCTGTTGAAGGTTATCGGTTCTGGTGCACAGGCCTCCGGTCCCATGTACACAGGACCTGGCGAGGCTGATGTGCTACTTGTTACTTCTTTTCTTAACGCAAGTGTCATTTTAATGATTGGCATAACATGCCTCATAGCATTGCCCTCTTTACAGTGGCTATCATAATTTTATGTGCTACACATCTTAAGCTATTTACAGCTGTGCTTTTTAGGCCTCTATACAGCCACACTACATGATTCATTATTCCACTAAATATTCATGACTATCGTGTTGACGCTCTTTGGCCACACTTGGGTCTTGCGCCACTAAACACCACATACGATCATCATCATCGTCAGCATCAGCAGCATCATCATTTATTCGACCGTCCTCGATGGCGGGGGTGACGACGTACGTGGCGGTTTTTAGAAATATGGCTTGACGGATATTTAGACGTACCCATACATTGGCGAAACTGGAAACGTGTGAGTTTTGGCCCTGAAAACTAGCTCGAGCGAAAATCAGTGAGAATGGCCAAGCGGCGCCCGATCGTATGTAATCCTCAGTTCCAAGGAGCTGGGCCAATGAGGGCGCTCCTTCGTGGTACCTACTATGCAGCTTTGCCGCTCGCGCCGAACGTACGCGACCTTCCCCTACAGAGCTTTGGCCTGTGTTGCTGGTGACGTGGGCTTCCTGCCTAGTGGGACATTTGATTACCCAGGTTATCGTATGGCCATTCAGCTGACTGGAAATGAATGCTGAAGCCACACGTAAGAAAACTGACTGTTTTCGAAAGCGGTAGGTATTCTAATGATGCCCATTACTAGGACGAACCCGAATGACGGTTTTAATTTAGCTTCATTTGTCTTATCAATTAGAACCTACTGTGTATGTCTTTCATGCACAGATGGACGTTATGTGGCTTGGTTTAAGGTTACGTAGCCATCTTTTCACATCTTTAATGAAGAAGTAGCCTTTCTTATTCTGAAGCAAACGACCCGGGAAAACTAGAATAACACTCGCGGAACTTTGCGTAATAGTATGTCGTATATTACTCTCTTAAAAAATCGCCATTCGCATTCAGCTCCTTGTTACGCAGTTCAGGATTCTTCGCTTCAGCATCTGTGATTAAATAAATACGCATTTCGTTCATCTGCCCGAACGACTCTCGAAGCAGCACTTGGTTTTACAAGGCACTCCTTAATAATTATAGCAGCCTGGGGTACCTAAACTGCGGCTAAATTATTCACACGAGAACTTGCGTAAATTGCCCTCATCCATATACAAACTGCACGACGGAGGCAACGCTTCTAGACGTAGCTACTGAATATGTAACACCCGGGGACATCTGTATGAACGACATGCAATATGCAGTGTAAGGTATATGTACATATAAACGTTACAGAAGGTATCATGCACGCCCCGAAACTGCAGGAAGATGTTTCGGACACGGCTTTCCGTATTAGCACAGTCTGTTTCAACGTCTCGGTCGTGGGACAGGCCTTCGTCTGGGAATCAAAGGGCGGCCCCACGGCCTAAACATGGAAATAAATTGTTCTTGTCTTTGTCTGGAATAAATGCGCTTGTCCTTGTCTTCTAAATTCCCTGTTTAAGTTACCCGCTCGTATTTCAAGTATCATTAATCACCAACTCGCCCAATCAGCCATTTTAACATGTGATAACTTTCTTCGTGTACGAAATGTCTACCAACGCGCGCGCGCACACACACTCGCACCGAGATAGAGAGCGAAAGAGATCACTGTGTTCTTGCAGCATGTATTGGATTTGAACCACTTGAGTTTTATACTCCATATTTCAGCAGCAAAGTGTAATGTAAAAGATATGCGCCCATTTTTTCCAATTACTGTAGCCTGATTCTCGAAGCCATCTATTAAGTGCGTCGTTTCTTATCCAGCACAAAATGTGTTGGCTTAATATCCCCTGTCTACATCGGTACTAGGGCACAGTTGAACTTGCAGTGAATTAGTATGTCAGACGATAAGCACAAAGGTGCTCACCGCACTGCTTATGCAGACGATATAGGCTCTATGCTACTGATCTGTGCCTTTGCCTGGTGAGTGCCATCGCAATCTTCCTTGAAGCTCAATTTTTCTGCAGTTTCTTTGATCACGAAGGAAGTGTAAGACAGAAGCAGGTCACAAACTAAAAAACTGTCAGGCGGACGCCTGCTGGCAGATGTATGACAAGTGACTCGCCACGGTTGCCTCCTTGTTATGGCTCTAGGCTAATGACCCGAAGGTCGCGGGATTGCATCCCGGCCACAGCGGTCGCATTTCGATGGAAGCGAAATGCTAGAGGGCGGTGTACTTAGATTTAAGTGCCCGTTAAGAACTCCAGGTGGTCCAAATTTCCGGAGCCCTCCACTACGGCGTCTCTCATAATCATATCATCGTTTTGGGACGTAAAACCCCGACGATTATAATAGATTTCTGAAACGTAAGATGACACGTCTTGCAGCCAAGGTATAAAATAGCAAAAAATGCAAATCAGATTATCAGGAACGCAGAAACAAACAGGTAGTTCCGTGTTAAATACGAACAAGCAAGAAGAGCTCAATTGTGAACGAGGTGTACGAGCAAGATGTTTGCTTAGCAGTTTCGACGATTTGTTAATAAAATACTTTTTATGGGTGGCGGAAGGAAACGCAGCAGAAAAAACACATCAATATCTACTCATCGACGTTCATCTTCCTAGTACGGCGTTAACAGCTTTCTTGTTTTAGTTTCCTTCTCGAAGCGCTACGCCAACGCATACGAGCACATGTGTGTCATGTGTGTTCTCTTATGATCATGCCAGGTTATTGGAAATGTGTCACATAAGTCGTACGCGATTTCCCGATAGAGGCATGTCACTTGTTAGCCGAAGGAGCATGGAAATATGATGGACCCGTAATGAAAAAGGTCGCTTCTTGCTTCCTGGAGTTTACTGAAGACAAAATATAGGCCTATATTTATGTTATTTTCAGTTCTTCCGGTCTCATTACGAGACAACACTTAGCTGGCTTGTAATCAAATGACGCGTTATTCCCATCAGAAGGCACTGTTTAGAAAATCGTTGGGGCAAAACAAGAACGTGGACGAAGAAGTAACACGGACAAGCGCACATTCGCAACTCATTTTTTATTAAACCGATGCTCATCTTCTGAAATCCTCACGCATGCGTACAACACACACAACAAAAAAAAACACACACACACACAAAAATATGCACAAGGACCTATCATCACAACCTCTCAGATAGGAAGGCAAACTCATTTTCAAAAAGCCACAAGGTCGGGACGCTGATGCATTGGTCTCCAAATTGCTTAATGTACATACATCGCCTCCGCTAGTTCACGTGCCACCTTGTCTTTGCTTCTTCGTAAGATACTGTTGTTTTTCATTCCTACTGTAGTATTCGGCACTGATCGATTTTTGTTCTCGAGCTTTATAGCACGAAGAACAAGTACAGATCATTGAACATGTACGCGCAATTTTAACAGCAAAGCTGTTCTAGCTCGGTGCAAAATGTCTGTCGTGACCCAAAACTATCATCACCATGAAACGGCACGCGCTCTCTTCGTTCTCTTCTGCATCGCTCCTAAAACTATCATCACCACGAAACGGCAAGCACTGTCTTCGTTCTCTTCTGCATCGCTCGCAGAACACGTGCGCCGAATAATCAGGCGTAGCCTCTGATAACCCTGACGGTTGAAGGAATGAGTAGAGAGAGAGAGAGAAAGAAATAAAGGCGAGCGTCCTAACCACAAGGCTAACCCGACACGCTAGCAGAACATGGCATAGCCTTTTATAGTATAGTGTAGCAAGGAGGTGGGACAGGGCAGTGAGCTTGAGGAGGAGGGAAAGGAAGAGGGGAAAAAGTAAAACATAGCACAGAAAGAATGAGAAAGGGAGAAATAGAGAGAAAGAAATGCAGAAAAAGAAAGAAAGAGAGAAGATTGACGAAAGAGAGAGAGAGAAATGGAGTGAGAGATAGAGAGAAAGAAAGGCATGAAATAGGAGAAATTAGGTAGAAGGAGCAAGAAAGAGAAAGAAATAGAGAGAGAGAGAAAGAAAGACAGAATGAAAGGGATAGAAAATAGGGAGAAGAAAGAAAGAAAATTCGCAAAGCTTAGCAAAACAGCCAAAGCCAGGACTACATAGGTGCCCATCAGCTACGGTGTCTCTTTAGCCTTGCTCCTCCAGTGCAGTCTACGCAATTTTTTTTCTGAAGTGCTGTTCTTCATGTGATAGGTAAGCGGGATTGTGTATCATGAAAGTTTCGATTCATCACCTATTAACAGCCGTTCTAAGAGTTGCCTCGATCTGTGATTTTGTTTCAGGCTGTGTGCGACGGGGCCATGTTCTACGCCAACCTGTGCCACCAGAAGCTCCTCAACGCTGGCTACTACGACGAGGAAGGCCAGTTCGACGTCTCCGAAGAGGTTTGTCCATTGATGGCTCACGATAATTTTCTTAGAAAAAGCTGTCAAGCTTCTCGCAAGTAAATTATACACCATCGGTGGTGCAAGACAAACCAACACCATGCGTGCGCAGGAATTTTCGGTCACGTGAAAGATTGCGAGGTCCGCATGCTTAGCAATTTTTTTACGTAACCTAAAATTTCTGCGCACTCATGGTGTTGGTTTTTCGTGTGTTCAATTTTGTTTCAATAAACTTCATTTGTTAGACAGCGCTGGTCCTTTGTCCTTCTCTTCATGTGTCTGTGTCATGTTCGCGCTGATTTACCAAGTGTGCATCGTTATTACCATTCGCCTATTTGCGTATAATATACAGAAAAGGCAGCTCTACGATTGCATGTGTTTCTGTTTGTACCAAGACCAAGTTCTCGCGCCGCTAAGCTCAAGTGCACTGTTTAGGACTCCGGCCACGGCGACTTCGTTGCGATAAGGGCGGAATGCAAAAGCTTCCGCGTACATGGATTTAATATCAATAACTGTTGGGGCTTTACGTTGGGGCTCAAAACCGCGGTATGCTTATGAGAGACGCCGCAGTGGAGGCCTCCGGAGATCTACACCTCCTGGGGTTCTTTAACGTGCACCAACATCTAAGCACATGGTCTTCCGTCGAAATGAGGCTGCCTCAGCAGTGATTCGACCCCGCGGCCTTCGGGTCAGGAGTCAAGCACAGTAGTCACTAGCCTGCTGCACTGGGTGACATAGATTTAGGTGCACGTTAAACTCCTGGGTGGTCTAAATTAACCCGAGTTCCCGCACTATGGCAGGTACCTATCGTCATATGATGGTCTTGGAGCTGGCAACTCTTTAATTTACTTCACATTTAACGTGTTCGCAGGTGTGCATCGTGATCAACAACATGGAGTACGTGCGGCGAGCTCTCAAGCCTCTCCACAACGAGCTCGAGCTGGAACCAATCATCGCGGCCATCGAGCAAGCCGAAGGGGATCGGGCTGCCGACAAGTGCCGAGCCGCGTTCCAGGCTTTGCTGCACAACGCCGACGAGGATGTTGTCCACAAGATCTTGACCATAATCGCCGGACTCTCCGAGAAGGTACGGACGTAGATGAAGGACTTCAAAGAGCCTGGATTGCGTTTTAAAGGGACACTAAAGAGCAAAACGATTTTTTCTCGCATTAATAAAGTAGTCTTCCACGATACCAAAAACACCACGCTTTCTGCGCGAAGACGCTTAATAAGCGAGAAAACGCGCGAAAAGAAAATACAGGTGGCGACGCCACCTTGGAATTTCCGCACCATTTGCCGTGACGTCACATATTTTTGACGGCGCCTGCTTGGGCCTACGTAGTTGCTAATCGGTTAAATCGAAGTACATTGTCCTCTGAGGGGGCCATAGACTTGACATAACGAGTTTGTGGAAATTTCGTCGAGCCAGTGGCGCCAAAATACGTTAAATGCTCTTTGAAGCCTTTTACGTCACGAGTTACAAAGTTCGGTGCGAAATTTAAAAATGAAATTTTGAACTTGGTTTTCTCCTCTAATAATAAACCTATAGTGGTGAAATAAACTACACAAGAGTTCTCCGAGCACACTTTATCAATCTAAAGCAATTCATTGTTTCTCTTTAGTGTCCCTTTAAGAATGGAGCTGTCGGCAAAGCCCCGGCTCACGTTCGCGAAAACTATCATCATGAACGCGCGCACTCTCTTCGTCGTCTTCATCTTCTGCTTCGGTCCCTGAACGCGTGCGCTCTGCGGGTGCTCTACAGCTGCGCCGATTTGTCTGGCGTGGTATGCAACAACTGGAATGGGCGAGAGAACGATTACAGAGAGAGAGAGAGAAAGAAAGAGAGAAAGGAAGAGATAGAAATAAATAGAGAGAGAGAAACAAAGGCTAAGAAAGGGGAGAAAGAGAAAAAAAGATAAAAAGACAAACAAAGAAACAGACACAGAAAAGAGATAGAAAAAACAGAGAGCAAGACAGAAAGAGATAAAGAGAAAGAAGCAAAGATAGAGCGTAGAAGCCATGACATGTTCGGCGCCAAATTAACGTAACTAGTCACGCAACATGTTCGCGCCAGAAACACGTAACTAATCACGTGACATGTTTCCGCCAAAATCACGTAACAAATAGCAACACTTAGCGTTTGCTATCAACACCTGGAAGAAGCTAGTTCGACCACAAGCTCCATTGTTTGCTGCAACCTTGCACCACCAGTGCAAATCGAGCAATTTTTTTTTCTTTCCCCTAAAGAAAAGCATTTGAATCGCAGTTATAGTCGCATACATCTTTAGAAGCCTACGACATTTCCACTACAAAGGTGGATGCACACAAGCCGGCACCTGTGGGAGCACACTCTACACTGACGTCATGACACCACCGTCGGACGACGTCAGTGTAGCAGAGGTCGTGCAGCGTTGCAGAAGGCTCGGGTGCTTTTTCTTCTTCTCTGGAATCGGCATATGTTGTAGCATTCCCATCTTGAGAGCCCTAACAAACGAGTAGTCAGGAGATAAGGTATACAATGTAGGGGTGTGTGAATATTCCAAACATCGAATATTCTATTCGAATAGTTGGGTATTCGATTAGACTCGCAAGGCACATTTACTGTTCGAAATATTCGAACAACACAAAACTTCATAAGAAGTATTGATATCAGCATTCATAAATTACATACCTGTGCTAAATTTCACAAATTCGGCGCAGAAGTAGACAAATTATTTTTATTTTCCACATTGAAACCCAGAATTCAAGTGCAGTAGCCGGAGCATGGCACTGTGTATAAGGCCGAGCACGTCGCTGCAATAGAGTGCCGAAATAATACTGAACGAAACGATCGAAACAAATCGGGAGCTACTACAAAATAAGAAATGTTTAAAAATTAGGAAACCCAGCATTATTCTTGGCTTTTCTACGAAAAACCTGCAATGAACATCCTACCAATAAGTTGTCATTGCTCCTCCCAATTGAGAAAGCATGCTTAGAGGATTCAACTACGACGGCAAGATTAACACATCAGCACCAGTTTGCCTTTTGAGGGGCTGTTTTAGTTGTCTGCAGGAATGGCGACGTGCACAACGGTGTCGCTGCTTCCTGAACATACCCAGCAGCTATCCATCCTTCGTGACAGCGTAGTATAACTGCTCATGTGGTACGGTAAATCAATAGCGCTGTACAATACATAAATTTCTCTTCGTTATTTTCTGTACAACAAACTTACTTTTTCATTCCAGATTGGTGAAAAAAAATGGTTTGCGCGACGTACACAAACTATATCTTTCAGTCTGTTCACGCTGGAATGTTTCTCTTTCTGCAGATGCGGCCCGAGATCAAGAAGTTTCTGTTCCACCTGGCGTGGGCACCAGAACGTCTAGATGCTGACAGTGTAAGGCGCACTTTTCGTGGAACAGTTGCTGCTCTTATTTTCAGTCATTCCTGTCTTCGAATACTCAGATGAACGCCAACATAGTAATTTATGGCATTTGCAGTCCTGCGCTTAACAGCCCGCTTAATTGCAGGTTTCGGTGTAGCGCCGCGTACGAAATTGGTAAGAAAGAAGATGACAGGAAAGAGGCGTACTCGCAACTGAGCTTTATTTTGCGTCGATTGCAAATATAAAGCCATGAAAAGCACCACGTGTTACCGATAATACTGCCACACAGTAAAACCAGATAAAACCGCCTACCGCACTAATCGCCGAGATAGTTTATTTCACATGAAAATAGGTCAAGACACGGCTTGCTGATGCATCTGCTCCCCAGCTTGTTGATGACATACGCTTCAAATAGCTCACGCTCTTGTTTTCTTCTACATCTTTTTAGTACTCGCGTCTTCTCCAGCTCAGGTGCGCAGTGGGTTGACGCGCACTGCTTGATGCAATGAAGTGCCAAGTTACTTCCCGTGCCACTGTTTAATGTGCCCTTATGTTCCCTTAGATATTCGTTGAGGCACCGCCCCGTTAGACCGACGTACATCAGTGCGCACGTCAGGGGGATCTCGTACACGACGTTCCTTGGGCATTCGACGAAGGACGTGACGTGGTTCTTGGTGCAAGTCGGCGTCCTGAGTTCACGAGAATTCACTTGGCGGCACATAACTCCGAGCTTGTTTGGGGCGCTGAAGACAACAGGAACACCTACGCGTCCCGCGTTCTTTTTGATGCGATGTGAGACGCCGTGAAGATAAGGGATAACCGCAGTCTTTGGGCGTGACGCCTGTCCTTTGTCTTTTTCTGAAGCATCGGTGCGTTTCTTGCATAAAAACATTGTCGCTAATTCACACATCATGTGAGAAGGAAACCGGGCAGCATTCAAGCTCTCCGTCTGGGTAACAAAGCTGTCCTGGATCTTCTGGTGGCAAGATCGCAAAGACGCGTTCCTCAATGCTGGTACCGCGATACCCCGCTTGACTAGTTTCGAGTGGCCAGATGTAAACGGAAGCAAGGCCTTCTTGGAGCGGGGAGAATGGCTTTATGAGCGGGGAGAGTGGCTATGGCTTTATATTTGCAATCGCCGCAAAATGAAGCTCAGTTGCGAGTGCGCCTCTTTCCTGTCATCTTCTTTCTTACCAATTTCGTACGCGGCGCTACACCCAAACCTGCAATGAAATATCAACTAGCCTACACTGACAACCTTGTTCAGCATGCTTAAAGCATCCTGCACTTTGCAGTGTGTGTTGCGTGTCGCAGAAACTCGCACTCATACTTGTGTATGCTTCCCACGTGCACCCAACGCATTCGCCAGGTGTTTATGGTGTCGAAGTGTTAAGGTCCGCATCGCAGTTTCTCGTTTTCGCCACGGGGTGAAGTGCGAATGCACCTGTGCACTTAAATTTCGGAGCGCGTTATAAAACCCAGCATGACTAAGCGTTCGATGTATTTATTTATCGTAACGCCAGCTTCGACAGGCGATCTTGCCTTGAAGGCTGCAGTTGCAGCCTTGAAGAAGACAAGACCGCTTGTCAGAACGTTGGCTGCAGCCACACTCCGTGATCAAGAATCTTTCATTTGTTCAAGCTTTCACCTTCCCCTGGATTTCTTCCTGATTGCAGCAGGGAGCGACATACATTGGAAAAAGGAAGAGAAAACGTAAAGGAGGGGAATAGGTTACATACATGACGGGAAATTCACAATGCACGAAATTGTTTAGTAGTCCCTCAGTACGCCCTGCCTTCGCACAGAATTGAAAAACACTGAACTTTATTTACCTAAGCTTACAAGCAGCGGACGTTTATATCTGAACGACATTTGTTATGTCATAAATATGCTCTGTCTGTCGCTAAGCTGGGAAAAGTATTAGAATGTTTGTGCAGAATACAGAAGAAGGTGGTTAATAAAGATAAGGGCTCAGGTGAAATGATAGAGGCTCGGATACTTAGATTTAGGTGTACGTCCAGGTGGGAGAAATTTCCGGAGCCCTCCACTACGGCGTACTTCATAATGTTATCGTAGGTTTTGGACGCAAAAATCTATAAAAGTATTATTATTTACGTGAGTGCCATTGAGAACGTACACTTTGACTGCAGGCGCTGGGTCCATTAATAGACTACCTGGACAACAACCTCCGGACGCTGTACGAGTCGCTGATGAAGGTCAACTTCTATCGAACCTTGGAAGCCGTCTGGAGGGTTGTGCTGCAGGAACTCATGCTCACCGCCAGGAACAATCTCGGGGTAAGTAAGAAACTCTCAATTGACTCATTCGGTAGCTCTAGCGGGATAGGTTAAGCCTGTTTACCTTGCAGACGATCGAGAGAAATTTTCTCCAACATCGATCTTTTTAAAAAGCCGGAGCACTTGCACGATCGCGTTCCGTTGGTGTTCGTTGGGCATGCTACCGACCTCGGGCATGCTACCAACCTCGCGTCGTGGAACGCGAAGAGGAACACTACGCGCGTCGTGTCTTCCCTCTAGCCTGGCCGTTAATTCTCACAGGGCGAGCGGGGAACGCGGTCGACAGGCACGCGAGAGGGAGGCAGCGTAGGAGAGGAGAGAGAGGGAGAGGGGACGCGCATGATCTGGCGCTCATCGCGGCGCTGCGCAGGAGAGAATTTCGGCATGTCGAGCCCGCATATCAGAGGAGTCAACCAAAGCAAGCACTGGACTGAACGCTCACAGCGCTCTACCATTTGAAGGACACTATAGGAGACGAGCAGCGCATGCGCCACGAGCGCAGAAGCGAGAACGCAGGAGAAGCGCAAGCAGGTGCTGGTAAAAAAGTGAAGAGAGTAACGCGCAGCTGTTCGAGAGAGGGAAGGAGGAGAGTTGCGCATGCGTAGTGTGAGTGCGGACTACCAGGCCTCGGGACATACCCCGAGCAAGAGATGCTTCGCATCTAAAAGTTTGTCGTCTTAAGCAGTCGCACTATCGAGTATTAAGCCCTTGTTCATTTCGGTGGAACACACCTCGTGTTTGCCCAACTGTTACAAACCGTTTTCAACGAGTGCAGGTAATCGGCTTCACGGAAAGGCTTTTCGACGTTGCCCGGATGATTAAAATGGTCAGGATGATGGAGCCATTCTGACAACGCTGAAATTTTCTCCCAGCATTGATGATGTTGTTTTGTTTTGTTTTTAGGGTTTATCAGTAAGTAGCCGGTCTTTTTTCCGTGAGTAACAGTAAATTTCTGAAAGCTAATGTTGGTGTTCTTCTACGGTTTGACAACTTTTCTCCACCTCGATGGTTTGGATGCTTAACCACAATGGGATTACTGGTAGCGGTCTGGTTTACCTGCTTGCTCGTATACTTCCAGAGAACCGGTGATTCCGGGACCCTACTCGCTCATGATGGACGAAGCATATTTCTAGAGGAAGTGCCTTAAATCAACATCATGCCCACCTAGGAGACTCCACTGAAACGATACCGCCGCTACTCCCGCGGACCTCACCAATACGTAATGCTGAGAGCCATACAGTTCGATACATTAATCCCACCAACCCGACTGTTCCTACACAGCTATGTCAGAGAAAGATGTGGCATGATAATCTGGCTTCGAAGCTTCATTCATTGCGCTTTTCCTGCCATATTTTTTCAGCTATCAGATTTGTATTTGTATGAAAATTTGCTAAAACACTTGCGGTTGTTCCAATGTCAGATTTCAGCTTAACCCTTAAACGCGAACGTGTTGGCCATGGTATAGTGATAGACTTATAATACTCTAATAAAGACGTTAGTAAGGTGTTCATAATTTGAACCTGTAACTCTCCTCTAATGAATGCGCTGGCGCGCGCGGGTGGCCTCAGCGGTTTTAGCCTATCAGTCGGCTATTATTATTATTATTATTATTATTATTATTATTATTATTATTATTATTATTATTATTATTATTATTATTATTATTATTAAGACCGCAGCTCTTTAAGCTTTGCATTGCGCCGTGTAGGGCAAACAGTAATTATCATCTTCGTGAACAGGAACGTGATCGCGTCGTCCTTTTCAACTTTTGCTTCGCTCCCACAACACGTGCGCCGATTTGTCCTCTTCATCTTCTGCTTCATCTACTGCTTCGCTTCCAAAACACATGCGCCAATTTTTCCTCTTCTTCATCTTCCTCCTCATCTTCTGCTTCGCTACCACAACACATGCGCCGATTTGTCCTCTTGTTCATCTTCCGCTTCATCTTCTGTTTCGCTTTCGAAACACATGCGCCGATTTGTCCTCTTCATCTTCCTCCTCATCTTCTGCTTCGCTACCATAACACGTGCGCTGATTTGTCCTCTTGTTCATCTTCCGCTTCATCTTCTGCTTCGCTACCACAACACATGCGCCGATTTCCCTCTTCTTCATCTTCCTCCTCATCTCCTGCTTCGCTACCACAACACATGCGCCGATTTCCCCTCTTCTTCATCTTCCTCCTCATCTTCTGCTTCGCTACCACAACACGTGCGCTAATTTGTCCTCTTGTTCATCTTCCGCTTCATCTACTGCTTCCCTTCCAAAACACATGCGCCGATTTCTCCTCTTCTTCATCTTCCTCCTCATCTTCTGCTTCGCTATACCACAACACGTGCGATGATTTCTGCTCTTGTTCATCTTTCGCTTCATCTTCTGTTTCGCTTTCGAAACACATGCGCCGATTTGTCCTCTTCATCTTCCGCTTCATCTACTGCTTCGCTCCCAAAACACATGCGCCGATTTCTCCTCTTCTTCATCTTCCGCTTCATCTACTGCTTCGCTCCCAAAACACATGCGCTGATTTGTCCTCTTGTTGACCTTCCGCTTCATCTTCGGTTTCGCTTTCGAAACACATGCGCCGATTTGTCCTCTTCATCTCCCGCTTCATCTACTGCTTCGCTTCCAAAACACATGCGCCGATTTCTCCTCTTCTTCATCTTCCTCCTCATCTTCTGCTTCGCTACCACAACACGTGCGCCGATTTCCCCTCTTCTTCATCTTCCTCCTCATCTACTGCTTCGCTACCACAACACGTGCGCTGATTTGTCCTCTTGTTCATCTTCCGCTTCATCTTCTGTTTCGCTTCCGAAACGCATGCGCCGATTTGTCCTCTTCATCTTCCGCTTCATCTACTGCTTCGCTTCCAAAACACATGCGCCGATTTCTCCTCTTCTTGATCTTCCTCCTCATCTTCTCCTTCGCTACCACAACATGTGCGCTGATTTCCCCTCTTGTTCATCTTCCGCTTCATCTTCTGCTTCGCTACCACAACACGTGCGCTGATTTGTCCTCTTGTTGATCTTCCGCTTCATCTTCGGTTTCGCTTTCGAAACACATGCGCCGATTTGTCCTCTTCATCTCCCGCTTCATCTACTGCTTCGCTTCCAAAACACATGCGCCGATTTCTCCTCTTCTTCATCTTCCTCCTCATCTTCTGCTTCGCTACCACAACACGTGCGCCAATTTCCCCTCTTCTTCATCTTCCTCCTCATCTACTGCTTCGCTACCACAACACGTGCGCTGATTTGTCCTCTTGTTCATCTTCCGCTTCATCTACTGCTTCGCTTCCAAAACACATGCGCCGATTTCTCCTCTTCTTGATCTTCCTCCTCATCTTCTCCTTCGCTACCACAACATGTGCGCTGATTTGTCCTCTTGTTCATCTTCCGCTTCATCTTCTGTTTCGCTTTCGAAACACATGCGCCGATTTGTCCTCTTCATCTTCCGCTTCATCTACTGCTTCGCTTCCAAAACACATGCGCCGATTTCTCCTCTTCTTCATCTTCCTCCTCAACTTCTGCTTCGCTACCACAACATGTGCGCCGATTTGTCCTCTTCTTCATCTTCCTCCTCATCTTCTGCTTCGCTACCACAACACGTGCGCCGATTTGTCCTCTTGTTCATCTTCCGCTTCATCTTCTGTTTCGCTTTCGAAACACATGCGCCGATTCGTCCTCTTCATCTTCCGCTTCATCTACTGCTTCGCTCCCAAAACACATGCGCCGATTTCTCCTCTTCTTCATCTTCCTCCTCATCTTCTGCTTCGCTACCACAACACGTGCGCCGATTTCCCCTCTTCTTCATCCTCCTCCTCATCTTCTGCTTCGCTACCACAACACGTGCGCTGATTTGTCCTCTTCATCTTCCGCTTCATCTACTGCTTCGCTCCCAAAACACATGCGCCGATTTCTCCTCTTCTTCATCTTCCTCCTCATCTTCAGCTTCGCTACCACAACACGTGCGCCGATTTCTCCTCTTCTTCATCTTCCTCCTCATCTTCTGCTTCGCTACCACAACACATGCGCCGATTCCCCACTTCTTCATCTTCCTCCTCATCTTCTGCATCGCTACCACAACACGTGCGCCGATTTCTCCTCTTCTTCATCTTCCTCCTCATCTTCTGCTTCGCTACCACAACACATGCGCCGATTTCCCCTCTTCTTCATCTTCCGCTTCATCTACTGCTTCGCTTCCAAAACACATGCGCCGATTTTTCCTCTTCTTCATAATCCTCCTCATCTGCTTCGCTACCACAACACATGCGCCGATTTCCCCTCTTCTTCATCTTCCTCCTCATCTTCTGCTTCGCTACCACAACACGTGTGCTGATTTGTCCTCTTGTTCATCTTCCGCTTCATCTTCTGTTTCGCTTTCGAAACACATGCGCCGATTTGTCCTCTTCATCTTCCGCTTCATCTACTGCTTCGCTTCCAAAACACATGCGCCGATTTCTCCTCTTCTTCATCTTCCTCCTCATCTTCTGCTTCGCTACCACAACACGTGCGCCGATTTCCCCTCTTCTTCACCTTCCTCCTCATCTTCTGCTTCGCTACCACAACACGTGCGCTGATTTGTCCTCTTGTTCATCTTCCGCTTCATCTTCTGTTTCGCTTTCGAAACACATGCGCCGATTTCTCCTCTTCTTCATCTTCCGCTTCATCTACTGCTTCGCTCCCACAACACATGCGCTGATTTCTCGCCTTCTTAATCTTCCTCCTCATCTTCTGCTTCGCTATACCACAACACGTGCGATGATTTCTGCTCTTGTTCATCTTTCGCTTCATCTTCTGTTTCGCTTTCGAAACACATGCGCCGATTTGTCCTCTTCATCTTCCGCTTCATCTACTGCTTCGCTCCCAAAACACATGCGCCGATTTCTCCTCTTCTTCATCTTCCGCTTCATCTACTGCTTCGCTCCCAAAACACATGCGCTGATTTCTCGTCTTCTTAATCTTCCTCCTCATCTTCTGCTTCGCTACCACAACACGTGCGCCGATTTCTACTCTTGTTCATCTTCCGCTTCATCTTCTGTTTCGCTTTCGAAACACATGCGCCGATTTGTCCTCTTCATCTTCCGCTTCATCTACTGCTTCGCTTCCAAAACACATGCGCCGATTTCTCCTCTTCTTCATCTTCCGCTTCATCTACTGCTTCGCTCCCAAAACACATGCGCTGATTTCTCGTCTTCTTAATCTTCCTCCTCATCTTCTGCTTCGCTACCACAACACGTGCGCCGATTTCTGCTCTTGTTCATCTTCCGCTTCATCTTCTGTTTCGCTTTCGAAACACATGCGCCGATTTGTCATCTTCATCTTCCGCTTCATCTACTGCTTCGCTTCCAAAACACATGCGCCGATTTCTCCTCTTCTTCATCTTCCGCTTCATCTACTGCTTCGCTCCCAAAACACATGCGCTGATTTCTCGTCTTCTTAATTTTCCTCCTCATCTTCTGCTTCGCTATACCACAACACGTGCGCCGATTTCTGCTCTTGTTCATCTTCCGCTTCATCTTCTGTTTCGCTTTCGAAACACATGCGCCGATTTGTCCTCTTCATCTTCCGCTTCATCTACTGCTTCGCTCCCAAAACACATGCGCCGATTTCTCCTCTTCTTCATCTTCCGCTTCATCTACTGCTTCGCTACCACAACACGTGCGCCGATTTCCCCTCTTCTTCATCTTCATCCTCATCTTCTGCTGCGCTACCACAACACGTGCGCCGATTTCTGCTCTTGTTCATCTTCCGCTTCATCTTCTGTTTCGCTTTCGAAACACATGCGCCGATTTGTCATCTTCATCTTCCGCTTCATCTACTGCTTCGCTTCCAAAACACATGCGCCGATTTCTCCTCTTCTTCATCTTCCGCTTCATCTACTGCTTCGCTCCCAAAACACATGCGCTGATTTCTCGTCTTCTTAATCTTCCTCCTCATCTTCTGCTTCGCTACCACAACACGTGCGCCGATTTCTGCTCTTGTTCATCTTCCGCTTCATCTTCTGTTTCGCTTTCGAAACACCTGCGCCGATTTGTCCTCTTCATCTTCCGCTTCATCTACTGCTTCGCTTCCAAAACACATGCGCCGATTTCTCCTCTTCTTCATCTTCCGCTTCATCTACTGCTTCGCTCCCAAAACACATGCGCTGATTTCTCGTCTTCTTAAACTTCCTCCTCATCTTCTGCTTCGCTACCACAACACGTGCGCCGATTTCTGCTCTTGTTCATCTTCTGCTTCATCTTCTGTTTCGCTTTCGAAACACATGCGCCGATTTGTCCTCTTCATCTTCCGCTTCATCTACTGCTTCGCTCCCAAAACACATGCTTGTTTGTTTGTACGTCCTTCAGCACTATGACACATACCCACTCCGGGGGATTGGCCATGAAATCGTATATCTAAAAATTTAGAAGTTAATTTGCACAATGTTTAATAATAAAAAAATTAATGAAAAGGAAATATTAGGTAATATATCAAATAAATACTGCAGTTACATTAATATGCGAATTCGCAAGTAGACTAGACTGCCGTAATAATTTGATTAGAAAATTTTCAAATAAGTTTGAGATTTTAGTGAATTTTTATTTAAGAATAGTGGACGTAACGATTAAAACGGTCTACGTTTAGTAGCTTGGTTGAAATTACACAGCGAATTTTAAAGCATCCCTGTGGCAATACCCATACCGGAGGCACCGAAACTTAGCACAATTTCGGCAGTTAAATTTAAGCTTATCTTTGAAAGCGGATTAACGAGAAGTCTTTTTCTAATAATTGATTATCTGCGATATGACAAAAAATAATGTTCAATATATTCTATTTCTTCGCAGAATTGACAGAGGGGTGATGTCGTCAGACCAGCCCTTTGTAAATATAGGTTTAATGGGGGGACACGGCATCGAAATCTGGTGAGCGTAATTTCTGATTGCCGAGATTGACTCCACCGAGACTTCCATGGAAAGTTTAGGTGCTGATATTCCGACCACGTTGTTATTGATTCCATCCTGTCTGTGCGAATTGCTAGTTTTCTATATCGTGTTGCTGCTGTATATTCTACAACTGGAAGTACATTAATTATTGGGCCATTCAGCGATGCTCGCGCTAAGGAATCTGCCACTTCATTTAATTTTAACCTACAGTGACCAGGAACCCACAATAACTTTAGGTACTTAATCTGAGGCGGAACTAACGAGCGTGACGTCTCTAGGGCTCGTGAGTTATGTGAAGCTGTAAGAGCTGTGCATGCAGAAAGGTAATCTGTTAGTATGGGCGCCCTGTGCTCTTCCGACGGGAGTTTTCGCAGCACCATGATAATCAATTAGTCATGGGCTCAGCTTCGAAGACAGGAGTGAAATCTGGTAAACTCACATGTGTCGCTTTGTCCTCTTCTTAATCTCCCGCTTCATCTTCTGCTTCGCTTTCAAAACACAGGCGCCGATTTGCCCTCTTCATTTTCCGCTTCATCTTCTGCTTCGCTGCCTTTCGACAAATAAACCTCTCTCTCTCTCTCTCTGAAAACACGTGCGCAGATTTCTCCAGCGGGGCATGTAATAACCCTGATGGGTGAGAGCCTGAGAGGAGAAAATGAGCACACACGCAGAGAGAAAGAAAGATTCAGAGAGAGAAAGGAAGATTTAAAGAAAGAGAAAATCACGGCGAAAAAAAATTCTGATGAGGCCGCGGTATTCGAACCCGCGTAACCGCGATCCGAAGGCGAGCGCTCTAACCACTCGGCTATCCAGGCACGCTAACAGAGCATAGCATAAACTTATATAATATAGTATAGCAAGGCGGCGGGGAAGGGAAATGAGGGTGAGAAGGAGAGAGAGAAGGAGGGGAGAGAGTAAAGCATGACAAAGTGAAAAAGAGAACGAGAGAAATAAAGAGAAATAAAGGGAAAAAACTACAGAAAGAAAAAGCAAGAATAGTGACAGACATAAAGAAAGAGTAAGTGATAGAACGAAAACGTAAGCGATAAATTGAGAGAGAGAGAGAAAGAAAGGAGGGCAAGGAGAAAGATAGAGATAGCGAGAAAGACAAAGAAATTTATAGAGAGAGAAAGAAAAAAATAGAATTAAGCAGAGACAGAAAAGACAGAGTGAGCAGAGAGATGAAAGGAAAGAAAAAAGAAAGAAAGAAATAGAAAAATAAAGAGAAACAAAGAAGGCCAACCCGCTCCGCACTCCCTTGAGGCTTGGCACCACTAGCAGTGCGAGGCATCAGGTGATAACTAGTCACGTGACGAAAATCACGTGACATGTTGTCACGTAATTAAAATCGCGTAACATCCAGTCACGTGACTAAAAACCACGTAATACTTACGTTACTGCAATCGAGTAACATGACGTAGCTAGCAACGTGGCTAGGATCGAGTAACATCATGTAACTGCTCGCGTGACTAGATATCACGTATCGTCTTGTCACGCGACTAACATCACGAAACATCGCGTAACAGCTAGTCACGTGACATGTTCCCACCAAAAACCACGTAACAGCTGGTCACGTGGCTGAAATCACATCATCACGTAACAGATAGGCAAGTGACATGCCTAGCCAAGTCTAGGCGTACTTAGTACTACTAGCGAAAACTTAGCCTCTTAGCAAAAGCTTGGCAATACCGGCAACACTAGAAAAGCTTCCCTAGGTCGAACACTAGCCCCGTTGATGGTTCCAGCCTTGCGCCACTAGTGCAAGCTGCTCATTTTTTATTATTATTACTGTTATTATTTATCAATACTGTGCGTCTTCTGCAGATTCATACAGGGAGCAGGCATACATCGCAGGCATCCAATAAGATACAAGTTCTCTGAAACCCGCCACGATGGACTAGTGGTTACGGTGTACGACTGCTGACCCACAGGTCGTGGGATCGAATCCCGGTCGCAGCGGCAGCATTTTCGATGGAGGCGAGAATGCTTGAGGCCCGTGTACTTAGATTTTGGTGCACGTTAAGGAACACCAGATGGTCAAAATTTTCGGAGCCCTTCACTACGGCGTCTGTCATAATTATATCGTGGTTTCGGGATGTTACACCCCAAGAATTATTATAAGTTCCCTGAAAAATAAAAGGCACAATATGAAGAAGACCACAACACTTTGAGAAGGAAGTACAACAATATTATATTATCTATAGGGTTAACAAAAACAAATTTACTATTAGAAATCATGCTACATATGAAAAAAAAATAGATGTGCATACAAAAACAGCGCGATACAACACTGCAGGATACTTTCTGCTACGTTATGCTCAGCAGGGAAGCACTTTTCGGTGATCATCTGAACTACAATAAATTCTTTCACGACTGCGCTCAGGCCAAGCGTTACGATCAGCCCACAGGCGATGTCGACAAGCGTTTTACGCCCACTCTCTGTGTTCACATGCACCGTGCATACCACGCAGGAGCGCGTGGTATTCTTCCAGCGCCTCTTCTCGTCTCTGGGCGTTCTCCTGGAGTTCTTCCACGCCGAAGACAAGGGACTGTCCCTGAAGTCCCTGCACAGCCTGCCGTACCAGGACCTGGACAGGCTGCTCAAATTGCACAAGGCCGACACGGCCGACCTCATCGAGCTTTACTGCCTGCAGAGGCTCGAGGAACAGAATCGGCAGATCCAGTCGGGCGCCTCGCCTTATGGGTGGCTTACCGTACGCCTCAGCTACAACGCCGCGGCTGAGTGCCTCTGTGTGGACGGTAAGTTAGCTACACAGCTGTCACTCTGCTTTAAGGGCATTGGTGAATTGCTCTTTATCAGGTACCGGGTCAATTGCTATCACCAGGAAACACGACCAAAAATGATGTAGTGTCCTGCCTATATCCAGCGCTTTACACAGGGCATGACGAAGAGGGAGAGAGAGAGAGCGAGAAAGGTTAAGTGAAATACAGGGAGTTTAACCAGAAGTTTTTTGGTTCGCTACCCTGCACTGGGGAAGGGGTAAAAGCGATAGAAAGGTGAGGAAGGAAAAAAGAGTAACAAGAAAATAAAGGGAAAAAAACGCACACACACTTGTAAATGTTTAAAGTCGCACTGAAACAAAAATTTTCAGTTTCGTTTCTTTTGCGTGAAGTAAAAATCCAGGCCTTTAAAAGCCCAGAAAGTGTACTGGAGAAAATTTATTACATGTTTTTAAAAGCTAGTTTCGATTCCTACTGTACTCTGACGTCACGACAAGGTATGAGCTTCTCGTCACGTGCTGACACACGATATCGTTACGTTTCCATGGCCGCTCCACTCTGTGGCTCCGTTGGCGACGCACAAGCGGCCATTTAGTCTGTTTTAGTACCTGACACCATCATGACCATACTGCTGCGTGAAGTCACCCGAGCTGATACTTCAGCCTGACGTCACGCTAGCGTCGATGGCAGTAGGTGCGCCAAGCGAAAATTGTCTTTAAATATCAAAACCAGATATCTTCTCAGCATTTCCTGAGCTTCACACTTGCTTCCGAGCCGCCTGTGTATGCAGGGGATTCGTATGGTGGAGTAAAGTCAGCTTTAAAGATTGGTGTCAGTGCCCTTTTTGTTATATAAAGAACAAAAATCCATATGCATGCGTGAGTTGTCCTATGTGTAGTCCGTCATTGCTAACAAGGGGGGAATACAGAAGGATGTGCGTAGTAGACATGGATTGCATTCTAATGAATATGATTCTCGTATGAGATTAGGAAATAGCAGCATACATAGGTAATTAGTAGTACTGGTAGTTAATGAGCATTTGAGGGTAATTACGGGGCGGCTCAGCAGCAATGCGGTGGCCGTGTGCCTCTGCGTGGACGGCAACATGTCGACCAATACATGTCGACGTTTGTATCAATTACAATTAGTTCCAGAGAAGGATCTACATCCCAAATGAATCTCCAACGCAAGTTTCATATCATTAATTGGTAAAATCTCAATTATTCGCCATTCTTGCTTGTTTGCTTGTTCATTATCGCGTGGGGCTTATCCTCTATCGGTCAAGAAGCCAGTCTGTAGTATATTTGAAAACTTCAAGGACAAATTAAAGTAGGTCAAGGGAGAGTATGCAGACTATTTGGAAAGATGATACCGGTAGAGAGACTGCAGGTCTTTTGTAAATAGCATCTTTTTGTCGCAATAAGTCCTCTTCATCACTTGCGGTGGCCGCCATTGGTTATATTTGAAGAATCCCACCAGAATAGAATCGAGGCATGGATGGGAATATATGTTGATCGTATTTCTGGTATAGATTAGCACGTACATAGTAGTGCGTATTTTGCGTAGTGCACAGTGAAGTGAAAAAGCCTGGAATTCATGCTTACATGTAGGAATAAATATTAACAAAGTGGGTGACTGTTCTGGAAGCGTTTGACGCCTTCCCTTTTAAATTTGGTATTACTATAAGGAGACTTTGAAGACGTGATTTTTTTCGTAGAGGTAAATTACTAACATGACAAGGTACATTAAGTTTATTTATTCATACATCTACCATTTTTGTTTACTCATATTAAAAAGTATGGATATTCTGGCAGGAGGGAATAACATGAGTATACTTTGCTATCGATTCCAGTCATGAACGCCCGGGATCTGCAGCCTCTGGATCCTAATGGTGAGATACACACACGACTTTATTACTCTGTTTAAATTCACAGAGATATTTAAGTTTAGAATCGGCAAAGCGCGCGCAAACTCTGCGGTGCCGCATGCATATTGTGAGATGATTTCTTTTAGTTCGACTTGGCAGCCGTTGTTCGGAATTTGATCCCTATACACTACAAATACTTGCGCGTATCACTTAATTGTGCGATATGCGCCAAAATTCTTTGGTCAGCCTTTTGAAGGGTAGATTGATTGCACATTGTAGGGCGCGTTGTCTTCGGGAATTTGATATATTTGGCCGTGTAACATTCGCAGGTTTTGTGCATTCCTCCTAATGGTGATGTGTGCACTAATCAAAAATGAACTATTCTCACTTGTGTCAGGTCTTGGAAATGTACAAAGAATGATGTTCACTCTTCTGTTAATAGTTCTAATGGCCAGTTGAAAAGTCCGAAGGGTTTCTAGTCTTAAGAATGAAATGGCAGACGTTTTGTTACCAGAACAAGAAATAGCGCATATAGTTGTGAATTCCTACATTTCTTACATTATCCGGATAGCTTCGGAGGTGTTTTATTGACATTTATGACACCTATTGTTAAAACCGGTATTTTATGTTAATTTGGAAGTGTACACGACACTATTGTGAAGCGTAGCAAAATGATTAAATAAATGGAATAACCAATTAAATGGAAGGCGGAAACTTCAAAGAGATGAAACGCCGAAGCTTGGATGAATGTCACTAATCCCGTCAATGGGGACGGCAATCGCCGGGCGGATTCTAAGGGCTGGCGTCACGGCCCTCCGAAAATGCACCACGAAAGCGCGGACAATTTAAAGTTGGTCCTTTGGTGCGCCAGCGAACGCCGGCTGTGGTCCAAAGACCGAGTCAGAGCCGAGAGTCGACAACACAAACGAAACGAAATATATTCTCAGTTAAGGCAATACAAATAACATAATCACGTGCACACTCGGCTGGTACCAGTTACAACTTCACAATATAACTCAGATGGTGTTTACAACGGGAGCTAAACAAACAGATCACACGCTACAAATGCAATCGCATGCATTACAACTATTCAATGACCGTTAAAGTCCTGAATGTACAATGGCGTATCCAGTCCGCAATACTTGGACGGTAATCGAATGCTTCTCTCAAGGAAACACTCACGCCAGCTCCAGCGCTGATCGTCGTAGCTCAACCGTCGTCGTGACTTGTCACGGCTCACACGGCGTCGTCATCCAATTCTTCCAAATTGACGATCGGCCGACCGCACACCATCATAAACACGTCTTCTTTGGCTAACGGAGCCACACTTCGCATAACTTCACCATCACCGGGCCGACTGACTCACTCCTGTCTCGACTGTCTCACTGACTGCACTACTGTCGATTGCACGCTTTTATCCCTTCTCCCCCGGGTTCTAGAAGCGTCGGGATGTTTCTTCTGCGTGCAGTACAGCTAAGCCTGGGGAAAGGGCGAGAGCTTTCTCGTAGGTTCGAATCGCGGCGGCATCACTCGCGGATGCGTCCCCCCTTCCTTCTAGAAACATCCAGGATTTGCCGGGCGTTTGATCGCGTCGTCTGCGCCTGGCTCGATTGGGTGAGGAGGATGCGGCGCGCCGGCGTCTTTTGATGCTTGTTTTTTCGTCTTTTCGCGCTTCTTGGCGAGCGGTTCGCGCCGTTCTGTCTCGTAGCAGTTTGAAAGCGGCCGCGCGCGCGCTTTATAACACGCTAATTTGTGACAATGAAGTTGTGGGACGTTCACGGATGGCATCTCTATTTATCGAGGAATATTGATGCAGCACTTGTCGCTTTCATGACTGTGCCGAATTAATGTTGAGGAGCTGTTCTTTTTTGGCATAATTCTAAAGCTCGTTACACATGTTGTCTCTCGTGCTGTGTAGTGTGTAATGGGGTCATCTCAAACGAGACAAACCTTGTACTTGTGCCGATGTATTTACACGACCGAAAACATCGCTTAGTGGGCTTACCGCGTATCGTAGTCTTGAACTGGAGCATATACGTATTTCCGGCCGAACAATCACGCTTATTTAAATTCATGAGTTCCTTCAAGGAAGCAGGAAGGAAGAAACAGGCGGAGAGACGCGGAGGTTGGCCGGTTCTTAGACCGGCTGGCTACCATGCGCTAGGGAAAGGCAAAACGTGGAAAGAATCGTGATGAAAACAAGAAGCAATGTAGACTACGACACTGTTTAGTCTGTCTTTAAACCCGGTTTTCCCTAAAAAGCGCAAGAACGCTTTCGACGCCTTCTGTGCTGAGGACGTACTCGTACAGTGTCTCAGGACCCTTTCTTTCGACAAAGAGCGATTATCAAGTCTGTCTAATGTGCTAGAAAGTTCTTTTCTGGGCACATTCGTCTGGAGACGCTCACAGAGAAGATGGGCAACCGTTTCTTTGCGGCTGAATATGCACTTAGTGCCCCTGTTGGTTGTAGACGTGCATGATACATCTTCCTAATTGCCCTTTGCATTGCACTTTTGATCATGTTTATTGTTTCACTAAAAAAGAAAAAAACACAAAAAAGATCGAATGGAGAAAGCTCTGGGCCACTTACGATTTCAAGAAGCGAATGTGAAATGAATGTGAATGTGAAGAAGCAAATGTGTTTGCCCAAAAAAAGGTTCACGCGTTCCGAAATGGAAATATTTTAAGGACGCGTGTACAGGTCAATATTGCTGGTTTGTTTTGGACGCTACGGATCCGATGTACGTGATAAACATGGCGCCTTCGGCTTTGCGTGGAGTACGTCTTCACCGGCCGCGCGTTTGAGTCCCAAGGCCTATGTGGTGTGCTAGCGCCATCTATGAAACTTCGATGAAGGCAAGCAGAATTTATTTGCGCCTGTTTGATCCGTGGTTGAGGCACACAAGGAAGTGCAACCGCCGTCCCGCCGTCTCCGCGGCCGTGTGTCTGAACACTGAGGCATACGCGGTGTCGTCGCGCCATCTGTTGAATGCCAAGTGAAAGCAAGGTTGATTCAATTGCGCCTCATTGATCGGCAGCTGCAGAGGGTAAGCGCCCGCTGTAGTCTCGCATTCATCGTGAACTGTGCTCACAAGGTGGCGCCTTCAGTGTGTCTCCGGTGCCTGAGATATTCAGGTTTGAAATACAATTTTGAGAACACAAGTGAATCTGCAGTAGAGAGCAACAAAAAAAGTCTGGAAGATTGGGGGGGGGGGGGGGGTAGTATGGAACACGGGTAATAAAAAATTTTACAGTAACAGTAAAAATTTGGAGGCTGGGGAAAACTACAGAGCATAGAGAGGGCCAATAAGGTGTTTGGCATCACTAGCCGTCGCCCCGATTCAAAAGAAAATGCTCCTAACATCTAAACATTCACCCAGCACTGCCTGGGAAAATTTTTGAAATTGATATGTTTGCCGGCTCGATGGAGATGCGCGCGTGAGCACGGTCAACAAAACATGATGCGCTATAACAGCAAGCTTCTGCGTGAAGCAAATGGTAGAGAAGTGATGGGCGGCGGCAGATTTCGTCCTGTTGCGTCGCTATGGTTTGCGTTATCGCTGGTGCAGAAAGGCGGCTTGGTCGATTGCGAATGTGAGTGGAAAGGACAGCAAAAAATGCTGAAGTCAGTTTGCAAATGATTACAAGGATATTTCTCAAGGAGTTGCTGGAGATTTTTTATTGAACAAAAAAAGGGCGGGAGTGCTGTACGACACAGCTATAATACAATTAAAGGAAACGTGATTTTCTCTTTTCTAGCACCTGTGATGAGAATTAGACGTAGCTAATTCTCGACGCTGCTACTTAAAAAAGAGTTAAAAGCGGAAATGTGACAGTGTAGGTGATAAACGCTGCTGGCGTGCAGGCTGGAAAAACGACGAAAGACTTTTGAGTTATGTTACAAATATATTTAATTAAAAATATATAATGCTAGAAACAGAGATCTTGGGAGGAAAGGGAAAGAAGGCTTGTACAAAGAGAACCGCTTGAATCATTTAAACAAATTCTAGAATAGAATAGAAAGGTAAGAACCGAAACGTTAAAGAATGGTCTATTTCACTAAAGAGACACGAAAGAGAACAGAAATAGGCAATATTTGTTTGTTTAGAACATTGACACACTGATAACGACATTCGCACAAAGGGTGACCTTTTGAATGACTTTGAAGAAATGCCTTACCAAGAGGTCAAAGGCAGTCGACTGAGCTGCTTTGCTGTTTCTTTACGAGAATCTCTCGCATGACTTGCCAACGCTTACCAATCGTTGTCAATAGTAACGTCGCTACGTCCGCCGATACTCACAACAAACGAAGCATAGTCTGTGACACACGCCATACAAGACCTACGGGCTCGTTTCTGTAGAAGCATTATATTACTGCGGTTCAATGGGCTGCACTGTTACCACAATAGGATCTTCCGGATTCAATTTCGACCTTTGCGTAATCACTGTCACATCGTGCGGTCAGGATGCTATGAGGACGTGACGTGGTATAAGATCACTAGAGTGACTTTGGGCAAGTTCGCAATTTACAAGATCCATAAGAACCACCATATCGATACGCATAAGACGCGCGAGCTGGACATGGAGGAAAAGGCGCATAAAACCTGCGGGCGAACATCAATGCAGGCATTGCGTGTCGTTTCACCCACATCTGGTTCGTACTTTTTATGAATACTCATGCCTAAGATGTTTTGTCAGTTCGTCACTGTAAATCCGATCACTCCATAGCACCTGCACACATGTGTCATGTTTATTTGATGCGCATGCGCCAATTGTTATGGTCATACGTTAATGGGGCTTTAGGAGTTTGATATGATATGCACCGTTGCGCTAGCGGTGCTTTACATAAAACATTTCATAGGATTTTCGTGTCTAATGTGAAATTTTGCTGAAGAAAGAGGTGCGCACCTCAAATTTCCGAGCTAGCGATCTTCAAAAATCAAGCATTCATTTTGAGCTACTTTTGATCTTGAGCGTGCCGGTAATTCAATACGAAATAAGCGCAACACGAATTAGACGGGGACTTCGTCGCCACCGTTGATCTCGCACTCTTTTTGTTTGTAACTGTTACATTATCGCTTTTTTTTCTCGCTTGATGGTATTCATTTGATTATTTTGTTTATAACTTCTCAAAATTGCGTTCAAACGTTGTTTAAATGAGTTTGTTAGAAAGTTAAACAGGAGAAATGTAATATTGCTCGGTGCACAGTAATTCGAAACAGTATATTCGAAAGCAGTTGCAAAGGCATTTCAACCGGAACATTGTTCTCCTTTTTTTCTGTTTTCTTTCTGTTTCATTTTCAGGTGGTGGAGAGAGTAAGTTTTCCTTCTGTTTTGTTTTGCATGTTTTTGGGGTTGCATGCTGTTATGCGCCTGGGAGGCCTGGGAGAATCCAATCGTCTGTGGCTTAGAGCGGCTGGGGCCCCGGAATATTATACCTAATGGGCTGCTTGTTTCGTGTTGGGTGCGGTGTCGTTGGGTGACTGAGGAGGTGCGCAGCTGAACTTGCTAGCGAATGAAACGCTGGAATCGCTTGCGGTGTGGTGAGTTGGATCAATAAATGTGGGACGTGAATGGTGGTGGCTTTTCATGTTGCTCGGTATCAGTGGACACACGCGCGTGTGAAGCACATGAACGAACAAAAGCCTGCTGCATTTGTGGGCGTGATTGGCGTAACGTACAGCATTCAACGCTACGTTGAAGAGCTGCAGCATTCTCAAAGAAACCTTCTTTGGCGGGTAATGCGAGAAGAATAAATTTGCTCTTTGAGGTAGCATGGAAACTCTGCGGAAGTGGTGTCGAATACTGGACAAAAGGTTACTGTTGCATAAAAGAGCCGCAGCCAGGCTAATGTTGTCGAATGTAGGGTGATGGTAGATGTGTTTGTCGTGGTAATCGAAGCTTCTTGGGTGAAGAAACATATTTAAATATATTTTGCACCTATTGGGGCATGCTTTGTCCCCAAGCTCGCCGGAAGTGGCGTTGAATGTGAGACAATCACTTACTTTATCATAAAGAAATAACGGCCAATCTATTTTCGAAAATATGGGGGTAAGAGTGTTGGTTAGAGTTAAGACGACGTAAAGGTGTGATTCTCAAGTGGCACGTTATAAGAAAGGTTTGACGTTTTGGGGCGTGGCTTGCCTAAATCAATCATTGTAACTCTGGACAGGTACCGTGGATCGGTACCGTGGGGGATGGATCGGAATAATTGGAACTGTGGATCGGATCGGTATCGAAAGCGAAGTCTACGCACAGCAGTATGAAGAGCAGAGTTTGTGAGAAAAAAAGGACGTAGATAAAAGATACGACGAATGATGTCTGCGGGCAAAACATACTCAGGAGGGTGTAAGCTTTCTTGTTTTCAGATTGCATGCAAGGGCGTCAAGGCTTTTATAGCGCTGGAATATGTCTACACCTGCATGAACGTGGTCACGTGATAAAAGTGGTGCTTGGGAACGCATGCGAACATACAGTCGAACGCTGAAGGACGCGTGAAGTTCCATGAAATTGACGCATTCTGCGGCATCCTGTTGGAGAGATACACGGTGAGGGATCACAACATGACGACCATGAATGACATTTAAAAGATTGATGTATGTGGTAGGTATGTGGAGTTATTAACCGACACAACTAGTGACTATGGGCGACGGCGTACAAACTATGTAATTCATGTGAGGCTGATAAAATATCTGCACCAAACGGACTTACGTGCTTATATATAGGATTTAATTTGTGCATGATATCTCGTAGTGCTTATCACATTTCCAAGATGACTGTGTGAAAATTTACTGATGTATCAGTTGTCGTGCGAGCTTATTGTAAATGTGGCATTAGATAAATATTGCATGTAATTAAAAATTATTGTCCGCAACCGCTTCGAGAAGGGTTGCAGTCAGGTAGATATCAGAATGATGGAACGATGTTTTAAAATACTGTGAGGTTCTCACGTTTAACGGTCGAATGGAACTGCAATACCGAATGAATTCTACAACAACCTTCCGAGTTTTGTAGAGTCAGCGACATCTCACGGTGACCGTGGGAGAGTTCGTTGTTCCAACTCTTTCTCAAACCGCTAGGTTACAGCGACCCTTTCGTCATTTTGGAGATCCTGCCCCGGCACCTATTTCCCGACTGCCCCCAGCAGAGGACCCGGGTGCAGAAGAAGACACTCTACCCCCTCTTCGACGAGAGCTTCGAATTGTGAGCCACCGTTTACTCGTTTACTCCTAATATGACATGCTGTTAGAGCTGGCTACAGTAACGGGAAGCATGAGCGCCACACGGACATACAAGACACACAAACGCGTATTTTACGTATGTCCTTCCATATCGCTCAACATCGATGTTGAACCACCTGCCTCAGGCTTCCAAGCTTCTCGACAGTTATCTCAACACGTACAATGCACAGTAATCTAGCGCAAGTAGGCCTATGCATAGGCTGGAAGCACTTACGGCGATTTCGAACGTATAGCTCATCGTTCTTTTACGACAGGCAAATGTGGGACATTGCTTGCAGCGTGGTATAACGGTTTTCATTAGTCCTATAGTCGACATTGGTCCGCGTGTGAAGGTGGGCACTAGATATGTGACGGTATCAGGCGAGTGATGCTAGAGTAACAAAGTGGGTGTAAAGGAATACGAAGCACTCTCGAGGACGGCAGGAAATAGAAGAATAAAATAGAATAATAAAATGAGGAAATAAATGAGCAATAAAATGAAGAAATTTGAGGGCATAACGTGGAATCAATTAGCGTGGGAAAAGGATGATTAGCGGGGCTCCGTGTTTTCGGAGTTTATTTTTCTTCAAATTCGGAGGGTGTTTTTCGAAGTTTATTTTTTCGGAGGCAATGCGGCGTTTATCGGAGTTTGTTTCGTGTAAATCTCCAATTCTCCGAACTCCGGTGTTTAGTTTTGCATTATAGGCTGTTGCAATGCGTTCTTATTAATATTATTTTCAATGAAAATGGGTTGCACTTCCGCTGATAATCCTGTCCTTTCACCTTTCATTTTTTCTCACTTCCTGCTCACTTATTGAGCTAATAAGGCTATTGATGTGCACTGCTGTAATCTCGCTAAAGTGTATACTTTGGGGGTGGGGGGGGGGGGGTGTGCAGGAGCTAGTCAAGCTGCTTCTCACCCTTTTCTCCCAGCCTCCCTGATATTCTTGATGACAAATAAAGAACCTATTAATATTATTTTATTAATATTATTATTATTAGTAGTATTATTATTATTGTCAATACTCCGCAATCTTAGGTAAAATGATATCTTAACACCAAAACATGCGAACACAGTAAGTGTATTGTAGATGTCTGGAAGGTTCGAACGTACTAACACATATACATACAAGCACAAATACTTGAATACAAAACAACTACGTTTGTTGGTATTACAACGTTAAAGCTTGTTGTAATAGACGCAAGCACGTACTACGACGTTGCTGCCGCTGTTGGGGGTGCGCTTCTTTTGATTGATGATTGTCAGCTTTGAAAAAGCCCTTTGAACCGTAGAAAATGCACTGTTAAAATCGCAGTTTATCGGATAAATCTGAATTGTCAAAAATTTTACCGGCGAGTGTTTCTCGGATTTTTTCGGATCTATCCGTTGAAATAGCCATGGGTCTAAGAGAGAATATAAGCATAGCCTTTGAGTAATGAAGGTGATGTGAAGGTGTGCTGCGCCTGAACACAGAAGATTGTTGAGTCGGCCACAACAGTTCACAGGGCACAGAGTTCTCTACGAATGTGAATTTTTCTCTGCGAAGGCACTGCGATCCTAAAATAATTGCTCGGGGCTTGTGTTGAAGAAACTGCTACAGTTTCATACTTGGCTTCGTAGGACTTCATCGTTTCCGAAAATTGCATATCTTAAAAACTGTTAAGGCCAAATTTCCTATGGAGTGGTGCTTTGCACGTGGGATACTAAGAGCAGTCCGGATTTCTGTGTGTCTTTGTGAAAAATATTACATTAATCGTTGTGGACGCTTTTTAACTTGATGACAGCTCTGTGGGCCAGGAAAGGTGCCGCCAAGCGGTGGCCATCCTGAGCTTCACGGTGATGGACCACGACATGATGACCAGGAACGACTTCGAAGGTGAGGCCTTCTACGCCCTGGCCGCGGTGGCGGGAGTTGAGGACTCCGTGCCCATCGCGCCATCGCAGCCCGTGGACTTGCCACTGTTGCAGCCAAAGGAGAAAAGTGAGTTGAAGCTGCTCGCTAGACCATTGTGTCATGTTTAGCAGTGTGGTTTTCTTGGCCACTTGTTATATGGTGACAAAGTGGGGGATTTCAGCACGTTCCGACGCGAGCGCAACAGCACTTTGCCCCCAGGACAAAGGCTGGACTTACAACTGAAGTTTACTGAAAGAAGGTATTCACTAGAACACCATCACGCATACGTAAAGAACTAACATCAATAAGCATTAGCAGTAATCTGTTAGGTTGTATGTCTGCATGATGATTGCCGTCGGTTTTTTCCACTGCTGTCCACCGCCTTCGATGAGCAGGACATGCTGATGGAGGGCGGTGGACACTAAGCGAGTTGTCAAATAAAGCGGATGGAATTGTACGTAATAAATACTCGTTTGTCCTTTCACGCAATGTTAATTTCAGTAAAGCGGATGTAATTGCTGCCTAATATACACTCGTTTATTCTTACGCGCAAAGTTAATGGGAGGAAAGTTTACAGTTGGAAGAAAACTCCTCAGGTAATGTAGCACTTGAGAAATAATAAAACATTAAGGCTGGACTTGGTGAACGACAAGGCCTACACGTAACGTTTACGGATCGAGTGAAACTAAGATGCAGTAATCACCGCCTAAGCACTCCGTACAAATGATTCACCAGCGAAGCTGAAACCTGCGGCCCCGGTCCAGAAATCTTAACTGGTGTTTGCCGCGCCTGTGATCCCTCCTTCATTTTAGATGCGAAGCAGCTTTTGCTTGGGGCTTTGTCCGTAGATCCATTGGCGACCGTCCGATTTCTACCACCTAGCATAGCCATCTGTAACATATTGAGCGCGCGCTCGCGCCATGGAGATGTCTTCGTTCTCTTGTTCTTTGACCATCTTGATGATGATACGTGCAGAGCACATAAAACGCGCGATGAACCAACGCGTTGTATCCAGTCAGAACGCGCTGGCACGTGCTAGCGCCTTCGGGCCTGTGTAAGGGGCTGGGTAAGACGCTGTGGCCTCTCCCCCTTACACTCTCTCTGCAATCACGTGATGTCGTCGGGGAATGAGACCCGCGTGGCGTGCTCCAACTAGAGTTCTAGACGAGTAGCGGCAACAGCAACTACATTGAATTGATGGTGTGCTCCACTTGCAAGGACGCGTTAACATGGGCAAGGTGCCCGTGATGAACGGAACTTTAAGTCGACCCACGCTGCTGCTGCTTCGCAACCCCACATGGTTCCCTTCAGTGGGAGATGGCGTAATTTTTTAGTCGACCCGTGGTGTGTAGTAGGTTTTCCTAAATTTTTGTCACACATACACGCTAGGAGTTCTTGCGTACGTAGGACGTACGAATGTTAGTTTCGGCTAGCCATATACAGCTAGGCTGTAAAAGCAATAAACAACACTGGGAGTGATGAGCGTACTGGTTTACTCACGTTTCGAAATGGGGATCGACCGATCCACACGAGTTGCGAAGTACGCATTATCTTCGTGCTTGGTCTAATACAAAACCTTCTTTCATTCTGGGCCCATGGCAAAGCCGCACCTGTGCGTTACGTGCCACGAACGTGCTGTTGACCTGCTTGCGGGGCGCTAGCCTTCACGAAAATTTGTAAACAGTGTAATCTATGTGTGTGTGTTCGTGTGTGCATGTGTGTGGCTGCATGTGCTGTTATGTATTTATCAGTGCTTATATCGTAATAATCACCCAGCACTGGAAGTAGCATATCAGGCGAAAAGCCAGGCTCACAGCTCCAGCTTTTCAGTAAAACATTTCTCTCTCTTGTTTTCTTCTGCATTGTTTAGAAAAGGCATGGATGACAGTATACGCTAATGCGCGGTTGGTTCATCTCGTCGCAGATGAGATTATGTGCGCACTGGAGAGCCGGACGTGGGACAAGGACGCCCTGGAATTCGTGAGGCAGCAGAAGAAGAGGAAGTCCTGAGTGGGGCTCGAGCGACGCCACACGCTCGGCGCCCCCTCTCGCCAAACCAGCAGCCCTCGCCGCCGCCGCACCAAGTGCCATCATCTCCTCTCTTGCCTCGCCCTGCCGCCTTTCACTGTGTCCGCTCACGACTCGTCGGGCTGCGTGCCATTCATGCGACTGGGGTGACTTCGTCCGAACAGGCCGAACTTGCTGGGAGAGGGAAAATCTGAAAGCCGGGGAGCACAAGTGTGTATGACATAGTCCTACCTGGTGACGCCTTTCTAAGCGTTACGTTAGGCTTAGTGTTAGGCCTAGCGTCAGATCTTTTGTTAAGGCTGTGGTCTGGCCAAGGAGATTGGACCTGCGCGATGACGCCTTTGTAGGCCTAACGTTAGGCTTGATGTTAGGTATAGCGAGAGCAGCGTTCCGGGCAAGTAGGTAATCCATCACTTTAGTAGGGTTGGGAACAAAAAAAAAGACACGGACAACAGAGAAGAAGACGCAGCCATAGCGATTCCGCTGAGTCTGTGCTCTTGCAAACCTATCGTCAAGTCTGAGAACAATTCATCACAATAATTTCTATGGTTGAGGGCAATTCAAGCTTAGGCCTTGTGTTAAGGCTACATTTATGTCGAGGCATTATAGCGGCTACTGGGCTTAATGCTATGCTTCACGTTACGCCTAGCGTTAGCTGTGCATTAGGCCTAGTGTTGAGCCTTGTGTTGAGGCTCGAGTCAGACCGTGAAGCTTTATCTCAGGCTTGGATTTTATCGCCTGTGCTGCTGCATTGACGATCGTCTGTTTCGGCCGGCTGTGGTCAGGAAATTATTCGGCGTTCGGGGTGACCGCTAGCTTCGGCGTAGCAAATACCATACTGAGTTCTACGGGAGCGGCTTTGGCTATTTTTTGGCCTACATTTACACTGTGGAAGTACGTAAACGTTGGGAATGCCTGTACTGTACTGTACACGCCTGTCGGACCACAAATGACGCTTGAATCAAAGGCTTGGTGCTTTAGCACCGGCTTAGTCGTGTGCGTCGGCTTGTAGCCCCATGTTATGAGGCTTGTCGTCTGCTTTCCACGAAGGCTTTTCAGGCGATGGTACTTATTTTGTGAGGGTAACTTTCACCCGCCTGTGAAGCTGCATGTGGCAATCGAGTAACTTCTTTTGCCCTTTATTGTGGTCGTTTATCTGCTGCTTTGTAAATAGAGTGATTTCAGCTACTTGAATTGATGTGGTTAGCGGGGATTCCACAACCGCGAGGTAACATGGGCGCTTGACTAACCCTTCGCCACACCAACAGTTATCGTGTTCCACTAGTGCGAAGATTGGTATATTCTTTAAAATTTGTTATTTTCCAGCTGCTCTTCCGACGCTTTCGCGATTTCAGCTTTTTGCGATCAAGGAAACTCCGTGGCACTAAGTTGTGTGACGTGTCTGGAACATGTGATTTTTGACTTTGGTGTTGTCAGAGAATTTGCAAAACCGTATGAAAGAAATGCGAACTTTTAGTGCGATGAAATTTCTACAATCGGACAAGAGCCATGAGTGGTGTTACATTATCAGTTTGTAATTAATTATTTTATAATGAGTCGTTTTTAGTAGAGGTAAGTGTTTTCCTTGAGGAGCCTGATATATTACGGCCCAATTACTCCTTATGAAAAAATTTGGAGAATTCTAGTCGTTGCAGATCTGCAGGCAATCTCAAAAGACTAAACTACGTCCGTTTGCAGATTGAGTGTTCTCTTTTTTAAACAACGTTGGGCCTAGTAAATACCACATGATTAAGGTATTCTGTCATTATGAACACTACGTAGTATTTTTCTGAAATTCTATCCACCTGAGCTTGCAACACTTAACAATTCACCAGCATATCAGTGATGTCTTAAACTACGCCTGTTCCCTCCGCCAATATATAGGTTTATTCCTTCTGTACTTAGCCAAAAGAAGGAGTTTGATGAAGTCGTCCACTTTCTATATCCTTCGAGGAAATAAATTGACGGTTTTCCCAAGAAGCTATCCTGGTCAAAATGCATCGGTTTATATTCTGCCGAATTCACATATCTCCACCTATACCACATATAGCAATGTTATGTTTGTGGTTCTACCAGCGTTGTTAATCGCCTGACCAGCTGCTGGTCAGTCTGGTAACTATTAGCAAATCGGGCACATGTGCTTCGTAAAGTTGACCACGTGAAGTTTGATTCGCTTTCCATCCGTCACATGCTGATTTATGTGCAACTCACCATATCGAAATACAAACGAGCGTAAGCATTGATGACACTTTCTGAAGTTACTGTTCGAATTATATTGAACAGCATTTCAAGATCTCCTAAACAATGATAAATAAATAAGGACGCTCTGAAAGGACAGAAGTAAAATGATTGCTTAGAAAAGTGCAAGAGTAGTTCAAAGGGCAGTAAATAAGTGAAAATTTTCAAATTGAGTTTCCATTAATTCCGCTCTCAATTTTTGTAATTATAACCACAAAAACGGTTTGGTCATACCGCATATATTCGCCCACACCGAGCACGTTTCCTAGCAAGAAAACAAATGATAGCAAGTAAAACATCAGGTATTACAAGATGCTAATACAATATGAAATAGCCAATCAGAGCGTCGTCAGTCTGTGTACAACTGTATAGGAAGCTCTACTCTTAGTTGAAATGATACATTGAGAATATTTGAAGAACCTTGGCACAGCCTCTTTAAGCGGAAATTCCGTATTGTGCACACTGTCGCACGAAACGCACACTGTGCCAACGTTTTTTTTGTTTTTCCATATCTAATTGTGTGTGTTCCATAGTGAGTGATAGAACTGTTTTCCTACACTCGTGTGACTGACAGCGACTACTTACTGTTACGTTAGTTTGAAAGCGCACTTTGCATTGAGAGACACTGCGCTGCGTTGAGCATGCCGGTTATCGCGAAGAAAGTGCAGTAACGCAATTAGAACGTGAAACAGCAAAGAGTTGTTCTTGAAACCTGTAATTATCATGCCGTATTGCAGCCCATTCCTGAGAGTTTAGAATAGTTGAGCTATTGACGCTACTACTACTCAGCCAAGAAACATGGTCCACTTTGTAACGTTCAGTAGGTTAGAAAAACGATCCAGCAAGAGCCCATATCACCCATTTGAACCCTGCTTTGATGGTTTCACGCTGCAGAGACGTAATTCAGCCTCTATGTACATGCTTAAGATCATTCTTCCTGTCATGCTAGCTTAGAAACACAACAAAAGAAGACCGGTTTTTTGGTGATAGCTTTAGAGCATTAACTGCGATAGCTTAAATAACGCCGGCTCCGTAAATAAGGATTATCTTCTAGCTACCCCGAGTGGTTCAGGTTTGATAATAGCCGTGGTCACCTGTGTCGAAAGCTGACCATACCGCTTGACCTCGTTGCTGTGCATGACTTGCATGCAGTTGCCACTTGGCATTTCATACCGGACTATGCATTTGCTCCTTGTAAGTGCAGAGTCTGTCCGATCTCTCATGTACATACTGAACTGCACGCATTTTGCGCGGACAATGCTGTTCATGCAGAGTCCACGTGTCCGTGTAAAATGTACAGGGTCCTTGTACCACGATTGCAAGCGACGGCTAGAAGCTACATTGGTTGTACTTAACAGCAGGGGACCTTTTGTTGCGCAGTTTTCATTGCTGACACCTTAAGGAGGTATTAAGTTGACACTAGTCTAGTGGCATTTAGTTATACGTTACGGTGTTTCTTACCAGCTTAAGTGCTCGTAGCTCCGCTGCGAGTTGCGGTAAAACAGTGGCATCAATGTTTCGGTAGATGGGATACAACTTTGGGCAACGCCTCCTATAGAGGGATGCCTGCCGCGTAGGCCAAAAACCTACCGCGCTTACCTTACCATTACCAGTAGCTAGTGATCCTTGCGGACCACGTGGTCTCTTGCAGCACTCATGCGCGCATGTGCACAGAACCGCCGGGATGCCACACTACACCAAGCCCTTTGACGGCGATAGGAGAGTAGTTGGCGCCATCTCTTGGCAACCGGCCAAAACTCACGGCACGATGGCTGCAATCGGTGAGCGAGCGAGGCCGCAAGCATCGTTCCAGAAACGGCGTGAATTCGGAACACAGTACCGAACAACTCGTTTACAAACTCAGAATTTCCGAATTATGATTGCAGCTACTGTCCTCATTTCTTGTGTCCTGTAGTAAACATAATTTTCCACTGCTCCCATATGTGTCGGAACGCGTACATCGCACTCTTTCGACACTTGGTGATATGTCTGACAAGCGGTACATCGTGCAGGCCTCAACATATCAAATAAAAATTGGGGTAAAACTAAATAGATATATTTTCGAATCTGCGCCCGAGTTCGCGGAGTCATTCCCAACGTGATTAGGTTTTTTTTTTTCTAGAATGAAAATTTTCATGTAATCATGACTATTGCTTAATTCTGCAAGAAATATTCGAAACGAGACTCGCATGCGCATCAGGCTAACCTCCTAAAATTGTGCAAGTTCTGAAAAGTGGAATATATTCAGTGTTACACAATAGTGAGAATCCATTATTAAACCGTGACACTCGTTGGACTGAAAACTTTTTTGAATTAGAGCGTAAACTCAACTTTGGTAAGCGCAGCTACGGCGTGCTTCTGGGCTTAACATATTCTCACACTTTTATTCACAGTGGTAAAGCACAAACACATGAGCGGGACAAGAGATACAAAGAATGCTTATCTGTATCTCTTGTCACGCTTCTTGTGTTCGCTCTTAGTACCATTACGAATGATTTTTTTCCAGCTAGCATAAAGTGCAACTTTCTTGAGTTACATTTTTTAATTTATTGAAACATACCGCGGCGCCGGACTTCTTAGAGGACACAAACGTCAAATGCATTTTACCTGACTGCTACGGATTTGTCTTTAACTCAGAAGTAGGGCTTGTGCATGTCTCCTTAATGCTGCTACAAGGGTGGTGTAAACTCGACAAGTGGCTTTGCGGGTAACTCTTCTTGAACACCTTTAAAAGGCCGCAAAAAAAAAAAACAGGGACAATAGAAGGGTGAAGGACAGCGGTGTGCTGTGTTCTTCAATCTTCTGTTTTCCTTGTAGTTTTTTACGCTTTTTACAAGACGTTGAAGGGTGATGTTGAAGGTGATGTTGCCTTGGGCCTCTTCCATTCATATTGGTACCGTGTGCTTAGATTTAGGTGCACGTTAAAGAACACCAGGTGGTCGAAATTCCCGTAGCCTTCCACAACGCGTCCCTCATAATCATATTGTGGTTTTGGGACGTTAAACCCCAACAATTTTTATTACTATCCATATTGGTTACAGCCTATGACGATGACGATGACGTATCACCAAGTTCAACTTGTGTCCTCCAGAGGTCCCGTTTAGATGTGCTCAAATATCAACGGAAGTGTAGACCGGAAGTAGGTTAGCAACAAATCAGAAGTGAGCTATGTATACTCTGAAGTCGTTACGGACAGGTGCTTAGAACAGCAAGTGGGAAACGGAAGGAATCTTAAGACCAGAGATGTGAACCCGGAAGTCACGTGACGAACGAGAAGTTGCATAACCGAAGTTACGTGTGACCTGGAAGTCGCGTGAGGGAGTGGGAAGTGACGTCAAAGGGGAGGGGTCTGTTGTGAAGCCCTGGCGGACAATCTATAATCACCATCTCACTTATGGTGCCATTCAACAACCAGTTTTTTTTTTCGTTACGGCACATGACGGGCCGCGCGTGTTTAGAGTGGAGGGATGCGGTCAGCCACACTGTTTGTTACCCTAGCTAAGCTCCCTCCCATACCACGCGATCCGAAAATGTCTCTTTTTTTGTGCGTAGAGCGTGTAGTCGTGTGTCTCCGTCACTCGCGTCGTTTTTCTGCGCTTTGTTCGACGCGTCGCACGTAGGTGAGTGATTTAAGTGTCAGTTCACACGTTGTACACAGACCCGTCCTCGCGACATCTTCAGCCAAACGCATCGACATGTTCATGGCGGCGTGGCGGTGCACTGCTGGTGTATGCGTGGTGGAATCTAGTCAGTTCTTGCATTTGTGAACTGTGTAAAAAAATGTTGCGGGATTTCTCGGATAGGTGAACGTAAAACAACGCCCTCTTTGACGAAACACCTTGTTCGATGAACGGTTCGTTACGTGTACTGAATCTGCGACGTCATCGCCTGGTCTTTTTGCATCGACCATATAATGAAAGAGCCTAACCTTCCTATATTACACTTGTCCAATAAATTGATAAAGTATTGAGGGCACAATGAAAAGCAACTCGTGTACTGGGCATGTTTGGAAAACCCAAACCATAAAAGTTATTCACGAGTTCTCTGATACTGCGTGCCTTATAATGAGAACTTGATTATATTTCGCGTAAAACTCTGAAATCAATGAGCGAAACAAAATTGTCCTCCACCTGTTCATAGCGCGAACCTGCAAAGATAAAAAGAAGGCTAATAAGTTGATGAAAAACTCTTCATTGCCTTGGTTTGTGCTACGAACAAATGGATGACAATTTAGTTTCACACGAGAACGTGTTCTTACATTTCCGACTTCCGCAGAACTGATTTGCTAGCCCTGACTTTAATTTGAACTGAAATTGACTCATTCGAGACATCGCACATTGGTCCTTAAATTGAACGGTGACGTGAGACTTTGGGAGGCTAATGACCTTTGCAAAAATACGCTACGTAAGAAGTATAGAAAAGAGAGGTTCCTTGTTACGTAAACCGACAGCAATTGACTTTCAAGCAGGCATGTGCCACTCTTTAACGTAACGGACGCAGTAGCATAAGGTGAATATGATCGGATTAACACAATGTGTGTCTGCAGGGGCTGTTTCTTGCCACAACGCCAGCAGTGGACCGCTTCAAATGTGGAGGCGTGGATTACGGAAACTCGGCATGTACAATGTTCATCCGCGAAAAACCGCAGTGCTCCTGAGCATTGTTTCATTGCTCATATTCAGTTGAATGTTTCTTTTTTCGACTGAGGTAGCGCAAGTGCCACATCCCAAACAGCATTTTCACAATCAGGAGATGCTCGGCTTCACATTGTCATGAATAGTTGACTACTGTCACGGAGATTAGATTTTATGGGAATCAATATTTGCTGGCTTGATCACCGTTAGCAGGTTGTAGTGATTATTCTTGGGCAACGCTTTCGCTTGGCAGGTGATTTCTATTCGAACAGACTATGATACCGGTTAGGTTAGCATCTCACTCTCTTTAGCTGACATGAAAAAATACCGGTGACTGACGACGATGAAGACACAGGTAGTGGTAAGCTTACAATGAATGTGAGCGATTGACGGAAGCACCTTGGAAATAAGAACCATGATTATTTTGGAAAGGAGGATCTAGAAGATTAGGTATTTGTAATATTTGGTTTGCCTTAGCAGTGTTACGATATGCGACCTTATTGCGATTTAAAAAAGGAACGAAAAGAGTCAGCTTCGTGAGGGCAGTGCTAGTAAAGAAAATACAGTGAACTTGAGTTGTCTTGGCTTATCGAATCTATTGAGAAGCACGCCCATAAAAGTTCGTGCAGATGTGAAACAACTGACCCCTTGATCACGACAGCCGTCTGAACATAAGACCTAGACGCGCGAACCTTACCAAACTACTGTACTAACGTGCTAAACAACCGCAAGATACATATTGTGCTGGTAGCGAAAAAGTGCACACGAAAATGACATTTCATCGTCGGTCTGCTTTTCTTAGACCATTTCTTCTTTGTTTATGAAAAGCATTCATCAAAATTTAGGGCGTTTAACGTGTACGCTGAGATGCCTGAAATGGGCCAGTGATCAGGCTATTTCATCGTTCATATAAAATAAAAAGAAAACTGAACAAAACAAAAATAAAAAAGCTGAATGCCGAGTTTCCAGTTCACAAGTTTTTGTCTTCAATGTCAGTGACGCCTGTCTTGCTCTTCTAGCTACGAAACTGTGACTCTGCGAACAATTATCACAGATTGGTGATTTGCCACGTTAATCGTAAGCAAGGCTTTGGTATAGTATCCTCTACTAAACGATAGAGCAAATCTTTGTAATCTTTCCAGCCTGTCATATCTTACGATATGATTCAAAAGTTAATGGGTGGTTTTATCTGCGAAAATGCAAAATATTATCATAAATATTCAAAATCCAGCTAGTAAGAACGGGAATTAACATTCGAGCGTGGTATTTTTGTTATAGTGGGCTTCTAACTACATCCATTTCAGCTCGCGAGAAAGTATCATCTACGCAGAAAACAAGAGTGGACCTGGTTTTCAATGGCCATGTATGTTTGCAAGCTTATGTGAATCGTGCCGTTTCCGGTACCTTTACATGAGGCTGTTAGTCGGAAATTTTTGTTGTTCAGAGGAGAGCGCTGTGGCAGTGCTGCCTCATAATCAAGCAGAGCTTATGAATATTGATAGCCTGCTGTTTGCGGTCGTCACCAAGACATGCGTCACTGGCATTGTGAAAAAGCCGCCCACTTGAATGTTAGGTATAGCGTGTCGTGTTTCACTGAGATCGTCGTCAGAGCACTCAACTTGTACACAAACTGCACGTCAGGGAGCACTACGCTCCTTCGACGTGTCACCCGGTGAAGCTTGTATCTCAGGGGATGGGTATATGTCCAGTAAATAATCGGTAGCTTTATTTTTCTTTTCCTTAAGAGGGGTGGTGTCTCTTCCTTATTCAAACACTGCTTCAGGGAAATCTCCGCAAAGAGCACGCTCGACGGAGTTCGTATTCCGTAGTAACAAGATTGTATTCTTATGAATAACCTTCTAAGTGACAGTTGTTACGTGAGGCCTTGCTGTGCTGCGAACCGCAAGCGCGTTTCGAAGCACGTGAAATCGTAGGGAGCAAGGAAGCTGCGAATGCTTATCTACACTGACCTTTACCATTTTTTAAAGAGTTGGTGAGCACTATTTGTGACGTTAAAGCACACATTTGTTCCCGGTTTCGACGGTTTACATATTTATATCGCTGGGAACGTTCAATGGTGTTTGAAGCACATCATCTTTTTTAAGATGTTTTATGCGCGTTCATGTTAGTTGCAGAGAAAGAGACCATAATACATGATGCCAATGCAGCTAATCTTATTGCTTTGCACGTTGGAGTTGTAGAGAATGTTCGGATAAAGCGGCTGTGTCGAAACCACATTTTTTCATCGAACTGCAAGAATAAGTGCAATTGTAAAAATCAGAACGACGATTATACATCTAAAATTTTAGCTTTCTTGCCCAAGCAAGGACGTCATATACTAGCACAAGCTCACAGAGAGTCGGTCTAGGTCAATTTCTTTAATGTGTAATGTACACCATTTAGCGTAGCAGAACTATAATCTATTGCCTAGTCTACCAGTTAAGGTACGATCGGTGAGGTGTACGCTGAATGCAAAATGGCAGCTCATACTTCTCAGTTTTCGTGAATTGTTCAGGTGGTCATTTGTGATTGACCGACAGGGTAAGATTTGCGGAGATTTCCCTGGACCACTCCCATCTATGCACTCCCCTTTGCTATCAGAAAGAAAAGGCTTTATCACTACCCATCATGCCTCTGGAAAGCTTGCTGGCTTTTCATAACACTTCACGTGTATTCTGCTGTCCTAGATTTAGATACGTCGATCTCTGTGTAACACCAGTAGCGTAAGTCACGTGACAAGAAACGTCGGTTACAATGAGTGCAGCGCGACCCTTTACGTAGGACTCCTGCCTTCTTTTTGTAAAATTTGCATTGGCCCACAGTTTATGCCGCTTTTTTTAAGAATTGCCAATTCAATCTAAAGAGAAAAAGGCGCTTTGTCGTGCCGTGATGAAATCAACATTCTCAAAAACTTCCGAATAGTGCTGTATGTCGTACAACCAAATGTCATGGAAGAAGCCGCACGTAGCGAAATGTCAAGGTGAACAAGTTAGACAACATTGTTGCAACGTCCAGTAAGTTATACAAAGGCGACATTCCAACTCGAAGCGTTCAAACTAAACATGCGTGGTCTACACTGCCACTTAATTGCAGTGGCGCTTGTATTCAGAGGGGCTCTTCACAATGGTTTCTCGTGTTAATAGCACGGAGAAAGCTGTCTATATTTGCATGTTCATTAGGGTATATGTGACAGGTGTGTCGTTTCGAATTTAAAGCACAACAGTGTTGCTGGCATGCAATCCAGCAAGGCCAAAATTAGCCTCTTTTATTTCAGTGGAGAAGTGTAACGGTATACTTTAAACCGCTCGTTATTTATTGCGCTTCTAAACACACCTTTATCGTGTGTAGGGTTTGAGGCACTTGGCTCACTTCGCCAGTTGGAACCAGTTTTCACTGCGTAAGTATGAGGTTTTTTTTTTTTTTTTATTGAAATAGAAAATAAATGAAGGAGTTGTTGTCACCATTGCTTGGTGACGGCTACCCCTTTCCACATAGTTGTTAACATAACAGAATAAATAAAAAAATATATATACATATGTACATATCTACAGTCGTATAAGTTCAAGAACTCAGTACCCATCGCAAATATTAGTGTCTTCAAAATAACGCTGGAGCACTTTCATTGCTTTACGGTTTATCCTAGTCGGCCATGGGCCTAGTATTTTCGCTAAGGAAAACGTTCGCTCAGAGTCCAGCGTGTGAAGTTCTTGTTCGAGTCGCTGTCTATGCGTGTCGTACTTCGGACAGTCGAGCAACAGATGGTGCACATCCTCGTCGTCGTGGCCGCATGAACATGTTGACGATGATGCACGATGAATACGAAATAAGAAGTGCTTTGTGTAAGCGGTTCCGAGTCTTAGGCGATGAATGAGTGTGTCGATACGTCTTGGGAGCTGGGGGTCTAATTGGCACTCAAGGTTAGGGTCAACAGCGTACAGAATCGATTCCTTTGTGCTGTCTGGGAACCAGGTGGATAAACATAATTCACGTTTTGTTCTTCGTAAAATTCGGTTTATATCACATTGGGATGCAGGAATGAGGTAGGTTTGTGTGTAATTATGAGCGGCTTTTGCCAACTCATCTGCCATTTCATTTCCCTTGATTCCGCAGTGACTGGGAACCCACTGAAATGCCACGTGATGACCTAACTCCGTAGCTTCTGAAAGTTCTTTCAAGATTGCGTATACTATACGCATATCTATTTTTCCTGAAGTGGCATTTTCCACACACGCAAGAGCCGCCAGGGAGTCCGTGATTACCACCCACCTTCTGGGCCTCGTTGACAGTTTAATAAAGCCGATGGCTAGCAAAATAGCTACAAGCTCCGATGTTGTTGAAGAGGAAAGATGACTCAGCCGACATGCATGTTCCTCATGTAACTCTGGAATGATGAATGCTGATGTCGCAGTCTCTTTGTTGACGGAGCCATCAGTGTACACGTGTGTGTAGCCTTGGTATCTGTCAAACAGGTGATGTGAGGCCAACTGCAGAGCGGCAATGGCTGGTACGTCATGTTTACTACGCAGTCCTTCTATTGACGTTTCAATAGTTGGTAGCTCTAGCAACCAGGGCGGATAGTTCAAGTCCGGCGGCCAATGTGTCGACGCAGGAAGCCGTGAAATGTACTGTTGGTACACACGGTGTATTTGCGTGCCAGGACGGTTCTCAATTTGTGATATGAGTGGATGCGAAGGGTGTTGTGTGACTAGGCGAAAGAGGTGCCGACAGGTCTCCACATTTCGAATCACATTAAAGTTGGGTTCCCGTGCCTCTGCTAATGTCAAAGAACTTGATGTTGCCTGTGGAACCCCCAGACATACGCGCAGGCTTCGTGCTTGTAGCAGTTGAAGTCGCTGTAGAGACGTCTGGGATATGTTGTGGAGAACTGGCGCGGAGTAGGCAATCTTCTGACGGATAAGAGCGCAATGGACGTGTAGTAGTGACGCCGATGTTCCGCCCCATTTTGTCCCCGCAATGCGACGAAGAACATTTATGGTGCCGTTCACTTGGTTTTCTAGATCGGCTATATGTTGACTCCATCTGAGTTGGTTGTCTAAAGTAACACCAAGGAATCGATGCTTTCGTGCGATTTCGATTCTGTGGCCGTCCACAAAAAGTTTCAAGTTCTTCACTTTCTTTCTCGTGAACGGTAGAACTACTGATTTGGCGTGAGAAATCTGCATGCCTCGCTCCTTGAGGTAATCGCTTGTTAGATTTAGTGCTTGTTGAAGTCGATGCTGGATGATTTCCAGAGATTTGTGAGACGTCCATATGCATATGTCGTCTGCGTACATGGATATGTTCAAGGCTTCTGGCAGCACTTTTGGAAGACCTGCCATTGCAGCGTTGAAAAGAAGCGGACTGAGAACGCTTCCTTGGGGTACACCTCTGTTCACTTTGAACAGATCGCTTTCGCCATCATTGGTAGAAATGTATATCTGCCTGTCATACAGGAAGTTGGCGATCCATTTAAGAACACGGCCATGTACCCCAAGTGAGGTAAGCCCGTACAGCACAGATAGGTGGCTGACAGAGTCAAATGCTTTTCTTATATCTATGAACACCGCAACAGCGATGTTCCCACAGTTCATTTCGTGTTCCACAAATGTGACTAGGTCAAAGACGCAGTCCATAGTGCATCGTCGTCGTCTGAAGCCAGCCATCTGTTCTGGAAGAGTGTTGTTAGCTTCAATCCACCACTGCAACCTTATGTCAATCATTTTTTCCATGACTTTAGATATGCAGCTAGTGAGGCTGACTGGGCGAAATGAGTCAAGGGATAGCGGTGATTTACCGGGCTTTAACAGTGGTACAATTTTCGCGATCTTCCAACACGACGGAACGTGCGCCTCTGTCCACATGTCGTTATATATCCCTAGAAGAACTGTCGTGCCTTTGGGGCCAAGATTTTTCAGAACGCTGTACGGCACGTTGTCTGGACCAGCTGCTGTCCTTACACGGGTTAGTGATAAAGCAGTTCGTAGTTCTAGTAGAGAATACGGGTTATCCAGTTGGGCATGTGGTAATGCACAAGCATCTTCGATTTGCTTCTCTACAGAATTAGGCAGTGCAGTAATACTCTGAGCAAGTTGTCCACTTCCAGTAAGAATTGAACAAAACTCATTAGCAACATCACGTTCGGATAATCCGAGGGATATGGCCAATGCTCTGAATGGGCTCCGCTGGGATACTGGATGGCTTAAAGCAGTGACTATTTGCCAGATTTTCGGAAGCGGGGTAAATGGAGTCAATGAGGTGCAGAAATCACGCCATTTTTTTTTACCCAGTTTCTGCATGTGCCGGTTAGATTTGACGTGTGTGGCCTGACTCTCTTTGTAATCTTCCAGCCTTCCAGTGCGGCGATAACGACGTTCCGCTCGTCGTCTAATTGCTCGAAGGCGCTCATAGTCTGCATCTACACTGGAGTGACCCTCTGGGACGGCTGTAAACCTTGTCGCACGGGAGTAGCTGCTTCGAATGTAGGACATAAATGTGTCCAATTCATTAACTCCTTCCAAGTCACGTCCGACATATTCACGAAATAGTTGCCAGTTTGTTAGTTTTGAGGTAAATGTTTTTGTTGGCACTCGCATTCGTGGGTGTTGCATGAGAACTGGATAATGGTCGCTCCCTCGTGTTTCGAGGTCTGTACACCAGCTCATATCTCGTGCAATGTCAGGAGAGGCTATAGCTAAGTCTAGACAGCTGGCATAGTTATAACCCCTTAAAAACGTCACTGATCCATCATTCAGTACAACAAGACCACATCTATCAATTGCGTTTTCAAGTGACCGCCCACGGGAATCAGTGTGAGTGCTGCCCCATGTGGTATTGTGGGCATTAAAATCTCCACAGATGAGTACTGGCCCCTGGACTTGTCCTAAAAAGCGAACGAGAGATGATTCTGTGATGCGTGTCGATGGTTGCAGATAAACACAGATTACTGTCACGATGAGTTTTCTGAATTGAATTTTGCAGCCTACAAATTCAGGCACGTCCGAGTCCGACGAGTATAAAAGACAAGAAGGTATGTCGCGCCGTACACATAACAATGCCCGGCTCAAGCCTGAATTTCTTGTTGATGCATATGTCACATAATTAGAAATTCTAAAGTCAGGGCCTACATTGGTTTCATTTAGGCACAAGATGGGGAAGCTGTATTGCGCAACCAGCTTCCTAAAGTCTGCGCTTTTAGACCTGAGGCCATTAGTATTCCACTGAAACACAGCAGTGTTGCGGAAACAGTTGTCCATTTGAAGAGCCATTGTGCTATGCAACAATTTTTTGTTGTACCACTAGAGGTTCTAATGAAAGAACGGCGCTCACCTCAGGAAGACTATTGGCCTGTGGAAATACTCGCAGAATTGCCTTCAAAGCAATGAAGAGCATCGACATAACCATATCGGCATCGCTTGTTTTCGGTGCGCGTAATTCTTGTGTCCTTGGCTTTGAAGAGGAGAAAGCTGTAGACTCGTGGTGATCCTGACTTGCTGAAGTAAGTATGAGGTCATTTGCTCATACAGTTACCGTAAGCATGAACTGTTAAGACTAAAAGAGTGTAAGGAGTTGTTGCCGTTTAACCCGTCTTCAAAGTATTTGGCGATGTGGACCACTCAAGGAAAGTTAAAAATGTGAGCCTTTAAAAGTTCAAGTTTATAACTTTTTTTTTTTGCTCTACAGCCGCAAACAGTGCGCATTGCACAAATATTTGTCACATTGTTAATACTTAGGTAAAGTTGTAGTTTATAGTATTGTTACATATATACTGCGGAAATTATGAGCTTGCAGGCTATAAAAAAATGTCGGAAATTTTGCGAAATCGGCAAGCTCAGGACAAAAAAGAAGCCGTTGATCCTAATAAACGCGTTATTCCACTGTCAAAAAAAATAATTGGTCATAAATAGTGCTATGAGTAACCCTACTCCTTTTGTCAATGACGCTTGAGTGATTAAGGATGGGGTTCGTTTGTGCGATACACACAAGATTTGGGCGATTGTTCTGCAACATGCAAACAGTCCTCCAAAATTTTCTGGACTCATTCACCGCTAGCTGATCTTTCGATGAACGTCTAACTTTTATTCCGCTGAAAATTTTCAATTTAATATTGCTTTCCGTAATAAAACCAGTCACTAAATGACACAGCGTGGTTGCGGTAAAAACTTCGGACATGCTACAAGTGGCAGGGAATTGCGAGTACTAAAGCAGTAGCGCGTAACGCTGCTAGGAGTGGACTTGTATTTTTCGAATGTCAAATATTTAGTGATTGGGTATAGTACGACAATATTTCTCTAAGTACTTTTTGACGGAAGGTACGATGCATTGTTCTGACTTCTAACGAACGTTGTTATGTGTTAATATATATATTAAAATGCCATACGTTCATTAGATTAATATCCTAAGGTACTAATTATTAATTAATACTAATAGATACTTCAAGCACAGCAGCGATAATTGCGCAGTTTCGGTAAACTGTTTTCACGTTCATATTCATTTCATTTCCGTCGTAAGCGATAAAATTACACACTAAAATTAATATTCCCTGTTTGTTTGCTGGGATTACGTGACTGTAGACGGTTATCATAACGAAGCACTGATAAAGGGAATAGAAGCTAAAGTGGAACAAAAACAGACTCATGTGAAAATGATGCGCGATTTTCAAGCGCTTAACTTGTTTTATCTTCTGAGAATTCCTGAACAAGCATTGACACTGCAGCCGGCGTTTCGAGAAGCGGACTTGCCATCTTCAAGGATGTCTTGAAGAAGACAAGTCCGCTTGTCGAAACGTCGGCTCCAGTGACACACTGTGTTCATGAATTTTTCGTCTCTTCAAGCCTCTACCTTTCCCTGAACATCTGCCTTTTCTGGATTGCTTCATCTGCTGTGGTTTAACATTTTACTTTCTTCGGCTGTTTTGCTCCTCTGGTTCAATGCTTGTATTTAGCTGTGGAATCCGCAGTCATGACAAAAACGAAGAAAAGATAGAAACATGTCACCGGCTATGAGCAACAAACAAATCTTATGTTGTATGCCGTGGCCTATAGCCATGTAGGAGGTTGAATGCGCACGCTACTTTGTTTAATAATACTTTGTTAGACTCAGACGCGGGAAATGCCAAATCATTCGGGAAAACGCTGTTGCTTCAGTTTTTGCAAACTGCCCTGTCAGTGTTGTAAACATCGCCATTTCCTTTTAAAGCGTACTCGAGACAATTGACTCGTATTTCTCACAGACATTGGATGAATTTTGATGCCACAATTTCATGTTTTCCCGTAGTTTATAGGTGGCAGCTATCATGTCTTTGTGGATTATTATGTGCTTGAAGCAAACGTTTGAACGAGCTAGAGTACCGTGTACTCTACTATGGTCAAGTTTTATATAGTTGTACCTAACTAGCTGAGAGTTATTGCGGTCATCCTTGACGATTGTTTCAGAATCGCGCCGATTACTTCATTTTCCATAGGAGCAGTTTTACAGGCGTCAGTTTTACTTAACGTGAAACAAACAATGCGCATCTCTTCCATTCTAGCTCTAATCTTCAACTATGTGCAATCTAAGTGCACTCTTAAGGACCACCTATATGTGTGAATTTTTGACGAATTTTCCTTTCTTTATATGGGACTTAGTCGTGAGCTCCTAATTCATCTCTCATTGTCGGATTACTGACGCTTTGTGGCAATTCTGCTGTAAGACCTAACGCACCTGTGATTTTACGATATTCTTCCCGATCCTTCAGTGCGGTGATACTTACCACAGAGGTGCCGGCTGTTTAACCAACTATCTTATCAAATCACTCCACATTGTGTATTTTCCTTGATTTCTTTATTATTCTTTTGTCATTTACAGTGTGGCTGGTAAATGAAAGGGGTTGCATGTAGAGGTATTATTTATTCCGATTGCTTGCTTCTCTATTGTTGAAAAGTGTGCTGTTTACCATGTGGAATTATGATGCGTGTTGTCTTTCGATGTTGGTGTTGATGGTCACGGATGTTGGTGAAGGCGGTGTAGAGTGCATTGTAGATGTTCAATACTGCAGTCTTCTATCTGCTGTTGAGTGTAACAGAAACAAATGACACGTACCTACGTCGCGAAATTATTTTGTCCGGAAAGCTGCTCCGATTAGAACAGTGGTAGCAGCTTCTGAGTGCATATGTGCTTTAAATCGAAACACTTTAACATTGAAGTGCTTGATGTTTCAATAATTGAGCAAATAAAAAAACAGGCACAACACGCTAGTTTATTGGGAGCGAGCCAGCATAATTCTACACGCTGCACTTGGTGTATTCACCTAAATTCTGCAGTGCACGTGGAAATATTTTTTTCTCATTCATGTGCACGTTATATATGCCCCAAGCAGGGCTTCCGGTCCAAGCATAGACATGTGCTGGCAAAACCCTTGTGAATTCCTCGTCTTAGCTTTGACTGCGCCTTAACCCAACCCATTATTGCGTGTTATTATGGTACATGTGCAAACCGCCGATTTCTTGCACAAATGCCAATTTTGAGCACATTACACGATGTTTCATTGTCTGAGTCTCAATTGTTTCATCGTAACCTCTGATGTTGCTGTGAGGTGTTGCTTTCTTTCCTACGTAATGGCATCGGATCTTCAATCAGCAATTAGTGGCCTCTTTTCGTGAATTATCTCCGATATGTATAATATTGGCATAAGTGACTTCTTTTACACACTCCTGACGATGTCTTTAGCGACTACTATATGGTCCTTTACGTCAGTAGCACGCCTACGTGTCACGATCTGGGCAAAACACAAGTTTAACGCACCTGTGACTGTTTTTAGTCGTCTGTGGCAAAATGCCTCATACGTACGTTTCTGTTTCCACTTGGTATACGTGCAAGACTGACATAATCCATGCGCCTTTGTATAATGTCGCAGCATCGCACAATGCTGCAGTGATTTGTTGAATCGAGAGCACCAACTCTGATTTAGAACAGTGATTATACACATATCAATCCCCGTCTTGTACTTAAACTAGCACACATGCCTCTGTCAGAATCGATCAGCACGAACGAAGCCGTATCATGAACCATATCTCGCGATATCTCTGCAAATACAGCGCTTGCAATAAAAATGTGCATTGCGGCGCACTGGACCGTAACAGGGTGGACGACATGCAGGGGTTCCCAGAATACTGATGTGTGAAACATAAAGGAAGCTGTAATAGTGAAAGCCTGCCCAAATAACCGGAACAAAATATTTTGACGAGCAGGCTATGTTCGCACTCTTCAGACAAATCTTTCGCTCCAGCAAACATTTTAGAGAGAGAGTTCCTTGTTTTAGTTGCTTACTTTGTCTCGTATTACCAGTGATTCATTCTTTAACTATACAATAGGAAATGGTTAGGTAGTATTCGCCGTAATATTTTGCGAACTGTGACGCATGCAGATACGTCGATGGAAGCCTTGATCAGCAACCGACATAACTGGCCGTCAAAGCGATGAACGATGCGCACATACTTTGAGAATTACCGACAACGTTTAAGTCATTGCAGGCTACAGGCATCATAATATGTAAGTTTAGCAGCATAACAAAATCATTTGTCTGGGTACTGTCGACAGATTGAAAGCTCCATCTGAAATGACGGCAAAAAGAAAGCTGGGGAGCGAGGACTGTAATAAGCTTCATTATTGCTTAACTGGAGCAAGCGATTATTATTAAGGTATTCATTGCGGCAGATACGGTGTAGTGAGTGACATTAGTGCCTATGACGTCAATAAACCTTCGCCATTTTTTATAACATCAATTATGGGCAGCTATTGACATGCTACTACTTAAGGCCCTATCAATTTCTTTAAAGTTCCACCAAATCATTTGTCGTAAGTGAAACCGGAGGTTGCCTTTTGGAGAACAGCACTGCACGTTCAATAATTCGGAGCAAGAACTTGCATTTACAGTAGAGCAAGAAAGTTGAACGCGAAAAACGCAAGTGCAATTCTTCTTTTGCGTCGTGGGTTTTGTAAGTGCTATCGTTCGTTCTGACACAAAGGTTGAGTGATTCGCACATTTGTTTTGGGATCCCAGTGCTGTGCCGACTCATTGATGCATGAAGGTCCGATGCCATTGCCTCATGAGTGAGTCGCTCCCACACGGACTCCCACTTGATGTCAGCCCCATGTGTAATTTTTGCACTTATATAAAAAACGCGACTGGTGTCGTTCTCGACGCTTTCCAAGCTAAGCTGTGGCCCACTTGTTGACGTGCCGAGGGTATTTTCTATATGACGAATTCTTCTTCCCCGTCTCCCCTTACTATACCACTACCAAAGCACTACACCTATTTTACTACGACCCACTTTACGGTGCTGAAACAAAAACTATGGGATGAAAGAAAAACGCTTGACTGTTCTGCCACACACACACACGCACACGTTAAGTGTATTTGTATAAACACTACATGGTGATTCTGGAAAAATGTGATTGCTTTATCCGTATCGCATCATATCGTGAATGCTTGTATCTACACGCCATCATATTATAATAAATATATATACATACGATTATATTACTATTATCTATACAAGAGGTCACGGTCAATGATCACCCGTTTACTGAGAAATGCTGTAATAAAGGCACCTCTTTGATTATGTCTCTGTTATTGTGGTTATTGCCTGTATTTTGTTTCAAATGAAATTTAACAGGCTGCCGAAAAAGGTAACGTATAGCGTGGTAATAGCAAACATTTAAAACAATAGAGCCGTCAGCATGCTACGTTAAAAACAGAATGATAGAAAATGCATAAGTATATTTTATGTGGAATGCATTAAAACAGCTAAATTAATCATAGGCAGTTTCTTTGATGACTTATTATTGCTGTTGAATGCACTACATTTATACATGAAGCGCCAGCTCACTTTAGCTGGAGATTAAAAATGTGTTGACACGACCGGATGCCTGTTGCTGAATATTCCACGGAGTAAGTCGCACTATTGTTTCTGTTCTGCTTAATTAGGCACGATTAATTAACTGACTTCTAAAGCAACGCATCTGTTCAAAATATTCCAACTAGATACAGTAGATCGCTTTGCAAAACATCAAATGACACAGTTTCTAACTTTCTACCGATTAAGCATTAGTGTTTTTCTGCTTATTGCGGGTGCAGTCTAAATTTAAAAAAATACCGTGTGACATGCCCGCTTGCGCAGTGTAATTGCAGTGCTCGCTTCCGGTCAGCTTTATGGGTGGAGAATTATTGCGAAATTATTGAGCGCAAAAATATATTCGTTCGCCACATTTGTAGGCATGTCGGAATGGCCACGTGAATAGTAATTTCACCTAGACTGTGCGTGCTCGTTTGCGCATGCTCTAAAGGATAACGCTATCGTTTGTTCAGTGTTGTTGATTGATCCTGATAGAAGTAATAGGACTATACGAGACACGCACGACAGTAAACGGAAATTTTTACCTGCGACACCAGCGCATATCGTTCGCCTGGCTGGCAGATCCAAAAGTCGATAGCGCCAGTATTGTCGTTCGGCCGCGTTTGTTGCATGGCAGTGCAATTTACGCATGATGGCTAATGAGAGTGTGTCACACATCGAATCCAGAGGATCTGTATTCCTGTGTCATTCGGTGTCCCAACACATATTTGTCAGCCTGAATTTCAAGATTCCGTGGCACCTCGAGATTCTACAGGTTTCAGTGAAAGTTACGGAGGAAGTACGTAGTAGTCCGGAGGCACTACGAGTAAGTAGCCGTTTGTATTGCGTAGCATTATCTGTCGCGTCACTGCACCAATTTCCCTCGGTCCGTTCATAGTCATTAAAAAGTGGTTCGCAGCGCTTTCATAGGACTCGCGATAACACGAAAACGAAGGCTGATGTCATGGCAGTGGCAGATTGTGGAACGTTGTAAAAGACAAGTGCCTAAGGTTTCGGTGTTTATTGAAGTAAATGACAGAAGATTTAGCGCGCCCTTTAGAAATTTGCAAACAGCGGTGCTCCTTCTCAACTTTCTCTTCTAGGCCCAGGCGATGCCACACTGGTTACAATGCTCGGCTGCTGGCTCTAAAGATAAGCGTCGACCCCGACCGTGGCGGTCTCAATTCAATGGTGGCAAAATTCAAGAGGCCCGTGTACTGTGCGATTTCAGTTGACGTTAAAGAACTCTTAGTGGTCGACAAGAGCCCTCGGTGATTGACGTTTCCGGAGCCCTCCACTACGGCGTGCCTCATAATCATATCGCGGTTTTAAGACGTAAGACCCAAGCAAGAATTGTAATCTCCGTCTTTTACCTAATGCTCCCATTCGCATGACCCGACTTGTCTTCCGCGGACTTTCATATTTCGTGCTGACAATCATTTCTGATAAATTTTGTCCCAGAGGCCTTTCTTAAATAGACTGTACTGTAAGAAAAAAATAATGTACTTGGGAAGTATTTCTACCACACAATTATAATTGTAATCTACCTCGCGCACTTTCCTTGCGTTATCACCTCGGTCCCGGTACATCCCAATCACGAACGGCGTGCTCGGTATCAGCGTGGCGTGGCATTCTTGATAGGAAAATTGAGGGAGCCGGGTTTTCAAGAACGGAAAAATATTCCCCAAATACCCGATTTTTTCTTAGTGTGATAAAGCAAAAGGTAGTATTCAGGACGTCTTTTGGGGACAAAAATACACCATTACCATTTTTAGGGATCTTTTTTTTATTTTTAGAATGTATTACAGAAGTTCATCACTCTACAGGAAATGCAATACATGAAATCTCGTCTCTTGACAATCATTGGTCACAAAATTCGCCTCAGACACCTGTTAAGTGTGTAGGGGCTCGGCTTGTCGTCCATCCACATTCTCATGTCGCATGGTTTACGCAGTGTTTAAAACGAGGCTAGCAATGCTCAAAATCAGCGTTAAGATAAAGTAAGGTCCAAAATAGTATAAACTATCGAAACGGCCACGAAGTAATCGAAACAACTTACCTAAAATAGCGAAACACGCTTCCGGTACATCCGGCTGAGACCCGCGCCGCGCAAGAGAGGGCGCCACCACGTCAGCAAGAACGCTATTGCCGAGGCGGTGGCAAGCGCTAAGTGTAGAGTAGAGTAGATCCTAGGAACTGTGGCACACACCCACGCTGGGCGATTGGCCAAGAACCCGATAGTTTTTAAATTATAATTCTTAGATTAAAGCTTAAACTTTTTCTCTATTTGAGATGGAAGAAGTAAAAATTAAACAAAAAATATTAAGGATAGAATAATAGAATACAATACAACCAATGATGGGAATCGCTGGGTTGCGCGTGCTACGCATTTCCTCAACTTTTATGGTAGTTGAGCTGCATTAAGCGCAGGATTTAGAACTACAAGACCTACACGAGAAATACATTAGCGCAGGATTTAGCGCAGGATCACATTAGCGCCATATTAACCGCACAATTAGTGCTGGATCAGAGCAGAATTAGCGCTACATCATGCGCTGCATTTAGGGTTCTTTTTTTACTGAGCTACAACCGGTAGTATATAAAGAGACCGAAAATGCGTTAAGTCACTTGCGTCAGACAGCAGCTTGAACGGCCCCACGGCCAGCGATATCCTTATGGTTCCCCAAAATATCTCCCATTTCAATTGGACAATTGTTTGTGGATGCTGGCTGAAAGTAACACGAGTCTGCTGGCTGCACTTATGCACACGATACGCAGGTACACTGTCGTCACACTTACAGCCAACGCTGGTCATTGCGGCAGCGCTCCGGGGAGCCAGTGCATGTCTTCAGATTCCATGTGCATAACTCAATAGGATTAAAGTTATCCGCTAATTTACCAATCGTTTATGGTTCACCTTTCTCTCACTTCGTACCCTTTAATCGAAATATAAGATAAATACAGCTATCAACTTAGGATGCCTTTCAAGGTATATTGTGCCCATACATTGACGACGAGAAACCGTAGTTTGTCATCTTTGTGCCAAGCGGCTATATAGATTGATTCTTCAGGAAAATGAAGAAGGCGCTAATTTCTGTCTACCGTTCGGTGACACGGCTAAGCGCGCCTATAAAGGCAGGGGATGGAAAAAAAAAGAAAAGTAGGAAGAAATGGAAAAGGAAGAGATCGGAGGTCGACAGGCGCAACCGAAGAAAAAGAAGAGGTAGTAACGATGGCTGAGCGGTTGGAGAAGTTCACGGACGAGGCCCCAATCGGCGAGCGATCTTCAGCGAAGACATCGCGGACGAGACAACCGTCTGGCATTATAACCTCCGAGCGACTCCGGCTGTGAACCTCAGAAAACCAGGGCCATATCAAAAACTCTCTAAGGGGTGGGGCACATTGAAATGTGGACGCCACTAGGCAGCAGTAACCATATTAGGAAGCAGCTAGCCAGCGCTACTCACCATTAGCTAACGTTATCCAATCGTTAGCCAAAATTAGCCAGCGCGGTTTAGTACGAATGAATACCGTTAAACTACATATACAAGGCAGAATTAAGACAGTATCAGACAATGTCATCAACGTTTTGATGTCTACTTTTGTTATTTAGTTTAGATTAGGCTTTTACGTAACACTTTTCATGTCGGTGAGATATACTTTCCAACTTGAGCTCGGAGAAGCATGCTTTAGATGCCGACATAAAAATGGTCGAGGGTAATAAGAGTGTACTTTCATTCGAATGCATACGCATTCAAAGCATGGGAAAAGCCTGAGAGGACGAAAAGGAGCTTAGTAGTGAGGCCTTTGTTCTCAATGACGGCCCGACACCCCGCACCCATCGAGCAGGGGAGGGGGTGATTCTTGAAAGGAAAAAAAGAAAAGGTCGAATATGGGGAGTGGAGTGCACGATAACTGTCTATCAAGTGAGGACACATCAACCGATACACTCACGGGTGAATGGGGAATGAAGGGACAATGAGAGTGAAGTTAAGAGAGTAAGGTAACAGAAAAAAGAAAGGTATGAGAGGGGGAAAAATGGGACAGGTGGACTGTGGTGGAGGCGATGGGGAAAATGGAGGAGGTGACGACGACGCAGCACCAATACAATACAACAGATACACACTGGTCATGTACCACGACATACCGACAGACTCTAAGCAACAATTGAGAAGCCTACCCAGAACCACGCAAACAACTAGAGGAATCTCAAGAAACAGATTAGGGGTGCTCTGCAGGATGGCCCGAGTTTGGCGAAACTCGGAATCTTTTCCGAGCTGTGTCGACACCCCCTTTTGAACGAGCTAACAGTGCGAAAAGATGAAATCTATCCCTCAGCGCGCGCTGCGTTCCATTGCTTACGATGGAACGCGGCGTCACGTCAAGGGCGGTCGACAAAGTTGGGTGGTGTCTTCAAACCAGAGGCATCTTCTTGCATTTGTTTCTCGTTCCACTGAGCTGCAGAGTGCAGCCGTGCAAGGAAAGTGTCAGAAACTTTTACAGCATCATTTTTTCGAGGTACGGGCTGTTTAAATTCCTTTTCAAACGTTTAATATCTGCACTGAGTATCATTTGGAATAACGGAGACATTGCGAGACATTGCGAGAGTAAATTCAAATGCAGCGTTTGCCCAGGCACTCCATGATTTTATTGTATAGGTGTAACCATGTTGTGATGTACTAGTACACCCTAGTAGCAAGCAATCACATCGCGAGTTGTAGGAAGCTAATGCGTTTGGCAAATAGACGCCATCCATCCTACTAAGGACGACGAACAACGCTGCCATGTCCAGGCACATTGTGATCCACGTACTATAGTCTGTACGTAGGTAGCAAAGCAAAGTGCTGAACTAGGCGAGCAGCCATTGGTATTCCAGTCAAGCCGGCCCCATACTGAACTCTGCACGTCAGCATGCGCATCTAATACGTAATTAAGATATCCAGTTAGTACCACACGACGACCCACCGGGAAATACACGTCCAGGTTGCAATAAAAGTCGTTAGACTTGGCTGCTAAGGCTGGTTCATAATTGCAGAGAAGGCTCTGACCTAATTATAATTATTACCACAGTGGTGGCTACATGGTTGAGCGTCCGCTTCCAATGCGGGAGGTACCGGGTTCGATTCTAAATGCCGACCAGAAACCCACCGGTTTTTCTAAAGGGGTAGAGGAGTACACCTACCTGGCACTCGGTTGTTCCTGGGTACTCCTCTCGAGAGGTGGCCCCATAAGGTTCTGTAAAAGGCCCTTGGGCGCACCCTAACCCACCACAGCCTTGGTGAAATAGTTGAGCATCCGCTTCTGCTGTGAGAGGCAGAGAATTGCTACCGCCGTGTACCTACCGGTAAAATAGGGACAAGCGCACTTCCGGCCTGGTGCTCGGCAGAACGAACTTATAGTCGCTTGGGAGGGCACCCACCCTGTCGGAAATTGGCGGCATGGGACCGCCAGACCTAAAAATAAGGTCATCCTTTTTTTTTGTAGCTCAAATGCAGTCAAATGCCAACGCCCGCCATGTCCCATCGTAGAAAATATGACGATCTTGCAGGAAAGCTCGGTTAAAAAATTGGCCGCGTATCTGCGTGCTTCGCTGCAAATGTCGTGTAAGACGATAGAAGAGGCGCTGTGTGAGATATGGACGCCATCTGGCAATACGTCGGGAAACATGAGTGCTGTGTTGCGTGCTGGTAGTCCCGGCGCAGCAGCAGGCGAAGACCGGCGGTGACCAACGCGACCGGCGGGGACGCCAGCCAGCCCGAAAACGCGGTTTGGCGCGAAGCGCTGAAGCAGAGAAACGTCCGCACTCAACGAGTACTCTCCACACACTTTTTTATTTACACGTCGCCTGGGTAAAACAGGAACGCCAGAGCGGCGCCCACAACCGGCAGCCTGAAGGCCGCCCACAACGCTGCTTTTTCATTTTTTAAATATTTTTTTTCACCTTCTTGGCCTTCTCGAAACTAAAGTTTTTCAACACCAACCCATGGCATTCGTACAGTGCAATACAGAACCGAAACCGAAACACAACAATGAGCTCGTGCGAAGGGCACGGAGGAAGGCAAATTTCAGCGCAGTCGCATTTTCAGCTTTGTTGAAACAGCGCTCACTAGACGACGACGAAGTAAAAGAAGGCACCGGACAGGCAGCTGCCTGTCCGGTGCCTTCTTTTACTTTGTCGTCTAGTGAGCGCTGTTTCAACAAAGATGAACGCATACCAACTCCCTCAAGCTTCCATTCTTATGCATTTTCAGCGCAGCTTAAGAAACTAGGTGTTGGGGTCGAACTTCGTACGTTCGCCGAATACCTTCATATTGTTACCCGCCCCGCGGCCGGCGTGCCCGCGCCAACACGGAAGCGGTGGTACCGGATGGTGGAACGACGACTGTCTGCTGGTCACAAAGGACGCGAAGACCCACGTCTCCCGAAGGGGTCAATTATGGTGCCTTACAGGAGACCGTGGCCTAGCCGGGCTACAGGGACGGAAGGTACATTTGCGCCTTCGCTGTGACAGCCAGAAGCAGCGGCGACGGCGGCAATTATGCACGGGCCTATATTGTATTGACGACCAGTCAACGCCTGAGGCCGAACATTCTGGAAACCGGGGTGAAATGGAGCTGAGCGGCGGGCGAGAGGCGGTGGTTCCTGCGAGGAGGTGGCGAGGAGGAATCCGGGCCTGGTGTTTTCAGCGGCAGCCGACCGGGAGACAAGGAGAGAGTTACTCCTGCTTTCCGATTGGACTGTAGGAGTGTTTGAATGGGGAGACAGGGAATAAAAGCAGGGGTGCAGTGACAGGAGGGGGGAGAAGAGAAACGAATAAACGTCTCTATCCAGATGATGTCGGAGCGGTCGTTTCCTCAAGGTGCCAGCAGATGAAAAGTTCTCGTCTTCAGCTTCCTTGGCGGCAGCAGCAAATGTCGCGCAACCAGCGAGGCGAGTGGAAGAAACAAACAAGAAGAACTTAACTGGCGCAGTCGAGCAGGATCTGCATGGCTGAACTGAGGAGGACAGCGGGGAGCGACATCGGCCGAGACTGACGACAACCACCTTCAACTGACTACCGCGCTGCGGGATCAACGAAGCAAGGCTAGTCCACCGGATTCCGAGGAGGAAGAGCGCACCGCAAGGCTACTGCAGGCGGGTACCTCTTGATTTTCTGTTGGGCGCAGGCGATGACAAAGCATTACAACTTGCGAGACAGAGAAAGGGACAACTCGGAAATGAACGGGGACGGGGCAGGAAACTTGCAGGCGTTGGGAGTCGCCGACAGCGGCACGGGGGGTCATGGTAGTGGCACGTCAGATACGGCGTCGGGACAGCAGCTAGCGCTGCTACAGCTCCAATTGAAAATTGCCGAGGCTAAGGAAAAGCCGGAGATCATTGAGGCGATCGAGGCAATCGGGGCAGACGACGAGGAATGTTTAGAGGAACAGGAAAGGAAGCGCAGAAAAGAAATACAGAAAGAGGAATGGAAGCGCAGGCAGGAAAAACTCGAAGAAAATAGGAGGAAGATGCAGGCATTAGACGAAGAGCTAGAAAGGTTGCACCGTGAGCTTGATGTACTGAAAAAAAGAGGCTTGACGTCTGTAGATGCAGCGCACAAACGGTGCGATGTAGCGGCGGTGCCGTTTGAGGCCAAAGATAAGGCTAGTGCTGGTGAAGGCATAGCTGAGGCCCTAACCCGTTCCGAGGAAAGAGAGCTCGCGGCCAAGTCAGGGTGTGAGGATTCCGTGGTGATGGTTTCCACCAGAAAGGAACCTCACAGCCCTGTAGACGATGTCAGGGAAGGCGCGCCAGCTAAGGAGGGAGTCGGGAGTTTAGAGGCTTTTCAGGTATCTCGCGAAGAGGAGTGCACAGGAGAGCTCATAGATGTAAGTCATGCCGTTCTGAATGCTGAAAAGGAAAGAGATTCCACTCTGAGAATCCAAAAGCCACAAGGGCTAAAGGAGGATCTGAGTGGAGAGGTCAATGCAGTTACGAACAGCTCACTGGTATGCGAGCTGCCTTGTATAGGAGTAAGTAGCGGCATTGTCCTAGAGAGCGTTGAGCTGTCCGCCAGTCTAGCGACTGAAATAGAGGATGAATTGCAAGGTAGTCATCAACATTGTGCGCGCGAGACAGGCGAAGCTTGTGACGATGTCGATGTGTGCCAGAGGCGGACTAAAGGCTCCCAAGTCGGCACCAAGAAGCGTGCCAAAGGGAGAAAGCGTCCGAAGGACAAAGTGGCAAAGGTCGCGACGCGTTTGAGAAAAGGCTTCAAACGTCGGAGCGAAATCGCGAGAAAAGTGCCGTTGTCATCTCTGACGGGTATATATCGCATGCGTCCGAGCAGCCGGAAAGATAAGAAAAGCGCAGCGCATTCTACGCGGAAGCGGCCGAATGTTGAATTGATAGGCAATCATCGAGACAGTACGCGCGTGACAGCTGACGAGCATGTCGATGCTGATGAGCATCGGAGGTGGACGGAAGGCTCCAAATTTTGCACCAAGAAGCGGGCAAAAAGGAGAAAGCGTCCGAAAAACAGAAATGCGGCCAAGACCGCGACGCGTTTGAAAAAGTGCTGCAGACGTCGGCGCGAAATTGCAAGAAGGGTGCGATTCTCATCGTTGACAGGTGTCTATCGCATGCGTCCGAGCCGCCGAAAGAAAAAGAAAAGAGCAGCGTATTGTGAGCGGAAGGGGTCGGAGGGCAAAACACCACCCCGTTGTTTGTTTCGCGGAGCGTTGGCTCAGGTGCGAGTTCGCAAGGTCGGTGACCTTCGCGAGGAAGGAGGAGGCGACAAAGGCGGGTCCGCTTGGAGGAACGTAGTGGGGTTGTTCGACGAAGGAATGGTTAACTTTCATTTGTGTCTTACACCCCGCTTGACTAGAAAAGCGTTCTGGGCGCGACCACCGCGAGTGCGTCTGAAAAGTTGTTGAGGACAACTCTTAGCTTTTCATGGAAGGTCGACTCAGGATTTGTGGAAAGGGAATTTTTTTTGTTTGTTGATTTTAGTTAAGAATTAGTTTTCCTTGTTATTTCCGCGACGGTTGATAGTTTAAGGTAACTGGTATCAAACTTTGTTTTCGTTAGTGCCGTATGTTTTTTTGTTAACCGATGTGTGTTGTGCACTTAACTATCGGAAGGTTAGTGACACGCATTAGAGCGAGTCGAGGGCTTAAGAGATGAGCGCCTTGAATAGGGCTACGGCAGCTGACTGTGAAAAGAGTTTGTGGCGTTTCCGTTGCGTGTCATGCGTAGACGCAGGGGAACGTTAAGTCAGGGTGTCCCACGTGTCGGATAGCGGAAACATAGGAGTTAAGCTGGTAGCTTGCGGGGAAAATAGGCAGCGCTAGACTTTGTGCGAGTTTCGGCAGAGCCACGCGAAGGTTGGCTTTGTTCGTTTGTACTTTTCGCGTGTGTTCTGTGTGTGAGCGAATGAGGAAAGGTTATCGCGAGAATCGCTCGGTTGTTTTTAAGAATTGTGACCGTAAGAGTAGAGCTAAGTTAGTCGTACATCCGCGGAGTGGAAGCTCGCAGTGGCACTAGTACGTGCAATTACGGATGTTTAAAAATTCGGTTCCTGATGTTCGTGCAACGTGACAGATTGCTCACGGGAACACGTCTAGCTTTAGCGGCGCAATATTGTGGGCAGCGAGATGGGGTCAAGCGGAAGCTTAACTATCGACGACTGAGTCGTGGCCCTTTTGTGACGAAAGCCTCAAACCGATTCTTGTTTTCCTTGTTCGGCTGGAGCGTTATACTCTTGTTTGGCAGTTAAGTAGACTCACTGTGTGTGCGTCAATCGTATGGCCTGGGTGTCTAAACGCTAATGCCGACGCATGTCGCGGTTGGTGACTCCTAACGATGATGCATAAAAGGGACAGCGAGTTAAGGGAGGGTACATGCTTTGTCAGCGCGTGCGCTGGGCAGAGTCAATGGGGTACGAGTGACAGTGGTGCCTCACGTGTCGAGTCAGTGAACATGTGTGAATATGCGGTTGTGTGTGTGTCGCATGTCATAGATACAGTGCAACACAGTTGGAGGGGAGGTGTTGGGGTCGAACTTCGTACGTTCGCCGAATACCTTCATATTGTTACCCGCCCCGCGGCCGGCGTGCCCGCGCCAACACGGAAGCGGTGGTACCGGATGGTGGAACGACGACTGTCTGCTGGTCACAAAGGACGCGAAGACCCACGTCTCCCGAAGGGGTCAATTATGGTGCCTTACAGGAGACCGTGGCCTAGCCGGGCTACAGGGACGGAAGGTACATTTGCGCCTTCGCTATGACAGCCAGAAGCAGCGGCGACGGCGGCAATTATGCACGGGCCTATATTGTATTGACGACCAGTCAACGCCTGAGGCCGAACATTCTGGAAACCGGGGTGAAATGGAGCTGAGCGGCGGGCGAGAGGCGGTGGTTCCTGCGAGGAGGTGGCGAGGAGGAATCCGGGCCTGGTGTTTTCAGCGGCAGCCGACCGGGAGACAAGGAGAGAGTTACTCCTGCTTTCCGATTGGACTGTAGGAGTGTTTGAATGGGGAGACAGGGAATAAAAGCAGGGGTGCAGTGACAGGAGGGGGGAGAAGAGAAACGAATAAACGTCTCTATCCAGATGATGTCGGAGCGGTCGTTTCCTCAAGGTGCCAGCAGATGAAAAGTTCTCGTCTTCAGCTTCCTTGGCGGCAGCAGCAAATGTCGCGCAACCAGCGAGGCGAGTGGAAGAAACAAACAAGAAGAACTTAACTCTAGGGTCCTTAAAATTACGTATGTATGCATTTTCTATTAAAGGAACACGCCACCTAATACTTACCTAGTGATGTTGCACCTCAGATATGCATGATATTTACTTTTTGATCGACAACGTTTACAAGTATGAACAGCCATACCAGTTGAAGACGGCTGGCCCTTGGGCAAGTGGTTCAACTTTGGCCGAGTGGCTGAATCGAGGGACGTGCCGACAAACAGAAAGACAGACAGACAGACAGAAAGACAGACCAAAATTTCTGCGTTTAAGTTCCCCAAGAAAGACTATCGTCTTTAATAATGTGCACAGGATCCCTAACCATATCCTTATGAGATGAGAGCACGAAAGTTTCTTTCTTCTGGGTTTTCGTTGCCGAGAGGTATTGCAAAGTGGTAATGGCGAGTTACGATGAAGGCCAACTGTTACGGTGGACATGGGCGCGATCCCTTTGCAGATGTTGCGCTGAGGGTCACCTGCTCCAGAAGTCGGCTCGCTTACGCAATGCCCGACTATTCCTACGCTCTTTCGTTATCCCCGTAAAGTCGCGGCTTTAGAGCACAATGGCAAAGATTTGAAGCATTACTGCGAAGTAGGAGAACGGACCGCCATTGCCTATTAAACCGATACTACAGCGGCGCTGCTAATAAACCCATCTGCAAAAGCCACCACGCTCGTTCCGGTGCATTCCGCAGATTCGATCGGCGTATCTGACTAAAGTCAATCATCTAATACAATCTTAGAGCGAGTGGCTTTTTTTGCTTTTCGCCTACTTCATATCCTTTATCCGAAATTTAGGAAAAATGCATTTATAAAGCATACGAAGACAGACGTTGGAACTCATGACACCGGCGCAGTGGCTGAGCGTATGTACGACTTAACGCGAGCGTTTTATCTAAACAAGGAGGGGGAGTGGAGCGGGGAATGGGAGTGGAAAGGGGGAGAGGATGTGTGCGGAGAGGGTTTCTCATGTGCAGTTAGTCACGCCGCACACCACCAACACCGGATTGAACTCCGCCATAGGATGCTTCGCATCTGAAATACAGCCAGTTCCACACCGTGAAAACCGCAGCAACTTCGAAGCGGAGCACAGGATTTGCCTGCTTCTGTTGACGCTTGGCTTGTGTTTGTCTGAGTCGAAGCCGGAGCTTCGCCTGTCTTTATTGGCGCTCGGCTTGCGTTCGAGTCTTCCTAAGCTCCGGGTTACCTTGCATTCTCTGGCGTTTCGCCTCGGCTTCTCTCTTCCGTTCGTCTGCGTCTAACTACCGGCGCTGGCGTTCCTCTTGCGCTTCGCTGGCTCGGACAGACGAATAGGTGCCGCTGGCGTTCATGGGCAAGCAATCGCTGACGTCCAGCCTGCTCGGCATCCACGGCGGGAAAGGAAACCTTGATTTTTGATGCAGTAGTGCCCTCTCTTGGCCTATTGTGGTCACTGTCCTGCGCTCGGGAAGGTGAGAAAGGGAGGATAAGAGATAAAACAAAAAATTACACATCATCTCCCCCTACGGGCAACCATAGTGGGATGCGAAAGCAGTGCGGGGGCTGCGCATCGAGTTTCCGTTTCTCTTATGTGACTTATGAGATGGTGGTTGTCGAGGCGTTTGAATTACCGCTTGCCGACGCTGACGTTTATGTTCGGCTTCCCGAGCCTTCCTGTGCTCCGCGGCGGTGGCGCTGCCGCTGCAACTAGCGCTGACGTTGGAGTTTTTCATGGCGTTTCGCACACCCTTGTACAGAGAGAGAATGACGGAAGAACAGCGAACGCGCGCTTTCGCAGCCTCGCAGCTTCCAGATTCGCTTGCCGGCGTTGCCGTTTTCGTTCAGCTTCGCGAGCGTCCATAGGCTCGTTGCGAAGGAGAATGCAACGGGAGCGAGCGAGCGCACAGCTGTGGCGGAGAGAGAGAAACGGGAGAGGAGAAATGAAGCGGAGGCAGCGCTCACGCCACCTCCTCCACCTACTCGAGCTCACGCGAGGAGAGGGGAGAGTTGGCGCATGCGCAGTATGGGTGCGGACGCCGAAGAACGGACACCGGCCCGAGCATAAGATGCTTTCGCATCTAAAAACAATGAAGACACCACCCTTTCGCCCACGCTGCCTCGTCCAGCTGTTCGGGAGTTTCGTCAGCCCGCGCGTTTCTCGTGGCCTTGGTGCCAGCGTCCATACCATGTTTCCTCTTTTCAGCGTTTTTATTAAGAAACATTCCTAACCTGTCTGCTTCCAATTACTTCTCTCGTTTAGCTGGAAGGCCTAATATTCTAGGATCGCTCGACGCACGCTCCCGTTTTAAGGCGAAAGCCTTTAATAAACAGTTAAAGTTAGCGGGTTTAGCGGCATAGCGGGATCGAAATGCGCATGCGCAGTACGCTAAACGACCAGCAGCGTTTACCACACGCACGCTATTTTTCAGATTTAGCGTTACCGTGTTTGCGTGGTTAACGTAGTCTACGTAAAACATGGCGGCGGTTATGGACGCCCGCTTCGAAGTGAATTTAGCGTTGATGTGGACGGATCCACTTCTTTCGTAGCAAAAAAAAGCATTTGCAGGGTTGTGTAAAGCTGAAGTAACTGAACACGGGTATTCCGTGTATATTTTCGTTCCGCATGTTTTAAGAGGTGAAGCAACAACAGGAAGTTAATTCAACGTATCAAATTGTATCCATGTGATGATGAATTAGCTAGTTCATACGGACATAAAAATCGACACTAGATGGCGCTGGAAGTGCCGCTGCTCTCAGATTGGCTGCTGCGCGGGCTGCGCGGGGATGCGCGGGGAGCGAGCGCCTCTCTCATTCTCCTGGATCGTCGCCGTACGTGTCGGATCGTTGGCGGAGCATGGACAATGCGCAGCGGCGGGCGCTCGCTTGGCGGCAGCCAGGCGGACCCCGTGACGGTGCGCGCCAAGGACGCCGCTGCGAAACGGGCTCAACGAGAAGCGAATCCCGAGACCATGATTGCTTCAGGAGCTTCGCCCAAGCTCTTCATCATTCACCCGTGGATATGCTGTAATTTGTTTTTGTTTTTTTGCGCCGGCGCCGGGTGGGGAGAGCGTCTGCTACTACCACAGCCGCTACATAAACAGCATATCCACGGAGTGAATGATGACGAGTGGGCAAAGCTGCGGAGGTTCATCGGTAAACCGTGAATCTTCCGTGAATTCTGCCCAGTACATCATCACCGACGTGAGATCGGGCGCGTTTATACTAAAGGTTCGATGAGTTATGACGACTTGCAGCTCACTTTAATTTTACATGTACGCTGTGAATTTTCATTGTTTAGAAAACCATTGCTTTAGAAAAATCTGGCGTCTTTCGTTAAGCAGCTGGCGTCTTTTCGTTTTGCTTTAGAAACATCTGGCGTTCTTTCGTTCTGCTTTTACAAAACATCTGGCGTCTTTCGTTGGTTTATTTCATCAATCAACGGCATTTTGAACAAAATTTTTATTGTTTAATCACGCACAGGAGAAATCTCACCAGGCACTACCTTGGAGGTAAACAATGGCTGCTAATGAGAATGAGTGACAGAAGAAGTCGGCTTTTAGCTAACACTTACACTTCTACTTCTACTAACGTTTCCTACTGGAACATGCCAATGGCTGCTAATGGGGAATGAGAGACAGAAGAATTCGGCTTTTAGTTAACGCGCACGCTGCGAATTTTTTATTGTTCAACGACGCACAGGAAAAATCTCCCACCGGCACCACCTTGGAGGTCAAAGCGTAAGACTTGTTACGCACTACGACTACTACTACGAGGGACGAACGGGTGCCGCCTTAAGGAGCTTCGCCCCTAAAACCATGTAAAATGGCTTCGCTTGCCTTGACGTAGCTTCGATGCCCGAGTATTACGGATAACTTGGCGTAGTTTTAGGGGCGAAGCTCCTTAAAGGGCCCCTCACCAGGTTTGAGAATTTTGAGCTAACGAGCGCAATGCATACACTGGGCGTTCACGATCACATCTGCCAAAATTTGCAACGCTACGTGCCGCGGAAATGGGTCACATTTCACGGCGAACGCTGCTTGCCCTTCCTCTCGCGGGCGCGCGCTTTAGAGAATGAGGGGATGACGTACATGAGAAAATGGCCCTACGTAGATGGTAGTGCTCCTCTGCGTAGACGACTGTGTTCTGACGTCGCCAACAGTCGCACGTGACGCTGCGATAATTATTTGACACGACATGTGTAGTTTGTGCAATTTGTTGCTTGAATAGATTAATAAAAGTTGAGAGAAATAATGAGACACACAAAGGGAATGTGTGCGTCTTTTTCATTTTTTTTCGTGAATCGCAGCGAGATGCGGAGCTAATGTGCCTCCCTTTCCCATGCGTGCGTGTCCCCGCGGTTAGCGCATCGAGCAGACGCCAGCCCTGGAAACGAAAGTAATGTTCTGGCGCGTTCGAGCACTCATTAGGCTCGTTTGCTCTACCGCGTCCAAGTAAACGTTAATGCGGCACTGGCTCATGATACCGCCACTCTCGTGCCCGTACAAATGTCTCAACTTTCATGTCTGTCCCGCGGAAACAGGCAGTACACCACAGAGAACGCCGACAAAACGCCCATGGCCGCAACATAAAAAAAAAGGTAGCGACTGTGCAACGCCGCTCGCGTGCTCAGGCTGGCTCGGGCACGTCATGCGCACGTGACCATGCATGCGCATGACGTTTTCATGCGTATGTGTCAAGTGAAGAGGGCAGGGAAGGGATTTGGCTTGCGAAGGCTATACGGGGCGAGTGGCAAGGGTTTGAAACTTGCCTCCTCGCATCATGGTTTCGCGCCGCTACAAACTATTGTTTTTCTCAGCTCGTAATCAACCGATTTGAAAAATTCTTGCGGCATACTGCTCTTCATTCGGCCCACAACAATTTCCAACGTCTAACTAAAATTTGCTATGTGGCCTGGTGAGGGGCCCTTTAAGGCGGCACCCGTTCGTCCCTCGTAGTCGTAGTCGTAGTGCGCAACCAGTCTTACGCTTTGACCTCCAAAGTTGTGCCGGTGGGAGATTTTTCCTGTGCGTTGTTGAACAATAAAAAATTCGCAGCGGTAGCTAAAAGCCGACTTCTTCTGTCTCTCATTCCCATTAGCAGCCATTCTTTACCTCCAAGGTAGTGCCTGGTGAGATTTCTCCTGTGCGTGATTAAACAATAAAAATTTTGTTCAAAACGCCGTTGACTGATGAAATAAACCAACGAAAGACGCCAGATGTTTTGTAAAAGCAAAACGGAATAACGCCAGATGTTTCTAAAGCAAAACGAAAAGACGCCAGCTGCTTAACGAAAGACGCCAGATGTTTTCTAAAGCAATGGTTTTCTAAACAATGAAAATTCACAGCGTACATGTAACATTAAAGTGAGCTGCAAGTCGTCATAACTCATCGAACCTTTAGTATAAACGCGCCCGATCTCAAGTCGGTGATGATGTACTGGGCAGAGTTCACGGAAGATTCACGGTTTACCGATGAACCTCCGCAGCTTCGCCCACTCATCATCATTCACTCCGTGGATATGCTGTGATTTTTTTTTGAGATTGCTTCCCATTTCGAACATCCCTAGGCCTAACTAAAATATCTGTGTAAACTAATCTGCAACATAAAATTTTCGCTTTTGTTGCGTGGTTCATATTTATTTACATTTATTGTTACTAAAAAAATGGCCCCACCTCGCCGAAGGGAATCGTGAGGAAATGCGAATGCATTTCTTGCGCCGAGAGTACACGGTGTAGTAATTTAAATGGCGTAAATTAATGACGAGACGAGGATTTGTACCGTAACCATTTTATTTACACATTCATCAGCACCTGTTTGTGTTGTCATTGTACCTGACGGCCATAATCTCAGCCTTGTGGTCGCCGTTGGCGTTTCACAGCGGCGTCTCGAGCACACATTTCCGGATGTTCTTGAGAGGCGCCCAGCCAGCGAACGGTCGAGAGTGAGGCGCGAGCGGACGGGAGAGTGGGGCGCAGGGAGGAGAGAGAGCGAACGGCGAGAGAAGGAGCGGCGAAGCACTGCACCTACCCTCTCCTACACTCTCTCGCATTACATGCTCCGGTTGCTAGGGGCGAGGATAAGCGCGCGCGCCCGCAGCTGTTGCTATGAGAGAGGGAGTGAGAGCGGAGAGATAACACCTGCCGGCGCGCGGACAACGCCGGATGCCTTACATAGCCCGACTAAGAAATGCATTCGCATTTAAAAGTAGTAATTTTGCGGCGTGCGGGGATACAGGCGAGCATTCTTATTTTTCTCTTTTCACTTTTTATCACACATTCACCCTCCGCTAGGTGACGCCACCGTCACAGCTTGGGCACGTAAACGCTACCTGCTGAACTGAAACGCGCTGTCCGCAACACACGTTTGCGGCACGCTAACGCTATTCCTTCAACCCCCGCTATCACGCTAACGCTAAACTATAACTGTCTATTAGACAGATATCAATAGTAATTGGTAGTGCAAGAAAGTAAAGCAACAGTGAGTCACGCACATTAAGTATTAAGCTTCCTGCGTGGTTAAAAGCGTGGACGTATAGTCCATCTCACAGGCTGATTGCAACACTGTGGAAGCTACGGTACTGCTTAACCAATAGGAAGAGCGAACACTGCTCACGGTGTATTCATCCGCGCCGCGTCGTCTCCTCGGCATCCCCATAGCGTCTGCGCCACCACGGTGGTCTGCGCTCACGCGTTGGTGGAGTAGAGCGAGCACAGGGCAGAAACGAAAGCTCTTAGCGTTGGGCAGAAACGGTAGCACCGGAAAAACAACATGGCTGCACCCCCTCGAAGCTAAAGTCCCTTAATATGTAGAAAGTAGCGACACTCTCCTCCATATCCTCTCCAAAGTGTCCAACCCTCCTCTCCCAAGTGTTCGAACCTTATCTATATCCTCTCCCAAACGGCCACCGTGCGGGCGCCGGCCCTATAGCCCGGCTCGCGCCACTTTCCTATCAATAATGCTATGTCACGCTGATAACATGCGCGTTTCCCGGGCCACGGCCCGTGAAGCGGGGAGGTGGAAGGCGGGAGAGGAGGGTGCTCGGCGTGGCGGCTCGGTTAAAAGAAAGACGGTACTTTCCCAAAAATATCCAGGGACTTTACTCGAAGCCGGTTCCTTGCCGCCGAATATATGAAGCCCCCATCGTGAGCTGTGTGGCCCGTAAGCACAGATCGGACGCTTGAGTTTGCGTTACATTTGCGTCCTGACACTTCGCCATCAATGTATTCGTGTTTATTTTGCACTGCTTCCAAGATTCATTTTCAAATTACCGGAGACAAGGTTTATCAGGTGCGGTTGAAGCAGCAGCTGATCTCAATATTAACGACGAAACGGAACTGGTACTTTGTCCTCAGCGTGAGATGACATAAAGCGATCGCCGATTCCACCGTTTATTTATTGCTATCAAGACAGGGACCGACGGCAAGTAGCAAGAGCGAGTTCGCATCGAAGCGAGCGATCGCGGCTGCAGAGGCTTCCCAAACAACGCTTAGCGGCGCTGCTGGATGGATGGATGGATGGATGCTATGAGCGTCCCCTTTACAACGGGGCGGTGACATGTCTGCCACCAGGCTCGAAGAAAAAAAAAAGAAAAAAAAACTTCCTTGTTTCATGTTTGCCTAATACCTTATCTACATTTATTAAATCAATGTTGTTATACCAAAAAATATAAATTCACGGTCCATCTCTCTGCCTCTTAAAGGCCAACTCCGGCGATTTTTTGGCCATGTCAAAGTAATGGTGCTTTTATGTTCCTGAGACGCTCCTGTTACGGGCCCGACAGCAGAAATACTCGGCAAATTGCAGAATAATTTTAAATAAGCAAAAAAGCGCAACACCGAAACCGAAACCCAACCGAGTGTACTGTCTACGTATGACGTAGACGTTGTTACGAACGAACCGGAAGTCGTGCAAGGCATGCCGGTCACGCCGGCGCGGAGCATGAAAACTGTGACAGCCGGGACGACCAGCGAAGCGCCGGCCAAACCAACGCTGTCTGTCGCCTTGTGCACAGCAGACGCTCGCTGTAGCGGCCGAAGCGCCGAAGTTAGCGGTGCCCTCGGCTGCGTCACTTCCGCCGCCTTCCCAATACTGGCGTCACAGACGCAATGTTGCCAATAATTGTGGGAAGCCAGGAGGCCGTTTGCAGACAATCTTTAAAATTCATTTGTAAACAATCTGCGCGTGTCTCAAGCCTGTAATTTGGCATAAATGACGGAAACGTGCAAAGGAACGTATCCAGCGAATTTCATTGAGATCCATCGACCTCGAAAAATCGCCGGAGTTGGCCTTTAAGGCAGAATGACCTTATTTTCCCCATTATTTATTTTTGTACTTTATCTCTACTTTTCTGCCACCAATACCCTAACCGTCTCTTACTTATTTCTATCGCGGACGTGTTCAGCTTTCCATTGCTGTCCCTAAAACCCAATGCTTCATGCAGACTCGTGCCCACACGTATACCTGGGTGAATATCGCCACATTCAATCAGTACATGTTCCATCGCTTCCTTAGTTCCCCCGCAGAATGTACATTGTTCTTCTTCGTTACTGAATCTCCCTTTATAACTACGCGTTCTAAGGCAGCCCAACCTTTGGATTTGGATTGGGATTTGGATTTATGGCCTCACCCTTTGTAACAGGCGGGCATCAACCGATGCCCTGGCCTAAGGACTTAAAAAAGAAAGAAAAAAAGTAAAAACGATATCGCGTACACATAAGTGGCTACACACACATCTAACCACCACGGTACATGCACATGTTCAACGAGGAGAGCTTCGACATGTCAATGTGCGCGCACCTTTGTCCACCACTCACTGAGTCGCTTCTTGGTCGTAGCCACTCCGCCACCATCAGGAGCGTCGTTGGGCGAGAAGCCAAGCGCCTGCTGTAAGGTGGTGCCATCTGTAGGTGCTGTTGTGAGGCCCTCGCAGTTCATGACCAAGTGTTCGATTGTCTCCTCGTCGGCACCACATACACGGCACATTGCATCTCCCACAGACAGCGCCATCTCTGGCAGAAAAATAGAAACTGGAGTGTAAGCAGCGCGCGTTTTCCCTTCTCTCCACCGCGTTGCCGCTCGCTTCTGTGCACGTGCAGAGCTCTCGCGGTGCACTTCCGGCGCCTCACAATGTACCGCTTGCAGTGCGGCTTCAAAAGGACCTTCAAGCTTGACTGGCACTTCCGAAAAGCGAACTTGATAAAATGAGAAAGGCTCGTCAATCACGTTTACGTTGAAGAGCAGACGATCGACGACGCCCGACTTACCAAGAAACAGAGACCGCGTAGCACGGGAAGGACCTCGGACCGACACACCAGCGACAGTTCGCTAAGCACGTCTTCACACGTTCTAGAAGCACGCAGCAACTGGCCCGGCCGGGCTGATAAGAACTAGACGGATGCCGAACGGGGTAGCGCCTTGTTGCGCTGCGCCGTTTTCCATATATGGTCGTCGCCAAGGGATCGACTCATCTCGAAACGCCCAATCGCTGACGCACTGTGGTCAACGGATGCCCCTTCCCGTTACTCCTTAGTTTCTTCTTGGGCCAAAAAAAATTTTTTGTTTTTGATTGATTTATAGAGCATATTGAGGTTTATACAGATATCTGTTTAGATGTACAAACGATATACAGACATCTCATTGGGAAATAAATTCCAGAAAATTTGCAACAAACACACAGGATTCGAACCCGCGACCACTTAATCGCCATGCGCGTACGCAGAGAGCAATTACCAACATTTACACGCACCATCGCTGGACATGACGTCAACACTAACCTCGCAAAACTAACACGCCAAGGATGACCAGGCGCCTTCGACAAAGACAGGTCCTCGTATCGAAACGTCGGCCAGCCTGTCTGAGGCACTTTCCCCTGTGTGTTTAACCTATCCCACTCCGTGTTTCTATCTGTCGGCTGCCATATTGATGCGGAGAGTGTGGCATTCTGGGGTGATTGTAAGAGTAGCAGTTGTTGAAGCGTCGGTATCTCAGTACGCAGGTTTGAGACGGTCGACGGATACCGTATCTCCCCGCGGTTGATGAGCAGGAGGCAGTGTTTAGATGTCTGGTTTAGGACCTTAAACGGCCTGGTTATACGGGGGCCGCACGGCATCGTGTCGCACAAAAACGTGCGTGTAGTTTTGTAGGTCAAGGTTGACATGCACACTACTAAATCTTCATCGTTGTCGAGGAGGAACTATGTAGCGATCTAGGCGTTCCAAGTGTTTTAGAGGCCGACTCAAGCAGAATAAAAGAAAATAAAGGCAGGGGTAGATGGGGTAACAAGACACCTTTTTGAGCGCTCTCGACTTTTTACCCCTTCTACCACTACCTTTTTTATTTTACTCTGAGTTGCACTGAAGACAAAGAACGTCATGGAATACCACATCGTGTAGAATGCTACTCTTGTGCCCTAGGCATATTTAACAGATTCGCTGTCCGACCACCTTCGCGGTGTGAATTGGAGGCCAATTTATTTTTTTCTTCCTTTGTGGGGACGGCTGCATACAGCTCTCCCAAATTAGTGTACAATCGCTTGCATCATACATCAACGAGCTTGCCTGCTAGATTAGCAGGTTTTCTGTGATGGGGTTGGGAGGGCAGCGTGCTTTCACTGTTTTTGATCTGCATTGACCGCAACGCATTCTGTGCATTTATTGGCCAGCCTGAGCAGGCAAGTCTAATGACTTTTTACGCTACCTGGAAGTGTCGTTATGTGATGCTGGCTGCATGGAGATTTTTATGCGCATTAGCTGTTCGCCTTGTTCAGCACTTTGCTTTGCTACATAGGTACGTACCTTCGGCTTCAGTAGAGACCACTAGGTCCGAGAAAACGTTGAATTTATCACCATTTTCTGACTGTATTCTGTCGAACTGCGCTGTAGATTCCTTTAGCGTACTTTTCAACCGGCCGAAAATCTGAATTCCAGGCTCGCTGCCGATGCAGAGGGAATATTAAGCGTCTTCTTGCGTGTCGTGGTTCTTAAATTTTCGTCGCGGACTCTGCAGATCATACATTGTACGTGGATAGCAATATGTCTGAACTTGGAGCCGTGGCTCGTCGTCTTTAGTAATTCATGTTAAAGAGACAGGGCGTGCAAACACGCACACAAGAGGGAAGTCAAGACACCACAAACGGCGTTTGTGGTGTCTTGACTTCTCTCTTGTGTTCGTGTTTGCACGCCCTGTCTCTTTATCATGTGTATACTTACCAACTAGCTCAGCTCTCTGTTAATTTAAGTCTTGAGTAAGTTGGATGGCACCTACGTACCAAACGCCTTCTCTCCTTACAACTCGGGATCTCACGGGATGTTGTTGTCGACCTTTTCTTATGATTAGTGCTCCGTTTTTTCGGATAAATCCGAAAAAAATCCGATAAACACTCGCCGGCAAAATTTTTGACAATTCGGATTCATCCGATAAGCTCCGATTTTAAGAGGGCACTTTCAATGCTCAAAGGGCATTTTCAAAGCTGGCAATCATCAATCGAATGGAGCGCACCTCCATCAGCGGCAGCAATGTCGTAAAGTATGCTTGCGTCTATTACAACAAGCCTTAAAGGGCCTCTAAACCACCCAGAGGTCGATATTTATTTCTGGTGTGACAGTTGTACACGTAGCCGTGAGAATTTTTCGAAACGGTCCTGCAATAGCGGAGTTACACGCGTTTCATGATCGAAGCGGTGAGATCGCTCGTTTCACTCTTTCCTTCGCTACCCTCCACTCGTCTGCTGGTCTCCTCTCCCAAAGCCGCTTTGCCCTGCTCGCCGAGTGACCCTCCCAATCTAACGTGACATACCGTCATCGCTGACGCGCTCTTCGAAACAGCGGTCACTTCCGGTTGCCGCGACTCCGTTGAACTCCGTGCTTCTCGACTAACCGCTGTTGTTGCCGTGCCGGCCCGTGTTCGCACGCCTTCAAAGGATCGCCAACATGATGGACCCGTACTGTGACACGTGTCACGTCTTTCCGTTTTTCTAGTCGGCGCTTTTGCAGCCAAGCACTGATGCGTGAAAGCCATCGCAAAACACTAACATTCAGTCCGCGAAGCTTATCAGACCGCTAAGCGTTACTGTGCTGGTACGCTAGCGATTTGGCGATTTTGCGTTACGGGTCGCAGCTGCCGATTCGCAAGCGTACACACGCGGGCAACAGGACGAAGAACAGCAAGGAGCGCCGGCAGCTGCTTGCAGACTAACCGGAAGTCGTAGGTTCTTGTTCGACCAATCGCAGCGTCGCCTGCATACCGCATCACATATTCAACACGCTGACGTCACACACGTCACTAGGCAGACCAGAAGGGCCCGGAGAGGAGAAGAAATTGTTTCTTGGAATTTTGACGCGCCCGCGGCTTGTAGCGCTGCCACGTGTGGCATCGTTGATCGTGACGGCATTCTGCACACGATGCGAGTGTTAACTTGAAATATTTGAAAAAATATCGGGGGTGGTTTGGGGCCCTTTAAGGTTGTAATACGAACAAACGTAGGTGTTTTGTATTCATGTATTTGTGCGTTCAAACTTTCCAGACAACTAAAATACACTGTTCACATGTTTTCGCGTTCACACATAATCTCATCTAAGCTGAGAAGCAGCTTGACCAGCTCGTGCTCCCCCCGAAAGTACACTTTGGCGAGTTTGCAGCAGTGCACATCAACAGCCTTATTAACAGGGTAAATTAACAGGAAATGAGAAAAAACGAAAGGATATAAAACAAGATTATCAGCAACAATGCAAAACATTTTCATTGGAAGTCATATTATTACAGGACATTGCAACAACTCATAATGCAAAATTAAACACCGAATTTCGGAGAATTGGAGATTTACGATAATAAATGCCGATAAACACGGAATTTCCTCAACAAACAAAATAAACTCCTAAGAACACCCTCCGAATTTTAAGAAAAATAAACTCCGAAAACACAGAGCCCTACTTATGATGCATTTCCGGTCATCGACCAAATGTGGTGCTCGAGACTTGCTTTCCTTCTTTCTCGTCAGCAACGTCATGACGTCTTGACATGCGCGTTCACGCTGCCTTTTGTCAAGAGCCTTAAAGCGACACTAAAGGCAAATATTAAGTCGGCGTTGATTGTTGAAATAACGGTCCAGAAACCTCGTAGTGCTACTTTTGTGCCAAGGAAGTACTCATTTTGCAATAAAATCACGTTTTAGGTGTCCGCATCGCGTTAGCGCACTTCGAATCACCCGCCTGAAAGCGGTATCTCGCACGTCACTGTTGCCGTGCACAAGGTTGCCCGCCTTTACTGCGCGGCGGGGTGCACTGGCGGCGTGCACCATTCGAGAATCCGGCAACATCACATGCATGCGGCATTTTGTCGAACACTCTGTCAGAGCGACTTTCACGAGCGCGCAAAACACACGCGGCAATACGCGATACCGAAACTACCACTGAGACGCGACCGCGTGAGCGAAGCAGGATGCCGGGCGAAGCGCAGTTCTGCAAAAACGGAACCTTTGAACCACGCGCGCCGCTCCTCATGGCAACGCCAAAGAAGTTCTTTTTTCAATGAATCAAACAGAAACGAACAATCAGCATTTTATTACGTCTCTTGATGGACGGAAGATTCTTTTTTTATTGCAGCTAGTTTGATTACGAGTGATGAATTGTAGCCGAACTCTCTCACGTCATCGGGATCATTTCCAAAATGTGCCGCTAGTGGCGCTCATCGTGCGATACATTTAGAGTCACTGGAAAAATTTCCAGTGGCTCTAGATACATTTAGCTTAATTTCTCGGTAAGTATGGCACTGCTGTGCTGTTGATAATATTGCCGTTTTAGACGTTGTCATACATTGAGCTTTCACTCTGACATAAATTGTTATTTGCCTTTAGTGTCCCTTTAAGGCCCAACCACACATACGCTAAAGCGTCAGCACGCAATGCTCCGTGTCAGCGTCGGTCGAGGAGGCTGTATCGTCGAGGGCGAGAGCCAGCGCTGTAACTTTGTTTGCGTCATGCGCCGGAAACTGCTGCGGGTGTCGCGCGTGTGAGCGACGAGCCCACGTGAGCAGCACCTCAAGCTCACGTCCTTTCCGGAACGACGTTTCGACGTGAGACCGGTTTCTCCGAGCAGCGAGTTCTCTATGCCGGCTGCGCGAGTGCTTGCGATTATATATTATATCCACAGCAGTGCAATCTTCGCTGTGAAGTCGTGCGCCGTTGTGGATGGCTTGCGGTACAATGGGAAATTTTCCACAGCTGGCCTAATAATCCCCGCCATGCGGCATGTGACGGTTCAAAACAGTGGAAGAACGAGTGAGCCAGCGCCTGCGTGTCCGCGCCTGCAGATCCAGGTACGTACGTTAATCGGAAGACTTCCTATCCTCGTCAACAGCTCCAACAAAAACAGAATTGCGAAACGCTGCCTCTTTGTCCAAGAACATAGTCAATAAAAGCATGCCTTCGTGAATGACAAACTTGCCACAACAGCTCGCATTCACTAACGGCTACGCTGGTGGCCACGGTAGGCATAGCTGGCGGACGCCTCGGCCGCTTCCTCGTGTGCCCACCTAAACTCGCCGACAGGGCGGCGCCACCGCAGAAGCAGCGCCATCCCTCGCGCGGCGGCGAGGGCGCTAACTACGCCAACCCGCCCACGGCCACCTGGATCGGGGCGCGCGGCGGTGAACACCGCCGCGCGCCCCGATCCAGGTGGCCGTGACCCGCCGGACGCGCAGGCGCCATGAGGTGAAAACGACTTTACAGCGGGTGATAGCAACCCCACAATGTTCACGGAATATTTCAACACTACAGACATCGACGCCAGTAGTAGCATCTTGCGGAGCTTTTTTCAAGCACGACGGATTCAAAAAGTTCTCTTTGGAGAAAGAAAAAAAAATTAGAGGAAATAAAGGCATCATTGTGACGCTCCCTTCCACCAGCCCACGATATCTTTCTTTTTTGCTCCCCTTAATTATCATTCTCCATTAAAAAAATAGTTTTATCAGAACCCCAACCAAACAAGCCTTCGAGGCCCAGAGTCGAACCCGCGACATCACCGTCACATGGTCGTATCCCCCGAATCACAACGGAGGTGGAAACTTCTCTGAAGAAGACGCACATGCAGCTAGTTGTGAAATAGTCTTCGGGCCTTACGGACCTCATCCCAAGACTGTCTCGTCTCTTTTATCACGAGCTTCACGTTGCGACAGCAGTTGAATAAAAAAAAAAGGAAGAAAGAAAAAGAAAGCAGCTGTTGCATACTGTTTGTTAGGCCTCTCAAGCTAGAGTGTCTCTTTGCCCGCTGAGAGAGTCGTCGCGATAACCGCCACAAGGTGGAAACACAAAGCTTATCGGCCATATGATTACACAGCTCGGAGAGATAAGACAGTCGCTGACCGCGCATTCCGACCAACCACCAGTTTTCTACGCTGATAGGCACGACGGAAACCTCAACAGAAACACGTGCATGAGATGACAGATAGTACGCACGAACACGCGATAACTTAGACGCCATCTGTCAACAAAAGAGTTATTTTTTGCTTTTGCAATTCGGACCGGAAGGTCTGACGATAACGAAGTCACTTGCAGTTTTGTATGACTTGCTCGATCATTATTGCATAAGACAGATTCGCGGTTAGCTGCGTGTTCGCTAAATATGAACATGCTTTGACAGAGGCGAGCTCTGAGCATCTGCAATATATTTGATTGGGGTGTTCCGAATATAGATTCACGGTAATACCAGGCGTCACATTTCATTTGTATGACCTATGTATTCGACCATTGCGTATAGACCAGATTGACAGGAGCGTAGCCAGAAATTTTGTTCGAGCGGGGGTGCTGGGTGTTCAACCAACCTTTATGTACATGTCCGTGCGTGCATGTGCATGTGTGCGTGATTATTGACACATGAAAGATTGAAAATTTTGGGAGAAAGGAGATTCACGCTCTTGATAGATAAATTGTCATTTAACACAAATGTGCCTGCATGCGCATGGTCTATATTTAAAACACGAGGTATTAGGGAGAAGGATGCCCCCCCCCCCCCCCCCGGCGCGCACGCCTATGCTTGCCGCGAGTGAATTATAGGTGCTTCACTTACCTCGTAAGCTATATCAATGCCGCATTGCGTACCTCAATTAATTGGCGAGTCGTTGATGTAAACCTTATTTTCCAGCGTTAGAGCCGCATATAAACAGGAGAGACACTATCCTGTCTCTATGCGTCCCTTGTTAAATTTTTCTTTTGTGCTATCATGAGGCGTGAGTGTTCAAATGACCAACTGGCCCGTGTTTTTGCAAAAACTATATTTTTTCTCTCTATTACGAGCGTTAGCCATGATTCATCTAGATGTTCGTCATGCGATACCCTGCATTTTGTCTGGTTCCTTCGTTTAATGCGAGTGACTGATTCATTCAGCGGAGCCGAACCATGAGAGTGAAATAACTAGAATAATAAGGATGGGATGGGGCTCATTCGGCAAGCATTATCAAATCATGAATGGTAGTCTACCACTATCTCTCAAGAGGAAGGTATATAACAGCTGCATCTTACCGGTACTTACCTACGGAGCAGAAACCTGGAGACTTACAAAGAGGGTTCAACTTAAATTCAGGACGACGCAGCGAGCGATGGAAAGGAAAATGATAGGTGTAACCTTAAGAGACAGGAAGAGAGCAGAGTGGGTCAGGGAACAAACGGGGGTTAAGGACATCATAGTTGAAATCAAGAAGAAGAAATGGATATGGGCCGGGCACGTAGCACGTCGGCAGGATAACCGGTGGTCATTAAGGGTAACTGACTGGATTCCAAGAGATGGCAAACGCGTGAGGGGGAGACAGAAAATTAGGTGGGTAGATGAGATTAAGAAGTTTGTAGGTATAACGTGGCAGCAGAAAGCACAGGACCGGGATGATTGGCGGAACATGGGAGAGGTCTTCGTCCTGCAGTGGGCGTAGACAGGCTGATGATGATGATGATGATGATGGTAGGGGCCAGTACAACCGGTATTGCCAGAAGCAAAGCCTCCGAGATGTTGAAACGTTTCGCGACTTATCCGCCAGGGGAGAGCGCATGCGCGGGGGCGTCGTGAAAAAGGCGGATTTCCCAAAAAGGGTCATCCGAGGTGTCAACCATCAACCTCTAAGCCCTACGTCGTCAACTAGATATTGACTTTAGAGGTGCGGCTGTGCTCTTCATTATGTACTTGCCAGTGCTGCAGGATTAGATGAATCCTGGCCACCGCGAGTGAAGGAGGAAGAGGGGCCAACTTCGTAATTTAATCCGTCGCACCGAAGAGCGCCGGCCCCTGTTACGCCTGTTCTGAATCATGTAAATTATTACACATAAAGTCTTTCTTTTCTTCGACTTGTCGTGATGAGTGCTCCGGGCACGACAGCCACTCCCACTGGCTGCGCTACCCAAGTGGCAACACCGGTGACGTGGAAAATGGCAAAAGCGAATGGGATTTCAGAGAATGCCGAGTTGATGCATTGGCTGCGCCCCATTTTTTCATTCTAAAGAAGTGCATGTCGTGCATTTGTTTCTTTTTGGACAGCACGTCCGTATTACTGGAACGTTCCACCATATTCCTTTTGTCTTTCGATATTTATTATTTCCACGAAACGTCGAGTTCAGAAAACAGCAATTAACATTCTGATACGCACAAACGTCGCGTGCAGTAACACCAGTGCTACAGATCATGCCATTGCTTACACTGAAATCAGCACCAGAAGCACGCTTAATCAGGTGCCTAACAAAATCGCATATCATGCAATGCATTCGATATACAACAGCCCTGAATATTTCACGGGAACAGTGCACGGATTTCGTAGAAAATCGACACCGGATTTACATAAAACTCTGCGGAAATTGTGTTCCGGTGAGGTGGGCGACTGCACAGGAACTCGTGTGCAACATGGAACTCGTGTATAACGAAAGAATGCTAAATCATTGTATGCACCGCGATATCCCGAACACTACACAGTAAATACCGCGCTGCATCTGCTGCAATGGGCTTTAAACAAACGATCGATCAAGCCGAGATTTCACTCGGATGCCCCAACTCCGCCTGGTCGCCAACGCTGTCTCAGGTATATGTCCAACGCTCAGGTTCGGTGTGCAATTGTTCCATTGTTCCTTTTAACAAAAAAAAAAAGCTAGAGATGTAGGCACTGACCTCATCGCTCGTCGATTCACAGTATATCTATATATGTGCTCCTGTGGAAAACGTTTTGCAATCGACGTCTGTAGCCGCCAGACCAGTACGAACGTCTTGTAGCCGTCTACAGAACGCTTTCTCTAAGTCCAGAAACACTGGCCGTTACTTTGCTTTTTTTTTTTTTCAAACTGTGGAGCAGTTTAAGAGGACCGCCCTGCTGTCGTCTCATGTCTCGCGTTGACGTCACTCAGGTCCCACGTTTGATACGCATAAGCCGAACAGGTTGCACGTTTGGAATGCCAGCGCGCACTTTCCCACGAATGCCAGCGAGAAAAGAACAGAAAAGAATATAAAATATATAATCACACGAAAACAACACCAAAGAGCAGATGAACACAATTAAAACACAGGCGAATCCCGCAGCTCGTACAGCTTTCACTATGATGTTCCTTTTCACGCGAGAGAAGAAACACCTCCTTGTCCGCCGCGATGGATCAGTGGTTGCGGTGCTCGGCTGCTGACCCGAAGGTCGCGGATTCGATCCCGGCCGCGGAGGTCGCTATTTCGGTTCTGGCTAAATGGTATAGAGGCCCGTGTACTGTGCGATGTCAGTGCACGTTAAAGAACACCACGTGGTCAAGATTTCCGGAGCCCTCCACTATGCGGCGCACCACATAATCATGATGGTGGTTTTGGCACGTAAAACCCCAGTATAGGAAACACCTCCTTTCTGGACTGTGGCACGGGAGTACAAAGGATGACGTCACTGCCATCCTAGCCAATTCGATGCCATTCTTAATATCTCTCACGTGTTTTTCTATTCTAACATTGCTTTGTGTATATCGCATCTCTGTAAAAACTGGCATTGTCCTTTGGCATCATCATGGTCATCATTAACAACCTTTTTATGCCCGCGGCCCGAGGATCTCCGCGATTCATTCGGTACACTGACCTCCTTTACGTAAAATGGAACAATGAGCGCGCCTTCTTCTCGTAAAGGTCTTTCATAAGATTTTGCGCGGTTCGTCGACTCCTGAGAAATACAAGAAAAGGCGTCGCAATGTTTCGAACGCAGAACAATACGACAGGTTCTAAACCGCGAAATGTTCTTGCGTGTCAACGCGGCAAGGGCATCTTAGTTCAACTATGCCGGGTTCCCCATTGGGGGTGGGGGGCAATATTTCATATCAGCACCCCCCCCCCCCCGAAATTCGAATTCAGTGGACAACATGCTTCACAATGGACGACAAAAGAATATGAACCGATGGCGTATGTTGTAGAGATGGTGCATACTACGCCACGCTGTGAAAAGCACTCTATTTAACTTTACTTCTGCGAAATGTTTAGTTTATTCCTACATGGTCTTCGCGCTTGATTCATTGAAGAATTTTGTTACGATCTTGCGGGAAATATACGGTATGAAGATCTTTTTTTTTTTTTCGTAGTGCAAGTTCTGTTACGGAGCCCAGCGCTTATTTCTTTTTTTTTTTAGGAGCGAAGCTCCTTAGGCCCGCACCCCGCCGTCGACGCTCCCTGCAACATAGATGCGGCGCCGGCCCAAAAAGAGAATGCGAAAGAAAAAAAGAAAAAGGCGCGCGAACAGTTTCAAAACGTACATAGTCGCTTGCGTCCCAGTTCTAAGGAGCCTCGCTCATCGGTTCTATTCGTACACGGAACAACTGCTGATTTTCCTCGTTCATTTGCTGTAGTGTACTGTACACACGACGATGTTGCGTTAAACGATTTCCGAACGACACTTCCTGCGTGGCAGATTCGTGTCCGTTCCAGTTAACATCTTCGACGGAATTTTGCAGAGGCTGTGCATTCCGCTGTCCTTTTCACCATAGGCGTGAGCATAGGGGGGACAGGGGGGGGGCGCAAAATCTGTCCATTACATTGCCCCTTCTAGTCACATAAGAGGGGGGGGGGGCGCAAATTCTGCCCCATACATTGACTTAGTAGGGTGGGGGGGGGCGCTGCGATGAACCTCCCCCCCCCCCTTCTGATGGAGAACTCTGCGCACGCCTATGCTTTTCACACCTTTTGGATGGCGGCAGATATCGGCATCTCTTGGGGTGTGTAGGCCAGTCTTCTCACCGAGACGGTGCTCGCGCGATAAAAAAAAAAAAAGAAGAAGAAGAAGAAGGAAAAACCATGCGAAACAGCGTCCATCATCAAACCCTCCAGTGACCGTTAGTCCAAAGAGCGATATTAGTGTCACCCTTTACATCATGTGGTTTACAGCACTTCTCGCGCAAAAATGGCAACTGGAACCAAGAGTCGCGAGCAGTTGAACAAGTGATCTACTAAATGAAAGAGCCGAAGCAACAGCCAGACATAAATGAATAGGAAAAATTAACACATTGAACCGTTGTTCGTGCAAACATTTACGGACGAAGTTGTTTTATTTAACGGAACTGGAGAATACTTCGGTGTGTTTTGAATGACGCTTCTACAGTTATCATTCAAATTGCTCGACGTAGTAATTGTTTTGGTGTGATTATGTGGGCTTTGTTCTAACCTTCCGCGATGGTGACCGTACGTCTAGAAACGCAGCGCCCGGCGCTCTACACGATTGTACTGGGCAGGCGGCCACGGATCGTTATGCGCAACTTCCCGAATAACAATACGATTCGGTTTTGTCACTGGAGCAGTACACGAGGGAGTGGGAATACAAGGGAGGATTACGACAAAGACCTCTCCCCGAAAGCGCGTCCGGTCACTGCTCTGTGCCCCAGTCGGCGGCGTGTCGAACTAAAGCCCCTCCATGCGTTTTCCGCCGAAAAGCGGCAGCAGACGCGATGGAGGGGCTTTATGTCGAACATGAGACCTCTCTGATGGATCGGCGGGGGCTTTTTGACAGCCGGGCGTCAATACTTTTTGTAGAAGGAGCTACCAAGATGGGTGCCAGTAGTGACCAGCTCCCCACGCGTCGGTCGACAAATGCGTGCAGGTGCTCAAAGGTGGACGCAAAGAGTACACCGCCGTGGGCGGGTTGTGGTGGTCTCGCTCGTTGACGGCGCGCACAGATGAAGATGTCGGCGGTTTGCTCTTGCCCTGTTCTCAGTGTGCAGACAGAACCTGTTGTGCGTTTCATGAGCGTATGCTTCTAAAAACACGTTTGTCGGTCGTCCACCTTTTCGCACTCACGCACTTTTTTTGAAGGAACGACGACAGAAAGGGAAAAAAATATCGCCAGCAAAAAAAAAAAAGAAAAAAAGACAGGTTTCAGTGAGCCCAATCCGTGCTGGGATGTCATGATTTGCCGTGAGGAGTTCGGGGACGAGCTCCTTACGGCATTTCATTCGAAGGGAGTTTACGAAGCGCCAGAAAAATTGCCACTTACTCAGCTTCAAAAACTGGAGTAAAATCTGGGAGCCTCACAGAGAATGGCCATGCCAAGCGAATGCTCCTGCGGGCCTTTTTATCATGCACTGATGCATCCCGCTTCCTCATCTGTCCTATCTCTTCTCCTTCTGTCGCGCCTGTCGACCTCCGACCACTTCCTTTTCTATTTGTTCCTACTTTTCTTTTATTTCCCCCAGCCCCCTACCCCTCAAGGCACTGCGCAGTGCTGAAATAAGTGGATTTTTCCTTTTTTTTAGAAACCACTACCACCACCAGCACCTTCGCTGGAATGTGGAGGGGTGAGCACGCTAGAGCAAGAAAAGCAGTCGGGAACGAGAGGAATTGTGGGGAAACATTCTTGCAGGAAAGCCACCTTACAGGTGTTTGCAAAGTGCACGCCAAGGGTCGCTCACTATTATGCCCCCCCCCCCCCCCCCCCCCAAAAAAAAAGAAGAACCGGCTGAGGTAGGCATTTTATTATGATAATTCAAGGGGAAGCGCATTATTGTTTGAAGCGTGGTCGGGTGCTGCCTTAGAACGCGTAGTTATATAAAGCGAGATTCAGTAAAGAAGAAGAACAATTATGCTGTGGGGAAGCTAAGGAAACGGCGGAGCATGTACTGATTGAATGCGATATCCACCCAGCTGTATGTTTGGGCACGAGCCGACATGAAGCCTTGGGTTTTAGGGACAACAATCTGGAAAGCTGAAAGAGACCGCGGTTAGAGTATTGGTGGCAGAAAACTAGAGAGAAAAGACAGAAATAAATAGTGGGGAAAATAAGGACATACTCGCTGCCGTAAGGGGCACAGAACTGGGCTGTGAATGTACGTTTTTTTTTTTTTCTGTGGTTAGATCGATTTAATCGAAGTAGACAAGGCATTAGGCCAACTAAAAAAAAAAAGACACTGTTTTGGTTTTTTAAAACACGGTGCCGTTTTGGAGCCGCGCCAGATATCGTCCTGTTTTCCCCCTCTGTTTCCTCTTTAAAAAAAAAAAACACAACGCGGCCTCTCGCATTGCCTCATTCTTTATAAAACGTATGTACATACAACTCGACATCAACACTTTGCGGCCGCACCCCTCGCTAACAACAGCTTAGCAAAAAAGATACGATTTCGTGTTCGCATCTTGTAAGGATGTGCTAAGAGATTCTCTGCAACATTTTTTGAAAGGAAGACAACTTGCCTGTCGGCGGCAAGTTGTCTTTTCGTACACTTTACTTTCTTCACATCTTCACCATTACTAATATGCGCTTACAATTAACGACCCATATATACCTTCTTGGCTTCATTATATCTGCTGGTTTTCATTATCGATTTGTTTCAGCCAAACAATGCTGTGTATGCAGCTCCTCGCTGACTGCTTCACATTATTATAAACCAGTGATTATTTCAACATAAGAGATCGCTAACCGGAGGCTCACCTTCTAGTCTTTCATAACATTGCCGAGAATGTAAGTGCACCATCGGATTTTGGCGTGCACGCAGTTTTGTACCGGTACAGCAGGGGCGTAGCCAAGGGGGGGGGGGGTTCAAACCCCCCTGAAATTTTTCAGTTTTGCTTGCGTATATATACACGCACACATACAAACGCACGCACGAACATACGTAAATATGGTTGAATCCCCCCCCTCCCGTAAAAAATTTCTGGCTACGCCCCAGGGGGCCCACGATGCGGCGGTCGGGCTTGGCCTGACTGTCCCAACGTGGGAGCGGCCCGCTGCGCGTTGAGTCGTGCACCTCAGGACTTACAATAAAGTTTCGCATCCATCCATCCATACGCCCCTGCGGTACAGGAATGAAGAAAGGCGTCTAACGATTGAGGCATGGCATATCGATAATAGTAGTAGCGCATGCGTGAGTCAACCATCGGTTAACTTGCATAACGAAATCAAATGCCTAAACAGTTATCTTTCACGTGGACTCCCCAGCGGGCCGGATTGATAATGATGTGCAGATAAGTTTTCGTGCCTTCTTTCTTTTCCGCCGTTGTGCGCCTTCGCAGTTGTTAGTCGGCGTTAATGGTGTCTTGATTTTTTTTTTTTTTCTTTGCGTCCGTGTTTCCACGCCCTGTCTTTTAGAAAGAGTACTTACCAACTATCTCAGCTCTCTGCTATTCTATGCTTCGCATTACAACGATTCCCACAATACGTGGGATTGGCCAGATTGTTTTTCTCACAAAATAAAAGTTATTGCTGCTGTCATCGGCGCGAGAAAATAATAAAACTGCGCTTAGTATGGCCTCAGAGATTACGGCGACGCGCCGCTGCAATCTCGAAGGCCGGGAGCTTATTTCTTTCGCCGCTTCGCGAGTGTCGCCACCGTCGGAGAGGGTGACGTCCGATGCGATGAGCGTGACATCAGCGCTGCGCGAGCCAATAAGCGGCTGCGTATCGGACTGGCATTTTGTGTTCGTAGCCATTAGCCGTGAGCCATACACAACACTCAGCTGACGCGAGCTGCTTCGCTACTGTGTTCGGGTGCTTGCTTCCACAGCGCGCACCTTTGTGTTGTGGTGTGGGTGACGATGTTTGCGCGTCCATGCAAAGTCTAGCCACGAACCTGAACAATATCGGCGAAGGAGTGAAGCACGGTGTCGGCGGACTCATGAATCTAGCCGCGGAAGGGGGTGAACACACCCCATACATTAACTACGTGAATTTCAACCAAGACGGCACGTAAGTGTGATTCTTTTCATTTCGGGCGTCTTTCTCGTCCCGCCTGCTGTCCTTCCGCGAATTGTGCAACGGCTCGCGTTGAGTGAGGTGTGTCTCTGCATGTTGACGGTGGGACCCCCGTCACTGTTGGCTTTCCCCCGTTGTTGCGTGAAAGATTTGGCAAGACCACCGCGGTCTCTTCTTCACTGGGAGCGCTCTCCGTATTTGGACTCCGCTCCGCTGCGCGCTCCCTTGCAGCCCTTGCGTCCGCTACCGAAAGATGTATTTCTCACTGCGCTTTGCTCTTTGCGGTTGACCACCCCCCACCTACACCACTGCTTGTCGAAGGCTCGAATGAGTGCGAGGCAAACACTGTTGCGGCATCGATTAACTCCGCTGCGCGTTATCAGCAAAGCAAGTCAACCCCCCCTCCTCCCCCTTTTTCTGTTGACTGCCAAGGGCCGTGCAGCGAACGTTTTGCAGCGCGCATATTCCATAGTCGCGCAGCGCAGCGAGAAACCACTCTCTCTCGGCTACATTATTATTGTGAATCGCTCAGCCCGCTTTGGCTTGTCGCCCGCGCTACCCTCCCCCCCCCCCCCCTTCCTTCCGTCCGTCGCATGCAACAAACCCAGCTGAATCGCCCCGTGCGAAGGGCAATCCCAGCCCCAGGCAGTGGCCAAGGTAACTAGGCCAGCGCCAGAGGTTTTGAGACGCTTTTTCTTTCGCTTCCAAGTCACCGATCGTCTTTGGTTGCACCTGCGCCCAAGGTCTCTACAGAGCGGTTCGCAACCAGCGAGAGATCCTCTCCCAATCCTCACCCATAGGAAGCCCTTAGCCTTGAAAACGAGCCCGCGCTTACTGTATCGCCTTATTAATCTGTCATGTCAGCGCCCTTGCAGCGATTCGCGGGGCTGATGTAAGAGACGGGCAGGCGACTCTGTGACGTTTTGTTCCTTTGTTGTTCTTTCGTGGACACAGACGCGTCGTTGCAAGTCCCGTTCACGACGGTCCCGTTTCCCGTTCCGATGCGTCAGCAGCGGTCAGCTGTTATCGCGCCCTCTCCCGTACCTTGCGAACGCTCCCTTTCATCTGTTGCTGCCTTTCTTGTGCGACGTGTAGTGTGTTGTGTGTGCGCGAGCGCGCACTTGCATACCGTGCAAGCACGAAAACACAAAGCGTAAAAGCTGTGCCTGGCTGTGCTGCTCAAGCATACGATCGTGTGTGTTCGCGCGCGATGGTTTCGCAAGAACAAAAACACAAGCATGTGCTGCTCAGTACGGTCGCGCGACTTGCGCTGCAGTTTCGTAAGAAAAACGGCGAACGACGTTCCAAGCGGCTTCCAGCTCGCCTTCGATTTACCTGTTTTGTCCTTTGTTGCTGGAGAGTTTGCGAGAGGTGTTTCTCTTCCCGGAGCTTTGTAGGTTTTTCTGGCTGCACAGCGGTGGCGTGCGCTGCGCACACTGTGTCACGTCATCGTCTTGAGACGAGGCGACGACGACGGAACGAAACTGTGTGCGCTTGTTTGAAAGTCCTTGACTCGAAGAGAGAAGCGCTGGGCTCGAGAGAGGGGCCTGTCTGTCAGCGGGTGACCGTTCTCACGAGAACGTCGCCATTTTTTTTTTATTTCCCTTTGTCAGTGAGCCGAACGCTCACCTCGAAGTTACTGCGGTCCGCATACGCCTCGTACGCTCTTACGCAAGCGTACCATCCACTGGCATGCGTCATGCCCTCCAGCGCGAAAGTGGTCAGTTGGTTTAACCGGATTATAGACCTTTTCCCTGGGGAGAAGAAACAACTCCTTTCTGGACCGTGGCACGGCAGTACAAAGGCTTACGTCACAGCCTCGGCAGTGCATTTGAAGAGGGGGGGGGGGGGTCACGACTATTTAACACAGCCCAAAGGAAACTATGGCTGCGCCTGACGAGCCTTCTGTGAAAAGGTCTATAGCCCTATCCTTGGAACCTGTTAAGCCATTCCCTTGATAGCCTTTTTCAGTGCAAGCTGATCATTTCCTGACAAAGCTCAACTGAAATGCTGTTAGTTGAAGCTAAAAAACGAGCCATAGACATGGTAAGATGTAGTTATGCCCAGTTGAAATCAACACATATATTGGAACTGTGTGGGCAGTTACCATATGGCGTACGCATAAAGTGCAGTTCGGACGACCGTGCAAACTACTGCAGTTCATAACAGAGGTTCTCTTTGACCGGACTCTGTACCTTCCCTTGTAAACTGGCTACTGAAAATGCAGTAATTGACGAAAAGCTATTGTTGGCACTGAAAGCACCAAAAGCACATGCACAGCATGACGTTATGGCACACATCACCATTAGCTGACCTGTCAAGTGCAGTTAAAGGATACTAATGAGCATTACACTCGTTAACAACCATGGCTCCCTAGAACATAGCTAGGTTTCAGAGGGCACCGAGAAAGGTCGGACCAAGGATCTTTTATTGTAAACATAGCTGGCTAAGTGGCCACGCAAGATAGCGATGAAGTAGCGTGGCGGCATGGCGTGCATGTGGGCACCATAGTGACAGCTGGCAGAGAGCACATGCCAAAAGCATAGCAACCAACACAAACTTGTGATGCAGGTGGTTGTTGGTTGTTTGCTTTAAATCTAAGTTGATGCAATGTCGCAAGGTGCTCTGTTTTGCTCTCAGTTGCACGGTATACACTATAAAATTGATTTTAACACGAAAGTGTTTTATTCCGGGGTCCACCAAGACTTCAGTGACGTATTTCCGTCACGGAAATGACGTCGAAAAAATATACACAATCAGATGGCAAAGAAAAAAAGGTACCGTCAATGGGCATCGAACCCATGACCGCTCGGTCCGCAAGAACAGATGCCGGGCACGCTATCCACTGCGCCACGGTCACAGACCCTGGAAGCTTTACGAACGCGCCTTTTATATCTACCACTGTCGCGGTCGGCTGGGTGGTGTTGACCTCTGGTAGTGGTAAGGTAAAGTAATTCGTCATTGCTTTGGCCTCCGCGACTAGCACCTGCAACGCGTTTACGCGTCCGTCCCATTCGGCGCGTTTTCCATAGAAGTTTAATTATGTCAATTCCTTAACACACCGCGAGGTGGCGACCTTTGCCCAAGCGTCGTAAAAGCGTCGGCGGCGCTCAGCACCACGCTAATACAAACGAAAAATAGCTCTGCGACGCGCGCCTGCCTCACGTGGCTGTAACACCGCGTTCCATGCTCACGCGCTCGCCCCGAGAAAACTCGCGGCCGGCCTACCGGGACGGCACGACGCGCTCTGCGTTTCTCCCTAGTCCGGCCGTGGTGTTCAATCACATTTTAACATGCAGCGGGATGGCGACCAAGTTCTGCGTCCAATATGCGACGCACGTCTGGCTATCACACCTCGTTCTCTGACTACGCTTTCACCAATAACTACTACAGCTTCCACAAGGGTCTGTTTAATCATTTAACATGGACGTTAGTCGTCGGGATGGAGATGCACCACCAATCATCAAAGTGGGTGCATACACGTTAAACGGCGCCATTAGCCAGACATCAATATACATTGTGCAAACTCTCTTATATCAATGTACAGTAAGCATTCAGTTACTTCTGTAAGGGCACGCTGTACTTTCGTGTTATTCCGATTCCTATGACGGAGGGATCAACCGTGTTTTTTTTTAATCTGTTCAAGGCTATATTTGCCATTGTGATGACATGTGTGTCCACACAAATCTATCTTGCAAGTTACCTCTTTCAAAATTTTGTCACAACACCTTGAAATGTTTACTCAGCTGTCTTGCAAACAAAAGGTGTGCAAGGCTTTACTTGTGAAGTCTTCCGTAAAATTTAAATGCTAACTCAGGTTTTTTGACTAGAACAACTATTGAAGACACCAGGGTTAGCGTTTACTTGCAGTAGTTCACAAGACCTTTCACTGATTAATCATCGGCTATCCTTTAACTGTAGCTTACAGTAGGCCATTGCTGTGTCTAGACATTGAGTCTTAAAGGGACACTAAAGGCAAATAACAATTTATGTCAGAGTGAAAGCTCATTGTATGATAACGTCTAAAACGACATTATCAACAGCAGTGCCCTACTTACCGAGAAATTAAGCTGAATGTATCACACGATGAGCGCCACGAGTGGGACATTTTGGAAGTGATACCGATGACGTGGGAGAGTCTGAATGCAATTAATCATTTGTAGTCAAACTAGCTGCAACAAAATAAAGAACCTTCCGTGCATCAAGAAACGTAAGAAAATGCTGCTTGTTCGTTTCTGTTTGATTAAAGGAAAAAAGAACCTCTTTGGCGTTGCCATGGGGAACGGCGCGCGCGGTTCAAAGGCTCCGTTTATGCCAAACTGCGCTTCGCCCGGCGCCCTGCTTCGCTCACGTGGTCGCGTCTCAGTGGTAGTTTTGGTATTGCGTACTGCCATGTGTGTTTTGCGCGCTCGTGAAAGTTGCTCCGAAAGAAAGTTCGACAAATGATGATGATGATCGCTGCGGCCCTTCCCTTTGTATCTGGCGATCGACGGAATCCCGGATCTTGGCCAAAAAAAAAATTATAATAGTCACATAAATTAGGTACAGTGTTCTAGAATCAGGTGCGATCACACAAAGTTCTCGTTTAAAAAAAGGCTAACAGCATCTGTGGCATCATTGGTGGAACTCTATCCAACTGCTGACATTGTCACTTTTTGCTGCCGCTGTACCCTCGCGGCACTCGAGTGGCTTGCTTGCCACCATCTCTCTAGTCTCTGCTTCGTAGCATCCACTTCTTCCCAATGTAGGTGCTCGTCCGGTTGCCGAAAGCCCAGCGCTGTCGCAAGCCTGCTGTTTACCTCGCAAAATGCCGCATGCATGTGATGTTGCTGGATGCCCGAATGGTGCACGCCGCCAGTACACGCCGCCGTGCAGTAAAGTCGGGCAACGTTGGGCACGGCAACAGTGACATGAGAAATACCGCATTCAGACGGATGCTTTGAAGTGCGCTAACGCAATGCGGACCACTGAAACATGATTTTATTTCAAAATGACCATTTCCTTGGCACAAAAGTAGCACTACGAGGTTTCTGGACCGCTATTTCAACAATCAACGTCGACTTATTTGCCTTTAGTGTCCCTTTAACACTGATACCAAATCAGGCGTTCAAAAGTCAATCTTTTGTGCCTGAGTGAGCAAACATAATCCTGAAACTCGCATCAGCTATGTCCCACTGGTATCTGAATGTTGCTGTTTTTGTAGTTTCGTCTATCAGACTGCCCTATCAGCTGTCCACCCACTCAGGGTCAGCGGCGTTAAGATGCTGCCAGCTAATGTCATCTTGCAAACTCCTATGGGCTGCCTTTGCATCCTTTTATGCTGCCAGACTGAAGTGTTTCAATTCTTGAAGTTGGAATTTGGAATTAACTGCTTTAGTGCGGTAACGGCTACTCCTTTCTACTTTGATTTACAGATACATATGTTTTAAAAAGAATGTAAACACAACGATAAGTACACAAGATGGATTGATGAAAACAACACACTGCTTCGATGTCTGAAATGTGCACATCTATGGAACATTATTTGAATGTTATGTGCCCCCACGCTGCTAAACAGTTTGTTCAGCAGAAAGGTTGACCTTAAAAAGATACGCGAAATGATTGCAAAGGTCATGAAATACTTTCACGATGAAGAAGCAGTCAATGCCAAAACTAGGGTGCAATTCGAGTTCTTCATTGGGGGATAACTAGCTAACAATTGCTACATAATTGGCCGCTTGGCTGCAGGGTATACACCTGCATGTATCTGAAAAGTTGTGACTGTTGTTGCCGATTCTCCATCAAGTGCCCTTGTCTAATCAAGATTGCGGCCTGTGTAGCTTCTCAAACATATGGGAGCACCAGCGATAGCACTACAGTGTAGGCTGAGTCTCGTTTCCTACCCTCAGCGATAACCTTACAAGATTAGATAGCTGGTGAGAACTGCTGCTAATGAAAGTTAAGCAATTTATGCGTGTCATAGGGCACAGCGTACTACTCATGCAGAATGCCAGTGGTTGGTGCTGCTTTGTTCATCACTTTGCATGATTTTGCGGTTGGTGATGTGTTGCACTGCTCATGAGTTAAAGGGGTACTGACACGAAAATTTCCAGTTGTTTTCTTCCACCAAACAAAAGGCCAAACCCTCAAGAGCCTAGAAGATGTGCTGGTAAGCTTGAGTGTGCCCAGAAAAGTTAAATACAACATGTTCTTAAAGCCAGTTTTTGTTCCTATTGTACCCTAACGTTGCAACACTGTATGAACTTCTCGTCACGTGTTCAATGCTTGATAACGTGACGTTTCCATGACTGCTCCACTCCGTCACTCTATTGGTGATGCACAAGCAGTCATTTTGTATTGTTTTGGCACCCGACGTCATCACAAACGACATACTGATGCGTGAAGGCACCAGTATTGATACTGCAGCCTGACGTCATGCTAGTGTCGATGTCAGTGGGTGAAAATTGACTTTAATGTCAAAATAAAATGTCTTATCAGCATTTCATGAGCTTCACACTTGCTCAGCGCACTCTCTGTACACAGGAGCTTTGTATGGCAAAGTAAACATGGCCTTGTAAATTGGTGTCAATACCCCTTTAAATACCGGTGCACGACTATGAGCCTTTGGCAGTCTTTGTACCTTTGCTCCAGGTAGCACTTATTTGTTCAGGTGCGCTTGGCGTAATATGCTTGTATTCTGGTGAACACCAGCACCGTGCGCAAACTGCTCGCCAGAAGCGGCCACGTACATTCCAAGTTTCCTGTGAGGTTGCGCACTGTGAAATAACGAGGATATCGCGTGTGACCTTAGCTGCCTTGTACAAAAACTGATGTTTTTGCTCAAGTCTGCCCGGCAACTGAATAGTGAATCTGCTTCTTCCTTCAAGGGCACTCTCGGTTGGAACACACACGGGGTACAAGTTTTTCTCTCTAGCAAACGTGGACAAGCTTGAACAGATATACGAAAATGGTGAGTGCTAACTCATTTTTTTTTTTTTCTTTTGATAGCTAAAAGAAATAGTCCTTTTATCTTTAGTTTAAGCCAGCACATGTTACAATAGCTTTGGCTTGCCTGCTTTAGTGAGCAGTAAAGATGGCAGTTAAGAAAACTAATGTATTGAGCAGTACAGTAGGGAAGCCAGTAAACGACTTCAAAAGGCTGGTACAGAAGACATGCATCACCTAACCCTTAAGGCTCCATGATGGCTGTTGCATAATGAGGAAGCGGTGGCTCTTACAAAAGGTATAATGATGTGAATGTTGAAAATAATGTAGACAAAATTTTACGAAGCAGAAGATAGTGTACACGACATCTAATTTAAAACTTCTCTCTCCCAGACATCCCACTTGTATTGGCGAGATAAATTCAGCACATCGCAATATTGCGACAACAGGCAATAAGAGGCTAATTCACCTTGTTACTTCCTCTGTAACCCACTGTCATCTGTAATGCCAAAAGACCTTGAAATTCTGCTCTCATTTGTAATGCCGAAAGGCCTTGAAGGTACAGATGTCTTGTAAGAAGAGTGCTAAAAACGAGGCCACAAGAAGCCAGGACAACACAAGCACTTTTGTTGGCAAAGGCAACATGAGCGCTTCTGTTGTCACCTGGCCTCTTGTGTCCTTGTTCTTAGTGCTCTTCTTTACAGTGTCATGCCAACTCACCCAACAAACGACCCTTCTAAGGTACAACAGATAACCAAGTCTGCCTTGAGGTAGTACTAGAGTGTCGCCACTGTTCTCTCTGCAGAAGAGGAAGGCATGGCCCTGGTCGAGCGCCTCTTCCTGTCCAGCCTGGTGTCCCTGGTCAGCACGGCGTCCTTGCGCAAGCTCAAGATGTGCCACTTCAAGAAGGAGTCCGAGATCTGCAACTACTCCTACAGCAACAGCATCCTGGCTGTGCGGCTCAACCGGGCGCGCCTCGTCGTGTGCCTCGAGGAGAGCCTCTACATACACAACATTCGGGACATGAAGGTACGTGCCGCACGTCTCGAGGCTGCAGTGGCCTTGTAGCAAACGAGCTTGCCGCGCGCCGGCAACTTCGTTCTGCAAGCAGCGACACGTTGGTCACATCTGGCTTCATTGTGCTGGTGCCAGAGTCACAAGACAGAAGTTGGTATAATAGTCTTGTAGCAAGTTACAGAAACGCAGTACAGTATTACCATACTGTTCCTCCTTTCTTGCTCAATTCCAGTGAAGGCACCTCAACACAACAAAAGCTTCTTTCAAAAATTACTATGGGGTTGTCACGCCTCATTGTGGTGTGTCAGCCTACACATTGTTAAAGAGGAACCTGTTGTTCGGGGGACCCGCTGTCACTGGAACTGGGAGTGGCTTAAGCACAACGAGCAACAAAAGAGGAATGGTGCGGTAACACCGTATCGTATTTCCGTAACTTGCTGAAAGACTATTGAGCCACTTGCACAAATGCAATACTGTCATGTTCTCTGTGTGCTGTTGTTTGTACTGGCTCACGGCTTTCCGTAGCACCCTTCGGTGTTCCTCCCTAATCGACAGAGCCGGGCCAAGGAGAACATGAACATGTCGTCACTTTTTCCAGCTCTGTGCTTGTTCATTGCTATGACAACGCCCATGCAGGGTGCTCATCAATGCTTTGCAGCGCGGCAGCAACACAAATGGGTCTTAGACTGATTTGCTCAGTGACATGGAAACCTTGCTGCATTGCTGGAATACTGCCGAAAATTTGCAGGGCAACACTGTGCTTGTGTGTTCGTGCCCGTGTGCAGTAGGTTCGGTGTGTTTAATGAAATTATATTTTAAATGTCAGTGATGTATGTCTTGGGACTTCTGCGATCACTTCTGGTGCTTGCGAGGCCTTTAGGATTAGCCTTGAGAAAGGTGTGCCTCTTTCCCTCGTAGCAACCGGCGAATGTCCTTTGCGGCTTCTTGATTTTGCTTCACCAACGTCCACTGACATTGCCGCATGTCGCCGCCACTCTGACCGTTTGGAACTGCCACCAGCTTACGACTGTGCATTCTTGTACTGTCACAATGCATGGGCTTAATTAACACTATGGCGAAAAGAAATGCGATGACGTTCGAAGGTGCTGCACTGTGGAACATGCGAAGACGCAATTCATTCCTCGAGGGTCTCAACTATCGAGAGCATGCCTTCGTCGGCATCGTAGAGCTTCATAAAAGTACACTAGAGGGAAATCTGGCACTATTGTCTATGGGAGCTGCAACGCACGATGCTTCAGCCAGCTCAGGAATGATGGGTAGTACATGGATTTATCTAAGCTTCGTTCTTTTGGCTCCCTGTGGCCGGCCTGCAGTCGCTTTGTCGCAAGACGAAGTTCAGCAAAAGTTCAGCAGTGCCATTTCGCCAGATTGAAGCTTTTATGGTCGCTAATTCAAACCAGCTCACGAGGTTAACAGTGAGCTGTTCTCTTATCTTCAACAAAAGCCTAAACACAACAATAAACAAAGCCACAAGTGCATTTGAAGCCACAGCACAAAGACTAGACAAATCCATGTACTCCCATCATTCCTGTGATGGCTTAACAATTGCAGTGCCACAGTTTCTTCTAGTAAATGTTGTAGGAAACTTTGTGGTTTGCATGACTCAGCAGTTCGTGGACAATATGTCCAACGAGCTGCCTCGCTCCAGAAGCTCTGGCAAAACAATTGGCATGGCTGACCCGACATTGCCGGCTCTCGCCGTTCCATGCCGTCTCGGAGGTGATCCGCTCCTCCCAAGACGTTGCCCGGCCAGCGACCACTAACCCCTACGTTGTTCGACGCTTTCTGTGTGGTTGAAAAAAAAAAAAGGTGCTGTGTCATTCATGTCGTCTTGCGTGAATTTCCTTCCGGGAAATCAGGCCTGGCCATGGTTTCAGGTGTTGCACACGATCCGCGAGACGCCGCCCAATCCGGATGGCCTGTGCGCTCTGTCGCCCTCCAGCGACAACTGCTACCTGGCGTACCCGGGATCCGACAAGATCGGCGAGGTTCAGATCTTTGATGCCCTCAACCTGGTGAGTGAGAGCCCTTGTTGCATTCTAAAGGGACACTAAAGTGAAACGATCAGTCGGTTTAGATCGACAAGTGTGTACTCTGAGGACTTGAATGTCGTTAATTTCATAGAGGACAAAATCAAGATTAAATACACGTTTTTAAATTCCGCGCCGAAATCTCCGTGTGTGACGTCGCGGATTTCAGTGCGTGTTTGGTATTGCGGCAACATTGGCTCAGTCAAGTTCCCTGAATCTTCACAAAATATTATTTGTGACGCAACTAAGAACAAGGTGCCCTATCCTGTCTTCTCTTATTTTTCTTTCTTGTTCTCAGTTGCGCCACAAATATTTCGTTAAGCTACGCACCAACTCATCCAATGTTACTCTTCCTAAAACTCAGTATGTTCAGTCTATGGCCTCCTCAGAGGACAGTGTCCTTAATTTTTACTGATTAGGAACTACGTAGGACCTAGTAAATGCCATCAAATTCTATGACGTCATGACATTTGGTGCGGGAATTTTAAATGTGCATGGCCACCAGCATTTTCTTTTTGCGCGTTTTCTGGCTTGCCAAGCATCTTCTTGCGGCAAGCATGGTGGTTTTGGAATTGTGAAAGAGTAGTTATATGAGTAATAGTGAGTAATATGGAAAGGCCTTATAATGAGTAATATGAAAAAAACTGCCTCTCTTTAGTATCTCTTTAAAAGGGTACTAATGGCAAGTTTAGACTGATAAATTAATTTTAGTAACTCCATTGTCATTAAGTTAGCCAGCGTATGTACAGTACTCGTGGATTGAAAGGCGGAAATTTAATGCCAAGTAATGCGCATACTTTCATTTCCAGCATCTACAGTTGGTGTCATATCAGTGTATTTTAGACTCGAAAACTTGCATCTAAACCAACATTACCTTTAGCGGCCAAATTCGCAGCAACGTAACGCTGTTATCATGAGCAATTGCTCATAGCAGTCATTATACAAATAGAAACAAGGTCATATTTTGATCAGAGTACAGTACATTATAAAAGAAAAGGAAGCTCAGTTTCTTTTAAATCTTTCCTTTTGTAGGAAGGTGGAAGTTATAACACCGGAATTTACGGTACATGCGACAAGTGAAATCAACTAGTGTTTGTTTTTTTCTTTCAGCAAGCCAAGGTGATGATCCCAGCACATGACAGCAAACTGGCAGCCCTGGCCTTCAACTCCACGGGAACGCTGATTGCGACAGCTTCGGAAAAGGTTTGTGCGTGCACCGCGCTTTTGAACGTTGTGTGTCTCAATCTACGGTGACCAAGCGAGCTAAGCTAACTCTGGGCTGACTTTTTCAGGGCACGGTCATAAGAGTTTTCGGTGTCGCAGACGGCCAGAAGTTGTACGAATTCCGGAGAGGCATGAAGCGGTGAGTAGTAGATAGCGGCTTCTTCTCGGAAGATAGAAAGCCATCCGTGGGGGAAAAGGCTCTTGTGACAAGCCTAGATTTGAGCTCGCCGATGTGTTAAGGACGACACTAATGCGTTCAAATCCTGATATCGTCAACCGCCGATTTTTTGGACACACTTGAAAATTCTGATGCTTTCGCGGCACTGTCGCAAGCCCCCTAAAGTATATGCATTAGGGCGTCTGAAATTTGGACTTTCTGGTTAAACTGCGGGTTCAAAATGGCTTTGATCATCTTACAAGCTGAATCCAGTACTTGCGCAAGTCGATCCGTTTGCAGCTGTAACGAATTCCATCAGTCAGCTTTGGGAGAAGCGTCGGGGAAAGCCAGATGAGTAATTCGCTCTCCCGCCCCAGATTTGTTTTCCCTGTCATCGTTTCTAAACACTCCTAAGTATCACAACCATACGACATGGCCCGGTCATGTGAGAGAGCCATTTATTTTCCCGTGTGCTTTCATGTAGTAAAGCTTCCGGCAGGTCCGAACGTATTTACGAGGGCCTGTGCGAGCCCCGAAATGCCTGATAAGCCCACATGCAGGGCTCGAGAGCTGTGTCGGGCATGGCTGTGGTGATTTGACCACTTGAGCGAAGTAAAAAAGCATGAATTCGTTTATTCGGACAATATAGCGGTCTTGAGGGAGTCCGAGAAATCGGAACATTTATTGTAGAAAGTTCACAATACCACACAATGTCTTTGTTACCGCTCCTTGCTTCCGCTGAAAATGCATGCATGCTTGCCACTCCAATTTAACAATATAGTTCTGTGTTGCAGCTTCAATGGAACAGTTTTGGTGAGCACAAGAAGGAAATTTCACAACTTTGGTCAAACGTTATTCCTTTGGAAAAAGCTGAATTCTGCGACATAAAGGTCAAATTCGAAAGCGTGTTCTTTGTTGACAGCCACGAAAAATCTTTGCAGAGCAGTGGTTTGACATAGAAAGCGCACTTGCAAGAAGCATACTTTATCAGAAAGGATAGAAAATTGGGCAAGTTGGATTATGTTCATAGTTAACCGCGCAAAACGACACGAACGAAAGGGAAGACCGCGTTAAACTATTCTAAAAATATTTCTATTTATACCATTTGGTTCAAAAGCCGAATCTAATATGACTTATCAAATTCAATATCTGAAATTTTTGAGTGCTCTCGTACCACCAGAAATGTTCCAAGGTCTTGCTGCCAGTTCTTACTTCCCTGCGTGGTTTAGGTTACCAGTGGCGCGATTTTGTACGCGTTCTTAAAACAGACGGAGGCGGACTGTTCTATCTAGCCGCATGTGAATGGTCAATGTGAACCGCAACAGACGTCACGGCCCTACATTGACCAATCGCGTGCGGCTGGATAGAACGGACCGCCTCCGTCCGTTTTAAGAACGTGTACAAAATCGCGCCACTATACCACTTTAGTAATCCATAAATAAGTTCACGACAAAGCTTCATCAGTCCCATATGGGGAAGCAATAGCCTGAGGTATCTGGGTGCGTAGGCGCTTACGTTATGCCTCAGGCCTCGCAAACATACTGACAACGATTACGACGGAAACTGCTAAGAAAACGGGGACAAGAAAAGCACGTGCTCTAGCGCAGGCCAAAACTGCGGGGTTAGAAAAGGGAAGGTTAAAACACGTAAAAGAGCTCGAAGAACCAGTAATGCAGTTTAGAACTTCTGAATAACATTACTAGTTCTTTAGGCTCTTTTCCATGTTTTAACCTTCCCTTTTCAAACCCTGCAGTTTTGGTCTGCGCTTCTGTGTGTGCCTTCCTTGTCAGTTTTTTTTTTTTTTTTTTCGCGCAGTTTCAGTTGTAATGGATTACCAACTCTCCCACTGCTGAGTTCTTCTAAAGTACTACTGACAACCGCTGCCATGTGCAGGTGTGCGAACATCTATTCGCTGGCGTTCAGCGCCGACTCTTTGTTCCTCGCCTCGTCGAGCAACTTTGAGACCGTGCACATCTTCAAACTCGAGGACCCGGAGTCCAACCGGGTGGCCGAGGAGCCCGGCGGCTGGTTCGGCTACCTGGGCAAGGCCATCGTGCAGGGTGCCTCGTACCTGCCCACGCAGGTGACCGATGTGTTCAACCAGGGCCGGTCGTTCGCCACGGTCCACCTTCCGTTCCAGTCGGTGCGCACAGTTTGCTGCCTCAGCACGTAAGTGGAGCGATCTGGAAGTCTTTAACACGACACACGACGATTCTACAGGAAGATAACAAAGCAACTAGAGAAGTTGAGGATTAAGCAGCATGCAATGGAACTTAAAATAAGAGTAACATTCACAGATCGGAGGACGGCAGAATGGGTCGGGGGACAAATGGGGGTTGCAGATAGTATCGTAGTTAACATCAAGTGCAAGAAACGAATTGGGGCTGGCCACGTAATGCGTAGGACAGACAACCGACGGACAGTAAGAACAACAGAGTGGTTAACCAAGGGATGGAAAACGCAGTCGAGGTAGGCAGAGTTAGTGGCTAAATTAGGTCGCAGGGATAAAATGGAGTGAGCTCGCTAAGAATAGGGGTTTGCTACGGATTTAAATTGGGGAGAGAGAAAGACAAGTCCCTGCAGGGATTAAGACAAGGCAGGGGCAATCTGGGAAACAGCCGGTTTGCATTAGAGGTCCGTGAATGCATAATTTCGATAATTGCTTCCGTATTCAAAGTGCACTTGTGTTTGTACTTGCTCTCGCAGCATTCAGAAAATACCGAGGGTACTGGTGGCCACCGCCGACGGCTACCTGTACGTCTACAACTTGGATCCTGCCGAGGGTGGTGACTGTGCTCTGTACTCGCAGCACCGGTACGTAGTCTTCATTGTAAATTTTTCTTTCGTCACGCCGTTTCAGCGCTCGTTCGCCTCAGTGGTGCAGTGGTTGCAGCACTTGGCTGCTCTCCCAAAAGTCGCAGGTTCGATCCCGGCCGGGACGGTCTCATTTCGATGGAGGGAAAACGCTGGAGGCCCGTGCGGTGTCTGTGCACGTGAAAGAGCACCAGATGGCCAAAATTTCTCGAGTCCTCCACTACGGCGTGCCTCATAATCATATTGTGGTTTTGGCACGTAAAACCCCAAGTATTATCATTTCAGCACTGTTTGTGTGTGAGTGCATGGTCAGACAGTGAACTGTGCAGAGCCTGAACAAGAGAAGTCAGACGCAAGCTTCTGGGATCGCATCTGTCACTTTTCTTGTCCCATATTTGTGCATTTTGCGCTGAATAATATGTACAAACGAGCCCAACTAAGCAGCCCTTTACAGTAAACTTGCTCATAAACCATTTGAGTGGCACGCAGAATTCGTGCACTCGAACTTCATTTCAATTACGTTGAAGGGGCAGCTGAAATCATTTTATTATACCTAAAGTATAACGAAATAAGCATGTTTAGGTTTTTGAACGAAGAAACAGTGCCAGAACAGGACAAAGACAAGAGGACACAAACATGGGGTCCTGTTCTAGCGCTGTTTCTTCGTTCAAAAATAAGTATGTACCAACCAGCCCAATTCAAGACGCTAATAAAGTTTAGGTTTGTATGAAGTGTTGTAGAGGGAGATTTTTCAGGTGCATTGCCATTCTGTCTGCCTCGTATGAATTGAACCTAGCATCTCCCAGTCCCATCTTGGCTTAAGTAGGGGGCTGCCATGACTGAATTCATGCTTGGTTTGTAGGCTGGATGGTCAACCCACGGCCGCCCCGCCGTCTCAGTCTGGCGACGCAGGTTCGGACCAAGCAACGGCACAGGGAGCGGCTTCTCAACCAACTCCTGCAGCACGCAAGCTGGACTCGCAGGGTAAACGACGCAACATTGTGTTTTTCCTTGTCACAAGTTCTGTTTGGCCAGTGTATCTCAACTTGCAAACGTAGTGTGTTGGTTTAGGCACAGTGCGAAAATGGGTCAAGAAATATTCTTGGCAAAAAGCTCTGAAGTGTTACATGTTTTGAGTGCATACCAGCCAAATTTGCCGCTTGCATGCTAATTCTAAAACTGCTCTGCAGGCACTGTTACATCCGAGTTATACTGGGGAAAAAAATGAAACGTTTTAGGGCATGTCCACAACCTTGGAAATATATTACCCGGATGTCGTAGCCTCGCGGCTATTGGCTTACCACTACTGAGCACTAAAATGAGTTCCATACCTCGGTGCAGCGGCCACATTTCGATGGAGTCAAAATACGAAAATGCCATGTTAAAGAACCCACATCATTGCATTAACATGGAGTCCCCACTGTGGCATGCCTCATAGTTGTATCTTGGCATTGGCACATAAAACACCAAGATACAGGAGTCTGCAACATGCAGCACGTTTCAATGTGTGATTGCACTTTATGCACAGAAAACATCTTGCTGCTAAAGGTAAGAATCAGTGCTGTGAATCGGTTTGGTATGTGAGAGATGCACTTTATTTACATTCACTTGAATATCAGTGGCACAGGCTTCAGTTTCAGCAAAACATTAGTACTGTGCACTAAGATAAGATGAAGATTTGACAAGCATTTAGGGACATTTTGCACGCACTACTGTTTCTTTGACTTGTATTTAGTACTGTTTGTATGCCTCTTGTAAAGCTAGATGCTGTAAGAATGGCCATAATACATGGTCGTTTTGTTATGCCAGTTTATAGTTGGCATGCCACTTGAATTTTCAGTTAAGTTTGACTTGAAAATGTTCGGCATATTTTTATGTTCTGTGCACCTTGCCTTTTCATGCTTCTTTTATTTCTCTTTTTAGTTATGCTTGGTGGAGGGAACTTGCGAGTGTTTAATGTTGGGGTGTGAGCTCCGCGTGTGTTTGTGTTGCAAGTGCCGTTGTACATTATCCTCTGTGGCTCGGTGGTGGGTTTTTCTTTTTTTTTCACTGCTTGTTGGGTTTATGTGCATGTCCATATTAAACAGACAGTTGTAACATGAACATGTTGAACATGTTGAATAATGAACATGTTGAACGTAAATTCTTAGAAATGTTACCACGCACTACAAGTTATTTGAGAAAGCTTAGCACATCTATAGAAGCCTGTCCTCTAGTTTTGTCAAAAGTACTGCTTCAGAACTTGTATTGAAATGCTTGCCGTGAGCTTCATGCACACATCAGGCTTGCAAATTGGGTTATTTTCCTTGCCATTTCCTAAATAACTTGAATCTTCTTGTTGATAGAACACAAGTTTTGGGCAACTTTTGCCGACAATTATGAAAGTAGTGACTGCAAATCATTGACTTTTTGTCTTCTTTGATCATATTACGTAGTTCAGATGTTTTTATTCACCATACTGCAAAATTTGAAATATTTTATTACCTGTGCCAACTGCAGTTCAGCCAACTGGTGATAACATCTCATGTTGCTTGTGAATTGCACAATTTCTGGCATTTGATTAGAATTAACAGGTATGCCACGATGTCTCTCAGTCTGTTTACTGTTGTAAATCGAAATCAAAGAAAACTAGGGGAACAGATTCACATTGACGGATGTGAGACTTCTTAATATTGCTTACCTGAAATACGTAGTGTCTACCGTAAACAGTGCGAAAACTGAACAAAGGTTAAGGGCACGCATGACAAAAATGCTGAACCATATTGAAGCATCTACTGCACATCAAACTGTCATGTGACTTGGCAGTCATGTGTGTCATTTACTGAACGAGTTGTCAGCCATTTTTAAGTCTATATTTACATGAAGGCACTAGAGTTGTACCTAATGAGGCAAGGAAACTTCCTTGAGATGAAATGAAGTAAAGTGGTGTACTGAGCAAGCTGGTATACTTTCATAGTGAGGCATAGCGCGAAGAAAATTGGACATGGGGAAGACAAAGGACAGGCGCTGTCCTGTGTCTTCTGCCCTGTGTCCACTTTTCTTCGTGCTATGCCTCGCTATGAAAAAGAAAGTATTATGGCAGCAATCAGTGGAGTGATCAAACCAAGCTATTAGAACTAAGAAACTGTTGCCAAAATGTAAATGAAATACTAATTGTTCTTAAGGCACCAGGGCTATCCTATTTCAGACGTAGCCTTGTTTCTCTGTTCATTGCGACATGCTGACAAGATGAGAACCCTTTGCCCATTTGGGAAGCATTAGCATAAGACAGTGTTGCTTAAGCTAAACCTATTCTGTTCTTTGTGTTGCCTTTGATGTATGTTCTGTGATAAAGGAATGACTGGATGGGCACACACATGGAGTGATATGAAGAGAGAAGTGGGAGTGGGGAAAAGGGGTTGAGGGTGGATGGGGTGTGTTTGGGATGTTGGGTGCGCAGCCAGGTGCTGCGTGTCGTCTGCTACTGTTTGTCCTCCCTTTGAGAACAAGCGTGCCCTCAGTGGCCGGGCTCCATGTGTGTGTGTGTCTCTGGCGCGCAGGATTGTCGAGCTACGCTGCTGTAGTGCGAGGTTATCAGGACCATACTCCGGCAGGTCTGTAGGCTTTCCCCTCCTTTTTACTTCTGCCGCTGCTGTGCTCCGCTACCCTGCCTCTCTCCTGGTTTGGCTCGCTTTGGCTTTGTCTGTGGGACTGCTGGCATTTGCTGCCTGCTGCTCTGCTTGGCTTGGTTTGGCTTGCTTGGTGCTGCACACATTCCCCGTTGCTTCGCTTCTCGGGCACCTTTCCTTTTTTTCGTACATCACTGCTTCGCCAGCCTTGCTTTTCATTCTCATAGACATTTCTGTTCATTATCTTCATTTTTCGTTGCCTAGTTTTCTTTATACAAGCTCTATTACTTGTAAGGATTCCCTTCGTGTACTCTCCTGGCTTCCCTGTGCATTACGTTTGGAAGTACGCTTTGTCTACTACACTCGGCACAGGTACTGGTGTCAAATGCATCTCTGAACAAGCGGAAGGTTAAATACTAAAGCGAGAGTTTGATGAAGTTAGGTGGAAGTGTACAATGAATAATTCTAAAGGGACTCATGTCAAACGTGAGACTCCTCGTAGGTCACACCTCATATAGCAGACAAAAAAGTTTTGTAGGCTTGTTATATTTTCAGCCAGCCAAGTTTTGCATGCAAAGTAGGCAACAGAGCATTTTTGCGAGGTCTCGAACTGTAGCTGTTTGCGAAACTGGAAGGTTCATACTGCTGTCAAGTTACCAAAAGTGAGTTTCCTTCATTTTAATACGATAACGTTGAAGAGCTCGTTTCGCAGAAATTCCGGCGTCAATGTTGGTGTCGTTGGTTGTCAGCGAAGAATAGAGAAAGATGCAAATAAAATAAAGATAAAAAAACTTCGGTTTGAGTGAGAATCGAACCCAGGTCGTCTGCGTGGAAAGCAGGTGTCCTACCACACAGGCACGCTCTTTCTTAAAACTGCTTCAGAAAACTTGCATAGGCATTGTAGGATAGTTTGAAACGGGCAATGTTACACGTGTAAGCACAGTCGTTCGTTTCCTTACGGTACGGTTGAGGCATGCACCAAGAACCGAAGCTAGGCTAACAATTGAGAAGGCGATGCACACGGGGCGCGATTATGCTATCGCGTTCTACTCTTGAAGGCGAAGCACGAGCATCCTCAAGTTTTTCATTCAGATGTCCCTCAAAGTGTTGTCGATTCTAAGACTGCTCGAGTCCGACTGTGGAGTCTAATTGAGCTGTGCAATTTACTAGTCCATCACAATCACATGCGGGATGTGTTAGCCATTAGTAGCATGATGCTGCGTGTCAAGACTGCAGGTCAAAATTGTAGAATCGCACCTCCCACTTTGCACGTTCCAAGATGTCTTGCGCTGTCATTAGACTTCTTTTGCACGTTTGAAGAAAAAAAACTTTGGCACCACCTTTCTTCTGTCAGTTTTGCCTGCAGTTGTTTCGACATAGGGTCCAGTCTGGGTAAGAAAATAGTTGCAGTACAGTGTAGCAACACTGGTAGATCTTAGATCACGTAGGAGGGTTAATTTGACAAGAGTGCCACACAATTTTTGCATTGTCATTCCTCTGCATAGGGGCAGTACTCTTGAGAGGATTGTAAATTATGCACTGGTACACACTTTGCGGGTTTCGGAAGAGCGCTGTGTCGAGCACGGGTGTTGTGACAGAAGAGTGTAATGTCACAACTGGGCATGCTCTGGGCTCTCGGGAACTTAGCCGAGTTTCGGCAGAACATTCTCATACGTGCACAGAACCTGCGTATGGAAATGCACGTGCACTGTTTTTATTGCAGGAGAGTTAGTTATGGAATAGGTTTTCAGCGCTTTCAGTTTGCACTCTTTCGGGAGTTTTTTTGTAGGAGGTGCAACCTGCACACTTTGCACCTTTTGGGGAGTTTATTTATATGTGTAATTTGTGCACTTGGTTTACACCCTTTGGAGAGTTTTTTTTGTTCCACAGCAGTAATCATCTGGTATGCTTGCGTTTCCTTATTTGAAGGCTATGTGCTCGCCACATTACCTTTGAGAATGCTGTGTCAGGCTGATGGTTCACGTGCCATTCTTGACCCTGGAAGTATGTGGCGCTCGGCATTTAAGCAAGGAAAGGCCTGCAACATAGATGACTGTTATTGTTGTGCAGCACAAAGACATCCCAAATATGGCTTTCTTGGAGTGTAAGCAGTTTGCACCCTTTGGGGACTGTACTGCACCATGTGTGCCACCAAGGCATGTACTGCATTCACTTGTGTAATTCTTAATTATGACTTCAGTACAGGTAAACATCGCGAGCATTAGTTCTGGACTGCACTTAGGTGGTCTAGATGGCATTGTTTAATTCACCAAAACTACGTGAAGTTACGTTTGCTTTTGGTTGCACATAGATGGTCTGGATGGCATAATAAAGTCATCATTTGCAAAACGTCAGTTTTAGGTTGCTCATAGATGGTCTGCATGGCATCTTGCGAAGCTGCCTTTCATAAGACCATGTAATATGTTTTCCTCAGCCTTCGTAATGAAGCCAATATATATGTGAGGCGAGTGTGGAAAAGCTAGACTGCCTATAAACTGGGTAATACACCATAAATAAAATTCCCGAAAGGCTAACTTATTATGCAGATTAACATAATATGCTGCTCTGCACAAAATTTTAGAACAAGTGCACAATTTCTTGAACATATTAACTAGTTCTTCGCACTTTGATAGAATTCTGATCAAGTGCTGTGTTACAGCCATAGCTGCATTTGTGCGTAGGTCACATGCTCAACACTTTTGGCTTATGGCAGTCGCCGCTTGCTTCAAAGCCAAAGCTGTCCAAAATGAACAAAAACAAAAGCTTTGCACTTGAAGAGTTGCCTTTCAAGGAATCTTGGTTCTTATCAACTCCTTGAGTAAAAATACGATTAAAGATATGATAATTGTAGGAGACAGCATTTGCGTACTCCTTCAGTGTACATTCTCTTAGCTTGTTAGAGCAGCCAGAACAGCAAAGCAATATTTGTACTGCATTGCATGCGTCGTTAAAAAAAAAAAACTAAAATTCACGGGAAAATGGAGGCAGAATGATCAACACCAGTTGAACAAGGTACGTCTGTGGCCAGAGCTGACATTTCAACAGTTGAAGCATCGGTTCAAGCCCAGAACATCACTTGTCCGGCTGCTCTTTATCACTGCACACCTGTTTTGCAACTTTTTGCCTGCGCCAGTTGCCAGTGTGACAGTTGAGGACGGCGCAGTACTGCGTTGAGGGCCTGCCGTTTTAACAGCAAAGCTGTTCCTAGTCGACCCTTCACCATCCGGTGGTGCAACGTGGGCATGTCTTGCGCAGCAGCAGTGCTTGCAATGCTGCTGCGCATTGCAACGCAGCTGTGATAGTAATACGCGGTTTGGTTGAGTGGCCAGGTGGAATGGGCCACGGCCGCCTCGGAACGCTGCCGTAGTGTTCCGGCGCAGCCATGGGTGAGCATATCGTTGGCCCGTAGTTTAGCATGGAGCATCGAATGAAGGTCTATGATACAACACAGAAATACTTAGAAAAGACTTGGCAAAACATAGAAATACTCGGAAAAAAAGGCCTGATGAAGTGGGCCTTCAGCTTCGCTGTTTCAACAGGTTTCACGGAGCTGGCTGCATTTTTTTCTTTCACAAAATTCTTTTGTATGCACAAAATGCTTGCTTGCAAAGTTTTGTTGGCCTTTCCTCCTCTGCTTGCCCTCTTTGAGCTGCCTTTTCCCACCCAAAACCTGCCCTGCAATCTCCTCCCTCCCTCCCTCCCTCCCTCCCCTGCCGGGAAAAGTGGCCCTGTCCTCGTTAACAGCAGCACAGCAAGCTTGGCCCCAGGGTGACGGCAGAGATTCCGAGGCCTCAACTCCTCCGTGGAACCTTCTGCCTTCCCCAGGGGGCGACACCAGAGGGGGACCCCTTCTTCTCTGGCAGCGTCTTTGCGACGGCGGCGGCGGATGCGGCAGCGCCTAACACAGCAGCGCCACAAATTTGTGAAATTGTAAAGCGTGATGAAAAGAAAAAATTGCTAAAGCATGCAAGGCACCGAACAACTTGTCCCACTAGCTAAATTGCTAGGTTTCAGGGTTAGTGTTTCTATTCGGCACATAGGGTACAGGTTTTCTGCTTTTGTTCGGTAGATAAATTAAGGGTGTTTAGAGGGAGTCATTTCTTATTCACAATTTGGGGTGCAGGTTTCACACCTTTGTTCAAAAGGCAAATTAAGGGTGTCAGAGGCGGTTTGTCTGGTCGCAACTCTGCTTGCAAGGTTTCTGCCTTCACATATTGTTAGTGTTTTCTTTTTCTTATTCAACATGTAAGGTACGGTTTTGCGCTCTTGTTCAGCAGAGAAATTCCGGGTGTTAAAGGGGAGTTGTTTGGCCACCATTCAGTGTGCGGGATTGAGGAGTTAAAAGGGAGTTTATTTCAACTCGTTAAGTGTGTCTAGGGTTCTCACAGTAAGACGCAGTAAACAAGCATGTGGGTGGACATGTGTTGCAGCTTAATTCTTCTATCAAATTCTTTGAAATGCCTTTCGAGGACTTCAGCATGAATGCTTTTAAACTATGTAGTACGGACTAGTAAGTACACCCACAAACTCAAAGGGCATATCCTTGCTTAGAGGTGGGACGGTTGCTCGGAGCCTTGCAAGCACGTAGCGGACATGCAACTACCAAGTGGCAGTTGCAAGGCTTCTTGCGGTACCTGTGACTTTTTTCCTTTTTTTAAACACTGAGCACAGATGCTGCTGGAATGGTCTCTTTGTCGCCTCCGACCAACGCCGCGTTGCGCCTCACCGATGACTCGGAGTTTCCGCCAGTGTCACAGAAGTGCGATTGAGGCGCCCTCTGCTGCTACCCTTGCGCCAAGGTGCGTCCCACGCTGGCTCAGAGTTCAGTTCTTAGTAACGAAGGCATTCAGAAGCAAATCCTACCATAGTCTGCACTTTGTTTCCTTAAGAAACTGTGTCACGGTAACCATGACTCTTAAATCGCATGCACCTAAAAGGCACGCAGAGCAGAAGGTTGTGCTTGAAGTGAATACCGCAAGCCAGCGGGAGAACAATTAAACGACTGCTTGTACCTCCACATCGTGCAAGAATCGCAGCAATGTCACTGTAAACGCGTGGTGTAGTTTTCTAGTGGGCACATTGACTTGCTAGTGGTTTGATTTTGATTTGTACTCTGCAGTTGCAAAACTGCCAAGTATGAGCACTTTTCTAAAACTAACCTTTGCAGCTTTAGCAGGCATGTGCTCAGGAGATTTCGAAAGGCCACACTAATTTTGAAATTAAAGGGATACTGAACAAAAATCGTAAAAAATGACGACAGCATCAAGATTTTACTTGGCGCGACTGTTCTGATAAACAGTTTTATTTCACGTAGTTTTGAACAGGTGGCTCCATTTTTGGGGAGGTGGCAGCAGCCCGACACGGTTGCATGGTGTGAGGAGGGGGAGCGGTTGCGTGCACAACGGGGAAGCCTTTGCCCACTTTGCCTCGGACGCTTGTCATGCGTGCTCTGCTACGAATGGGCGCCCGCGTCCGCATCAAGTGCACGTTACTGCTGTTTGTCTCTTCGGTTTTTCGTTGGAAAAATAGTTGCTTCGTCATATAGCGCAGATATCGCGTGTGCAATCTCGATTCCCCCGCAAGTAACAATGCTTTGAGACGCAATCGTGCTTTCGCCTTTGCCATGAACAGGCGGACTTACAAGCTTGGAAGGCTTTTTCAGGATAGTTGCCGCAGCTGTTCTCCCAAATGCGAAGTGAAACTTCATTTCACGCATGCTGCCCTCGGTTTAGCTCGCGAGTGCGATCTCTTCTACGCCCGATCTCCGTGTTGTCTTGGGCAAGCTTCTCGTAACTGCATGCGTACACGCTAGGCCTAACGAGTGCTAGCTGCCATGTCTGTAGTGGCCGCGTACTATCGAAGTTGTGGTTCAGTGCCGAGTCAATGAAACATTTTGCAGTTGTTGCATTTAGAAGGGGTGACTTACATCTTCAACGAATACGCGGGCCTGTGTGTGCAACACTCTAGTGGTGGCTCGTGGGCGCCACAGTTTTCGACATGGCGCACGCACAGTATGTTACTGAGGTGACTTCCCGTTACGGCACATAAATTTTTTTCGCGTTTTGGGTACATAAAAAAACTCCTTTACGCTACTTTCTGTGTGAAATGAAGGTTATGCGTACTGATTTCAGCACCAAATCTTTCAGCTGGCCTGAAAATCTCGGCGGCGAAAATTTTGTTCAGTATCTCTTTAACAAGCTTTTTTGTTCTGCATACATTGTGTCCATAACGGCATTACATACACAAGAATGCCGCGTTTGGAATAGTGTGCGTGACCAGAAGTTCTGCACAAGCTACGCAAACATGCACTAATAAAATGTGTAACAATACAACCACCAAGGGTGTTTATTGAGATAGTCGTGTGACCGCAATCAAACTTTTATTTGTGTATCATTGCCATTACCAGACGCGAAGAAGCCAGCGAGAAGCTCCCATCTTTTCTCTACACACCATGCAAGCTTGTGCGAAAATCGGGAGTTTATTCTTTGAGGTGTGGTAGTTTTGGGAACGTTTGTAATTCACACTGCTGTAAACGTTAGTGCACAGACCAAGGAAATGTACACACACGTACTTTGTGCTACTTCCGATTTGTCATTCGTGGCCTCTTGACTACTCTACATAGAATTCGAAACTTGCGTGGCGTACCACCTACCTGGCTTGGTAAATGGTTTTGATGGGAAAAGACTTGAAATTAAGTCTTTGCAGTGAATCCAAAGGCAACATCTTGTCGGTTGGCTGTCTAACACGTTGATAATGTCACTAGCCATTTGATGGCGGCTACGAAAGTTCCATTCATGACACTTGCTCGTTACGGCAATCGCCGATCGTACGTTCCCGAACCCATTGTCGTTAGCGCAAACCCCTTGCATGCATGCAAAACCTGCCCAGCTTAAGGCATCCTGCATGTGAAGCTTTCATTCCTGCCTGTGACATTGAGCTTGCCATCTATTGCAGCTTATAACTGCAGCATGCTTGCATTAACATCTTCCATGTCTGTTGTGTCACTTCTGACTTTGTATATATTTAGCAGTGCATATAAGAGCTGTACTCTGGAGTAAATGATTTCTGGGATAGGTCATATGCATGGGCCCCAGTCTAGGAATGTGGCACATGCACTGTTGTGAATTCAAATGCTCCAGAAACAGAAACTAGTTAATCTAGAGGTGCCTTTAGGCACCTTGCTGGACAAGGTATACTGTGCGGAACTGTTTGAATAGGTGCGTGAGAGCATGTTGCGGTGAATACGCTTCACGTTGCAGATGCGTGCTAGATTTTGCAGGAGCAAATGTATTGCCGAAAGGAATACAGCTCCAGTGTCACTCATGTTTTTTGTTTCATTTCATGTAATGCAGCAATAACTGAAAAAAAAAGATTGTACGAATGATTTTCCTTTACCAAACGTGGGTCTTGCACAAAAATGTGTCATGATTACGACACAGCTCATAAACGATGTCTCAGTGCAATAGAGATAATTGTCCCTTCATTTGTTTGAACCTTCTGGTTAACTCTCGTCAGCCAGCTGTTTTGACGCGTAAGTCTACGCAACTTTTATGCACCTTTTTTAGCCTTGCATTTTGTTGCGACCCTGATCGTTCACGGCTATGGATTCGCTGTTTGTCGACCGTGGTGACAAACAGGAAATGGAGTGTGATAAGCTGATAGACTGCATTGTTCGCTAGTTTCCCATAACAACTAACCAGTGTTAAAAGTTCATTTAGTTGCTCCTGGAGAAATGGCTTATCGCAGCGCATCTACTCCGCCCAAAAGTCTTATCTCCATTTCAGTTTTGGGCAATACATTGCCAGCTGAAAAACACAAGGCCATTAACAGGTTCAAACAATGGCGCATTTTCTGTTTGAATCACATGTTGCATGTTAAACTGTACATTGTACCTCCGCAGCAAGCTATCAAAAATACAAGCACATTCAGTGCAATCGAGAATCTTAATTTCTCATATCACACTTGTCATAAGCTCTTCTGGTAAATGTTAAACATTGACCAAACGAAGTGTGTTTGATATGGCTAATGCGCGGCAATTTCATTCTTGCTTATCTCGGCAGTCAGCCCTGTACGACTTCTGCAGGTTCTTCTCTGGTTCTCGTTTTAGCACACAAATAGAAAAAAAATTCCTTACACAGTCAGCGCAACCGCAGCAACCTTGCTGCGCACCATTGTCCGTGAGAGCTTGCAGAGCGTGGGCAGTCCCGCGCTCTGCAAGCTCAGCGAAGCGTTAGTGAATATCAGCGAAGCGTTATCTACCACTGACACTGGGCTCTTTCAGGTGTTTCTTACAGTGGTGTCTGGCGGTTAAATGAACCATTTGTTTATTAGACCAGCTGTTGTCAAACTTCGGAAAAGCGCATTAAGATGTCAACATTGCAATGTCGGATGTCAGCCAATTTTCACTGTCAGCAATTCGCACAGCTCACAATGTCATGTGGGAGTGCACAGCAACGCTCCTCCAGTGTTTCTGGTGCGTGTTGACGCAACGAAATAATGACGTCGGCATGGTGCACCTTGTTTACCAAGGGCTGCCTGTGCACACTGGTGCAGTTTATTTGAGAATACACTCGTACCATCGCGAATTGTTGAGGTTAGTTAACACTAGTGCAGTTTGTAGAGGATGAATATCTGTACCAGAGTGCGGTGGTGCAAATAGACTGTTACTGTATATCCATGACAAACAACTCGCGAAAGCATACCATTGTCAGTTGTTGAGTATGATGCACACTTATGGTGTGTGTTAGTGACAAGACTCCAGCAAAAGTTAAACTGGCACACACTGGTGCAGTTTATTGAATGCAATCACACTCACCAGGTCGTACTGGTGCAAGTTCCTCAGGTTGCCACACACGGGTGCATATCCAGAATGAGCAGTCGCACCAGGGGCACAAACAATTTGCACCAGTGCAAATTGTTTATGTTGGTGCGCACAGGTGCAGTTTATCCAGGATGTTTATGTTGGTGCACACAGGTGCAGTTTATCCAGGATGAACTCTCGCCAGGGTGCACCTGTGAAAATTTTTGGATGCCTAGCACTTTCTTGCTAACTCGCCTGGCTGAAACTTCAGTTCATTCCAACTCAAACTAATCCAACGATGGGTATGCTACCTGCACATTTTTAATTCCATCATTCTGTTAAATTCAACTATGGCAGCATCTTGAGCCATCCAGCAAAATTGTAGCGGCTGTGCAAGCCAGTCGGAACTGACAAAACTAGGTGTATTCCTTAAAGCGGCAGAATTTGACAACGTCCAGAACACGACCCCAAGTTGGCATACTTAAAGCTTTGTGTCAATTGCCCACTTTTTTTCTTTTGTGTCGATTTTGTTTGTATGGAATAGCTTTCCTTGTTGCTCGGGACAAAGCTTTTTCAAATCATCCAACATAGTGCTGCTGTAGTTCTCAAACATTTTGTCAGTGCCTTGAAAGTCCCGAAAACTTCCTTTTTTTCTTTACTTCTGTTGCTGTTTGAGTGCATCAAAACATTCTTATTGATATGCATGTATACCCAGTGGCAATTTTACGACGTGAACTCCACATGACTGTGCTGATAAATTGGAACGCTTCTAATTACATTGGCATCTGTGTAGGTCCGAAGTACTACAAGCTAGTATTTTCAATCAGATACTATGCTCCCACGCTTAGTGAGAATTCAACTTCTTTTTTACAAATCTCCTGTCCCATAAACTTTTGTTGCCGAGTGCACATACAGTATTTACACCTTGTTAGGCTTAGTGACATTCGTCGGTTTTGACTTCAGTATCTACTTATCACTGACTGTTCCTGTGGCTTTTCTTTTTGTCCTCGAACCCCCACAACACAGATTCATCCACTGACAAGTGAAGGGCAACAGAAGTGAAAGAAGATGCGGCGATGGTCACCGGCGGCACCAGTGGTACCGACTCGGCCACATGGCGGCACGGTGCTTGGCTCAGCCCACGGCTCGTGCACCATTGCTTTCATCGTCTCAGATTCCGTATGGAAGACGCATGCGCAAGTTGGGGTGGGGGCCCTCGGCACTTTTCGGTGGATGCATCACCTACTCCATTGAAGAGATTTCTGTAGTCCTTTCGTAAGAGGCTCGTCAGAACTTGCCGACTTCCGCAACATGAAGAGGGCGTCGTCTGCTGGAAGCCAGCTGCAGACGACGGGCGTTCCGAGCGACGGCGGAAGGACGAAACATTTTTTGTTATTTCGAGTATTCTTGTGTTGTTCTTGCTCCAGCTGACAGGGATCAAGTTTTGCTGGACTTTTTGTTGTTGTTCGGTATGAAGCGAGCGTGTGGTGTACACCTGCGTGAGTGTGCGTGCGTGCGTGTGTGAAAGCTCGAGAGGACTTGGACGCAATGTTTGAGACAGTGTGTCTGTAGCACCTTTTAGCCTTCGTGTGCAAAATGTGCGTGAAACCACGAAGCGGAGTCAAAAACGACAAAACAAAAAGTGAAGCTGCACCAGGACTTCATACCTGTGGTTAGGTTCGCATGTATGTAATGTGTGTTTTATGTGCAAGTACAGAGTTTTTTTGAGATTTACACTCCTCAGCGCTGCTTTTGCTCGATTCGGAAGCTTGTACATACGATGGGCCGGCACGTCTTTTTGTATCTTGTTAAGCCTGTAAGTACATCTTCGGTCAGTGTTGGCAGACGAAAAAAACAATAAAACTGTCGAAAATTTGTAACTCTTGCTGTTCTTTGTTTTTGTCTGGGTTGCTGTGGCGGACCAGTGCAACAAGCAGTTGTTGAAACATGAGCCACCCGGCAATTCCACTTGCCTGAAAGGACTAGCAAGATTCAAGGCACCCTAACAAAGTCCCAACTGCAAATTTATGGTATCTGTAGGGAATCATCCAGGAAGCATTAACTTCAAGAACTTTTATTGCATTAGCAATGTGACCATCCAAATGTGGCATTGTGCGAAGTGGTGTAGCTTGCTGCCAAAAATGGTCCTAGTTTTGGCAAAAATGCTATTGAAGTTGAATCTACAATAGTGCCAACGTGCAAGTGCCATTGGAATGAAGGAAAGGTTTGTCAATTTCAATTCTTAAGTGCTCTTTAGCCAGGTCTCAATCGAAAAGCATGCGGGTGTGTGCACAACAGCTTGAGATCATAGCAAATTCTGGGTACAAAGAAAGGCCACTATTATTGCCTAAAAAAAAGCTGTGCAGTGCAGTCGCTGCAAGAACTTACTCTAACCATACAGTCTGACAATTGACTGTGAAGTTGCTGCAACAAGTATCCCAGCCAAAAATGTTTACTAAATGGTGATTGATGATGGTTAATCGTGGCTAATGCTGCCCAGTGAGTGATGGTAAAGGATTGGTAATGCCGGCTAGTGTTGGCTAAAAGATTGCTAGTGTTTCAATCCACATGTACAGAGTCGTACACATTTAAGGTGAACACCTCATTACTATTCGAGACCTTGTAGTGCTTATTGACATCATGACTAGGCGTCATATAACGGACATTTCCCTCGTGTCGTAGAATAACCGCTCTAGTTTTACTGGCTTAAATATTAGGAGTTCACCTTAGGTGTGGTCAACCCTGGACATTTAATGACGAGAGAAAGAGACGAGGAAGGCAGGGAGGTTAACCAGACGGTAGTATCCGGTATGCTACCCTTCACTGGGATTGGCGAATAGGTGTTTGAAAGAGGGAGAGAAAATAAATAACAATTTAGCAAGTTATGGCTAATGGTGGATAAATAATGGCTAATATCAGCTAGTGTCAGCAAGATAATGGTAATTGTTACCGCGTGTTCATTAAGTGATGCAATGAGAAATGCTGACACCTAGTCGGGTTGTTTTTTGTTCACGTGTCTGGCTGCTTAACATTGGGATATTTCGGGAATGCAAATTGTCTTCCAGGTGGCATTGGGTTGCTGCTTTCGGCACGAGGCCTTAATGGCGCACATGAAGCAAAAATGATGTCCCTGAATACACTGCACCTGAATGAAATATCACTTTCTTTCACAAGTATTCTGGTTGTGAGAAAACACTGCTAGAGAACGAAGGCCTCGTGTTCCTTTATTCTGCCCCCGCAATGACTTCGTCGTTATTTTCACACCTGTACCATCATGGAACCAAGAGGCCGTTGGCTGAATCTTTGTTTTATTCAAAATGACATTCACTAGAGGCCCGCGTACTTGGATTGAGGTGCACGTTAAAGAACACCAGGTGGTCAAAATTTCCGGAGCCCTACACTACGGCGTCCCTAATAATCATATGGTGCTTTTGGGACATAAAACTCCGGCAATTATTCAAATGACACTCACGGAACTCCGTCAGCGAGAAGGCGTTTAATCAGTTTCGGTTCCCATTCTCGCCTAGGTGGCAGCACCGCTCGCCAAACATCTGCGTCCGAGGGCATCAAACATGGCCGCAATGGCAACCGGAGGCAAAAGATGAAATTCATCGTGTTCGCATTGCCGCGCCGCATCTGATTTCGTCTTCATTTACTCGAGGGGGTAGACCGCAGTGTTTTGCAGGCGCAGTGCCGGATACCCATTCAGCAAATATGGTCAGTGTACTTAGATAAACGCCGTTCACACGAAGGACGTGGGAACGTCCGAACCACATATACGCGTCGCCTGATTCATTTGACGAATGCTGGTGTATTTGTGTCGGCGTTGAATCTGTCACCGTTCTAAGGCGGTGACTTTCTTCTCGTTCTAACGTGGTTGTTCTTTCGCAGATACTCCGTGTTCAGTCTCCCGAAGGTACGAAGAGGGTCGAATGTGAAACGGGTGACACAGCGGCTGTTCTTTACAACAAGGTAATCAATTAAGTACGCGCCGTGCTGTAACAACATTTCGCCGTCGACTGTACCGCCTAGCGAGGCCCGAGTCTTTTCCCGACGCCGCAGGCGGAACATTCGAAGCGGCTCAATTACAAAAGAACAACAACAAAGGTTGATCGCGTTTGCCGTTTCTCGGTTTATCGCAGATACAGAGTGCCTTCAACTTGCCCGATCTGATGTGTTTCACCGTCTACAAGAACAGAGAAAAATCGACTCCCGTTCCCCTGCAAAATACCCGGCTGTCCACGCATGGTTTCAAGTAAGTCGATTCGTTTTCTCTTTGTCCGTTCAACTCGCAGAAAAAAAGAAGTGCGTAGCCGAGATTGCATTGTGTGTGCGTGTGACGCGTAGTAAGACAAACCAGTGCAATCGTTGAGTGGATTCTTTAGCATGTTGCATTTCGGAAGCCTTATGGTTTACAGCTCCGGTTTTCTAGTGTCCAACGTAACAACCTTTTACGTGTCTTTTGTGCGTGGGCTAACCACTTCGTGGGTGCCCATGTTTTTGAGGCACAAATATTTTTGGGCAGATATCCAGCTACGCGTTTGAAACATACGTTAAATATTTAACGGAGTACGTCCACGTGTGTAAGCATCTCACTGTTTGACTAGTTTCAAAACAGCTGTCACGAATGCGTCGGAAACAATGCTGAAATAACTCCTTTTCTACTCCTGCTGCAATGACCCCTTAGTTTTCGTAACCCATTTCACATTACTGATGGTACTCCTTCCGTCTTCATGGTACTGTTTCGTTGCTTCTGATCCGTTCATCAAAGAAACATCTGATCTGTACGAGACATATTGTTGTTCCATAAAGCAGACATTTCAGTTCTTAACGTGCTTCATTTGACGTTTTTATGTGACAGGCATCAACACAAGAAACTCATTCAGTCGCACTAGAGAGATCCAATAGTGACATGTTGATCCTCTGAAACATCTGCCTTTTAGATGGCAGTCTTATTGTTGCTACCTGTTCCGTGTTAGTTCACATGTTAACTGCACATTTCCACAGCTGCATTGTTTTACTTTTTCTTTTGTTTTGTTCCAGACATGGTGACATGCTGTATTTGGTGCCCACGAACCAGGCTGCGCAAGTCAACGCTGCCAATGTCGGCAATGGCACCTTAGAAAGGAACGCCAGCCCCTCTCCGGCCGCCCCTGCCCCCGTCACCGAAGACGAGGTGGACGTCTTTCTGTCCAAACAGTCCGGCCTGATCGACCGACCTCGCGATGACAAGCTGTGAGTGTTCCACTACCATCAAGTGCCTTCTGCTGGCCCTAGTACATGTTTCGTGTGCATCGTGGTCATCAGCCTGACCATGCCCACTGCAGGTCAAAGGCTGCCCCCATGTATTGCCCATTAAAGGGGTCATGAAACGAAAATGAAACTTCCCGGTTGCAATTTTCCCTGATTTAATACGGATTAGACATACCAATTCCGAAATATTTCGGCACAATACCCATTCTGTAATTAATGACACCCATTTGAAATCACAGTTCTTTGGAGATCGCTAGCGACCATGCGCGACCGTCGGCCGCTAAAAGCACTAAAATGTGACGTCAGTGATACGTCATGTTAAGAGAAGTTACAAAGAGAGCGTTCGCTTTATTTTGCTCTGAAGTAATATAATTATAGGATACTAAAAAAAGAAAAAGCAGCAGAGCTATTTTGGCGCTCTGAGTTCTAAGCTGTACAATCACAGTGAGTGATCTGCTCGGTTCCGCTTTCAAGTACATCCGGGCTCTTTCACGTGTGTATCCATGCCTTCCCGTCGGTTTGCTGGGCTCGGTCGGTGCAGTCAGTGCAGCGTCGCAAGTTGTGTTCTACTGTGTGTTCTCGGTGGCTTAGTCCTCGCTATGCCAACTGTGTGCGTCGTCAGACAGTGCCGCACAACTTATGAAAGTGCAAACAACGTTCGCTTTCACAAGCTGCCCAGCGAGCCACAGCGCAGAGAAGTGTGGCTTCGAGCTATCAACCGCGATGGCCCCGATGGTCTGGGCTCAGAGAGTGGTACACCTATTAGAATAGTTAGATAAGCGATCGCACACACTGGCATACTGCTCAATATAGGTTTCAAGACTTGACCGTACCAGCGCGTATTTCCGAGCCGATCGGGTTCAGGAGGGTGATGGTCGGGGCTTCCGCTAGCGCAGGTTTTTCCACGTGGTCTCGATACAGGTGCCTCCACGGCGCAGGCTTGTTCACTGCAAACATTGGCCGGCACCACAATCTAAACAGTATGATGCTACGAACCACGGTCAACTAAAACTCAAAAACATCGCTGCGTCGCCATGTTTTGTCAACGACAGAGACTTTTCATTGGCTGTCTTAAAATGACGTCAGCTACACAGTTGACTGGAACGTGAGCGGGGAAACCGAATTGCGCTTTTTTAGTAATTCAGCGAACCCAGACATCAAACGAGTCGATGTATAGTACTAAATGGACGGCCAGGATTCTGAATACACACGTAGTTGAAAATTTTTGGAGGACGTTTCATGACCCCTTTAACCCGGTCCTGTGCTTGCTGCAACCACGTCATCCCCGCCGACTTCTTAATCTCATCTGCCCATCTAACTTTCTGTCTCCCCCTCATGGCACGTGTGCCTTCTTTTGGAACACTTTGTGTTAATCTTAATGACCAGTGGTTCTCGGCAACTAAGGTGTCGCACTGTTTATGTAGTTGTTGTGCACACAGTCCACTAAAGCACTCATTTTTCAACAAGTCAGCAGGTAACTAAATTCGTCGCTAAGCGGTACTCATTACACTGGCTCGTACTTACCGAAATTCTGTATCTGCCGGGCAACGCCCTTGTGTACACTGTAGTTGTTTGTAAAGATCTCAACTTCTTTGTTGCAATAGCGAAGCTAAAACATTCGCACTGCAGCCGTATACCTAACCGCTGCTTCTATTTGTCACCTCTTTTTTTCTATTTTTCGAAAAGCTGTCATCACGGGGCCAACGCAAAATGCGTCCACTGCACCCCCTTGGAGGTAAGGTGTCGCTCATTGTCCTGCTTTTCGTTTCGACTGCATGCTTGGGTGGACATTCTGTGTTTCTCCTCACTGCCATTAGCACATTTGTTTACTTAATTTATTTATTTATTTCAGCCTTATGACGAGAACTACATGCGGGAACACAGCATCAAGCATCTCTCGTTCCATTCATACCTCCGCAAAATCACTGGTGGCCTTGACAAGTGAGTTCTGTGCTGCATATATACTTCATCTGCTGCGATCTACATTTCCATTATCTAACAAACTTTCAGAAATACTTCCATCCAGTTAGTGCCTATTGGTCCATCCTTTTTGTGGTGCTCTGTCATATTCTTCAACACAACTTGTTCTCTACATCCATCTCTCTATGGGGCTCAGATGACGCAACCAACAAAAAAACCTTTACTTGCCACCAGACTGAATATGCGACCTTGCCACAACGTACAGGTGGGGAGGAAATTGTATTCGTTTTACCACTCAAATATCTCACAAATTTTGTGTTCCTTTCATTCAGGGTTATGAGTATTGCATAGACTGGTGGTGTCTGTGTCTTGGACAAGAAACTATGTCTGGCAGTACTGCAGGACAAATACGACAACGTGTTCTTTGAAATGTGGCAGTGTTTGGTGTGAGAGATTTTTGAGATGGAGAGAGATGCGAGGGATGGAGCCTAGGGAGGAGGGGGAGAGAGGAAGGGAACCATTGAAGTCTTCTTACATGAGACAGGACATGCACAGAAGGACATGCAACAAGTAAATAAGCCTTCTTCTACTTGTGGCTTCCTTTTAGCTAAGGACACACCACATAGTATATTATTTCTTTGCTTAGATGTGAAAAATATTCACTCAAACCCGTGTTGTACAAAGGTCTCTTTCCTCAAACCGTTTTCAATTGTGTGTTATCCTGGTCAGCAGCCCAGAGGATGCCAAGCCGTATCCAGACCGTGAAGCTAACAATCTCTGGTGCACCAGTTAAACATTGCTGTTTTCTGCCTTGCAGGGGCAAGTTTGCGGGGCTGGAGAACATCAGCTGCAAGCTGCGCGCGGGCTGCCGGGACCACGCGCCCTGGCCTCGGGGCATCTGCACCAAGTGCCAGCCCAACGCGCTGACGCTCAACCGGCAGGTGTACCGGCACGTCGACATGGTCATGTTTGAGAACCCGACCATCGTCGAGCACTTCCTGGACTTCTGGAGGGAGACCATGCACCAGCGGATAGGCTTCCTGTACGGCCGGTACGAGGCGCACAAGGACGTGCCCCTGGGCATCCGTGCCACTGTTGCCGCCATCTACGAGCCCCCACAGGCGAGTGCTCCAAACGTGCATATGCTGAAGTGCATATGCAAACATGCAGATCTGTGCATATGCTAAAGCAGCGAGCAACAAATGGGGTTGTTTTGTTGGTTTATGGGGTTCAACGTACCAAAGTGACTCGGGCTATAAGAGATGCCGTGGTGGAACACTCCAGATAATTTTGACCACTTGGGGTTCTTTAAACGTGCACTGAAATCATACAGCACACAGGCCCCTGGCATTTCGTTTACATGGAAATGCAACCCCCACGGCCACAATTGAACCTGTGTCTTTCGGGTCAGCAGCTGAGCACCGTAACCACTAGGCCACCGCGGTGGCTGCAACAGATGTGGACTCGGAATTGGGCATTGTGTGGTTTTCATCATCAATCTAACTTACATGTTAATTGACAGCTTGCAAAATAGTTACTGCGCATGCCTGAGTAGGTATGTTATTTACACAAACAGCCTCGACCACAGACTAGCAGACTTCTCCCTTCCTCTCTCTGTACGCAAGGGAACTTGCAATGAGGCGGGACATTCCTGCAGTGTGTTTTGAAAAGCCATTGTGCTGCTCCCGCACCTTTGCTGGAATGTGGAGAAATGAACACGCTTAGAGCGAGAAAAGCAGTCTGGGAACGAGACATTTTGTGCGAAAACATTATTACTGGAAAGCCAACATACAGATGTTTGCAAAGTGTCCATTGTCTACGATGACTGTCAGTGTGATTCTTGTAAGTGCAGATGTGAAACGCTTCTAGAAAGCTATTCTCTTTATTAGAGGAACGACGCGTCTGCAGGCATATATTTGTTGAGGCGTGGAAATTTATGTAGTGTTTGTCATTCAGTTGTGTCATTTTGTAGAGAACACTGTAAACCAGTAGACCCACGCAGTAGCGTAGCTGTGCATACATGTAAGCCAGTTTGGCTTCAGAAGCTTTTGAATGCTCCGAAAGCTCTCATGTGTTCCGAAAGGTCGTCACAGTTGGCATTTAATAACAGATGCATTCAGTGTCCCGGCTCTGCGACAGCACAGCACACAAGCTTTTTGTTGGCAGTGTAGGTCCAACTACCATGAAACGGGATGAAGGAATCAAATGATGTTTAAAAAAAGGGAATCGGAAGACTTTAGTAGATTCTCAAGCTCTGAGCACAATTGATCGCTCCAGAAGCGGTCTTGCCACAAATACCAATATCGTCTCAAGAATTGGGTTCTTCCCGACGTGTGTAGTATTGCTCGGTTAGCTGAACTGTGCATTGCCTTTACCCAGCAATGTGGCTTAGCAATCAAGGCGTTGCGTTTTCTAAGCACTGTGACGTAGATTCGATTCCCAGCCGTGGCGACCACATTTCGATGGGGGCAAAATTGCGACAATGCCCGTCTAGTTAGATTAGGATGGCCGCCAAAGAACCCCAGGCAGTCTAGAATTAAAGGGGTACTGACACCAACTTTTGAAGCGGAGTTTACTCTGCCTTACAAATCTCCTGTATGCTGAGACTGCATTGACCAAGTGTGAAGCTCAGGAAATGCTGGTAAGATATTTTATTTTGACATTAAAGTCTATTTTCGCATGGCGCACGTACTGACATCGACACTAGCGTGACGTCAGCGTGCAGTATAAATTCTGGTGACTTCACACACCAGTATGGCTAGTTGTGATGACGTCATGTACCAAAACATACAAAATGGGCCACTTGTGCATCAACAACGGAGCTACCGAGGGGAACGCCCGTGGAGACGTCACGGTATCTTGCGCGAGCATGTGACGAGAAGCTCATACCGTGTCACGATGTCAGGGTACAGTAGGAACTGAAACTAGCTTTTAGAAACATGTCGTAAATAATTTTTCAGGGTGCACTCACGTTTACCAGTACATTTCCTAGGCTCTTGTGGGCTTGGCTTTTCATCTGACGCAAAAAAACCGACTGATAACATGCGTGTCAGTATCCTTTTAACCTGGAGTCCACCACCACGGCCTGCTTCGTTACTGTACCGTGGTCCTGGCAAGTGAAATCCCGGAATTCCATAAAAGATGAAGTACTATTTTCCCCTCGCAGGAGAGTACGCCAGACGCAATCAAATTGCTGCCTGACGAGAAGGAGCAGCTTGTGGACGAGCTGGCATCTCGGCTTGGACTGGTTCGCGTCGGCTGGATCTTTACCGACCTTGTGCCCGAAGACCTTCAAAAGGGAACTGTAAAGCACCTCAGAAACATTGTAAGTCTACCCTTCCGGCTTTGGTCTGTTAACGCTGCTACATTCAAGTCGTTGCGGGGCGACATTTTGCTGCGCCAATAAAACAAACCGTCAATGCCGGGTAGTAGTTGTTTCCACCTCGTGGAAAGAGTGCATTTGCATCTCTCGCCATATCTCACCCCATACTACTCAAATTCACTGCACACATGCCTACGTGTGCGTAGTTACAATGGAGTTCTGTCGGTTCTGTTGCGATAGTTATGTGTGCTTGGCCCATTTCGCATGCGATACCGTATAAACGCGTGTAAGGGCCGCACTTTTTTTTTCAAGAAATGAGGGCCAATTTTCAGGGTGCGGCCCATACACGCGACATTTTTTTTTTAAGTAAAAACGCACCAGTTAGCGAACGAAGAGCGTTTATTGCAGTAACGACATTTCTTGCGACATACGTGCTCAATCGTCGTCACTCGGCGAGTCCTCAGACTTGGAGTCCGAGATGAGATGGTGTGCTGCAAAGCGCCGTCACCCCACATGCAGTCATCTTCCGTGCCATCCAAGCTGTTAGATATCCCGGCGACTTTAAAACTTCGGGACACAATGTCCGTCGACACCGAGCTCCACGCAGATAGGATCCACCCAAGTACAGTCGCCAAGGCTAGTCCCTTTACACGCAGCATGTCCGTTGTGAGTGCAAGACCATCATTCCGCACTTCAGTCACATAGCGGAGCAAGTCTTCTTCCAAATCGGGAAACTTGCACTGCTCTCCTCGGAAAGCGCGCTCAGTGCTGTTGGTGTTTCGCAAGGCTTCTTTTTGAGCACACCAACGTCGAACACACTTCTCGTCAACGTCGAATTTTCTGCCGGCGGCACGTTTCCCATGCTCGAGAGCATACTCGATCACCTTCAACTTATAGCCAGCAGTGTAGCTATTCAGGTACTCGCCCATCTTGCCAAAACGTGAACGCCGAGTAGAAAACAAGCTAGCACGAAGGTCATCGAACAGTGCAGAAGACTACAGCAAACGGCTGGCTGAACTGCAAAAACCGAACAACGCGAACGCCATGCCAAAGTTGGTGATGCTAATGCCGATATGGATAGCGCCGATAGCGCGTTTGTATAGAGATGTGAGAAGCTAAAGATAAAATCCTGCTTTAACCTTTAGTTGGCGGGTCTATGAATACTAATAAAAAGTTAAAATTTTTAGCCCACTTCACGAACATCTTAACACGAATAAAATCCAAAAATATATATCTATATACTCTGGTGACGATGATGATGGTTGCGTTTCCTTGCGCCATCTATCGACTACGCCTAGAAGCTTACGCGCGCGCGCATTTTGAATACGTATTGGTTGAGGAAAGTGTGGGTGCGGCTCTTACGCGGATTTTTTTTTTTAGAATATGCACTTCAAAAAAACGGGGTGCGGCCCTTACACGCGTTTATACGGTAGTTACGTGTGCTTGGCCCATTTCGCCATGCCCCACACTTGCGGAGCTTCTGTATACGACTGTGTAGTACTGTTGTGTGTATATGGCTGTGCACGTATGGCTGTGCATATGACTCTTTCTCTACAATTCGCGCCGGTGTGATGCAACTAGAGTGAGGAATTTCTACTTCTGGGACCTTTACTACAAACGCACAACCTACGTCAGTCGCGTCTCCTCTGCTAGGTGCCAGATTTCAGTACATCGTGGTTGGCCGCTCTCTTCCTCCCCGCAGGAGTCGTGCTTCCTGAGCGCTCAGGAGTGCATCATGGCGGGCCACTTCCAGAACAGCCACCCAAATCCCTGCCGGCTCTCACCCGACGGATACTTTGGCTCCAAGTTTGTCACCGTCTGCGTCACAGGTAAGGGCACCTCACCTCTTCTCCTCTATACTTTCCGGTCACGTGCAACCGAACTTAGCTTTTTGACAGTGCACCTAGCTCATTGTAATACTGGCAGTAAACCTTAGTCTCGATGCTGTTTTGCTCCTGTATAGACTAAAACTCTCATTTCTAGAGTTGCCAGTTCTGCTTGTAGTAAGCAGACTTGGACTTCTTTTTTCACTGAGTCGCTTGTAGAATTTTCCACTCCGACGTCACATATTTTTTTGGCATATTCACGTTTTCCCTGCAAATAAAGTGTATTGCTCATCATGTTCACTCATAGCACGTTTGTCAATGAGTTTGTGTAGTTGAGCATTCAAATCAAACATACATTGGGGGAGTGAAAAGTAAAATTATTCATGCAGTGTAGAGAATGATTAAAGCTATTTCTTTGCCTTTCCTTTGTACTTGAGCAACCTTTTTATTAGAATCAAAAATATTTTCAAGAACAAGAAAAATTTATTAAACTCCGCTTTTTTAGGGCTTCTTCGAAAAAGTCTCACCGCTGTTTTTAGAGTTCTTTTGGGATGATTATTTGCTTGTTAGCTTGGCGGCATATGTCAACTCTGGTAATTACGCTGAGAACATGAATTCCTTGTGAGCGCAACAAAAACTGATGTTACCTTTTAAAGCGATTAGTTCAAGATGCACATCACTGTGCCATTTTTGACATGAAAAGAGAAAGCTTCTTTATGTCACCGAATTGAGAGGTGGCAGTCATGTGGTACTGGACACCCACTGACAACACCATGCTACTATGACTGTATACGACTTCCTTTCTCTCTCGTATACTGTCGTATACGAGAGGGAAGGGAAGGTTCCTCAGTGCTTCAGAGAGAAGCGTAGCTTTGCCAAGATAACTTTGACAAAGACACATCGCTCATTCGTAACCAGTTTAGCTGACGTCGCATTTCAGTGCAGTTACACTTCGATAAAAATGATGTGTAGCACGTGTCACGCCCTCTGTCAGTTGACCAGCAGAAAACGCGTTCCCCGCCACACAGCAGAGTGAGTGTAAACTAGATCGCCCAGTAGACCTAGTCATCAGTGTTTGTTGCCGTCCAAGTGATGTACAAACCAGCCCAGTTTGGGAGGACTCTTGCAGTGTTTGTTCTTGCCTGCATGTAGGTGACTCTGAGAACCGGGTACACATGGAGGGTTACCAGGTGTCCAACCAGTGCATGGCGCTGGTGCGGGACAACTGCCTGGTGCCCACGCGCGACGCCCCCGAGCTCGGCTACGTCCGTGAGTCCTCCAACGCCCAGTACGTGCCCGACGTCTTCTACAAGGTGTGTGTGAGCGGGTGCTTGTGCCATCCCCGCAGCTGTGTGCGTGCTCAGATGGGTAATCTCGGTGACGCTACCACCATGCCAGCTGTGGCAAACTGTGCTACGTGCTATGTTTCCTCAAAGTATGGTAGATCAGCACCCACCCATTGAAGAACATACTCTGACTTTCAGAAACGAAATTGTGCACTGCCTGCCATTCCAGCGTCGAAAGGCTTGAACAACCGAGTTCGCAGCAATCCAAGCTGAACCATGTTGGATCGCACTGCTGCTGTGGCCATGGTGGCACCGTGGTGCCTACACGTCATTTTTACTGTGTTAAAAGGCAAACATTGTTCTTTATTCCATGCAAGAGCAGTCCAGAAGCTGCAGTTGTCATTTCGTGACTGACTCACAGTACGAGGGCATCGCAGCTCCTTCTGTGGTGCAGGTGTGGCGCAAAGCACACGCATTCCTGTGACGTGCAGTACTCATAGATTGAAACTGGGCGTCATTCTTTTTTTTATTCTTATAACAACTGCTATGAGTAATTGCTTGTGATAACCGCATGTCGCTGAAAATCTGGCGGCTAAAAGTGATGTTGACTCTGTTGTAAGTGTTCAAGTAAAAATTTTGCCAATATGACACGAACTGTAGACGCTGGAAGTGAGAGTATGTGCACTACTTAGGCCTAAATTTTCGCATTTCGACCTGCATGTGCTGTACTTTCAAGACGTTGCACGGGAATTATACAAAGCCTCCGTTCATTTGCCACAACTGCTGCGGATGAAACCATGTGGTTGCTATCGACACGATTATAAATAGCTGTCACACAGTTACGAAGGTTGTTCCTCCTTTCGAAGGAGATGTCGACTGTAGCAACAATACCTTGATTTGGGCGAGTTGGTTCATCATTGTAGGGTACGTAAACAGTGGAAACGACGAGAATGAATAAAATGCAAACGACAGGAATGGCGCTTCTTTCGTCCTCACTGTTTGCACTGTTTACGTACCCTGCAGATATCGATTCTGTCAAAAAGTGGTGACGTTGCGTCGTACTTCCAGATGTCCTCCCTTTCTGCCTTTTCTCTATTCATTTTTTTCCTTTCTTGCAAGTGATAAACTATTTGTGCTGCTTGAACGATTTAAACACTTGGGCATTTCATAGTCCGTGTCGCAGAGCACACCATGAATCGCAACAGAGCCCAATCAACCGCACTTGGTTCCTTTCCACTGCTTGCTCAAGCGAGCCAATTGTAACAGAGAAATTTGATCTCGTTTGGGCTCAAGCAGGATCTAAAGTGCGCCAAGTGACAGTTGTATCAGTTGGCGCCATTGTACATCCCTCATGACCAATCCCTGCACACAGTTTTCACACAATTCGTGAACCAGAAGGCATATACCGCACCACGGAATACGGAATACTATTCCATTTGCTACGTGTCATCACATTTCGCGCCACTGGAGCTTCCCTTACGGGGTACACTGACATATTTCGATACGACTAATCAGGGAGGACCCATACGGAACCGTGGTACGGTATATGCTTGCAGCCAACCCTGATGCGTATGCTTCTGGACGCAAGTGCCGACTGACGTCTCGGAGCTGTTCTTTGGTTAATTCAACTGGAGCATCATGACATGCCCTTTGTGGCTTTTGCAGTACACCGACTCGTATGGCAACGAGGTGACCCAGATGGCACGGCCACTGCCCATCGAGTACCTGCTGGTGGACGTGCCCGTGTCGACGCCCAAGGACCCCAAGGAGCCGACGTTCTATGCGGCACCGGGCAAGCGGCACTTCCCCGTCGAGAACCGGCTTCTCGAGGGTCACATCCAGGACCTGGGCGCTGTGGCCAGGCACCTGTCCCAGTTCACCGCCAACAACGCCGGCAGCGAGAACGTGCTCGAGGCCTTCTCAGACTTCCACCTGCTCCTGTATCTCGCCTCGCAGGACATTGTACCACTAAGGGTATGGTGCTGCGGACGCAGCTACCGTATTTATTCGAATATAGGTCGACCTTTTTTTTCCAAAAATGTTGCCCATAATCAGCCATCGACCTGTATTCGTGACCAAAGAATCTCGACCTATATTCGCGATCAAAGCGACCAAAAGCACCGCACCTATGGCGTTCAACTGCCGCGCCTGCTGTTCTTCAAGCAGTTCCTGCTACATACGCACATTATATACCATAAAATCTGGTATAAAAACCGTACCCGTTCGCCTTTTCCGACTAAGTAACTAAGAAAAAAAAGTTATTTGTGCAATAGCTGCACACCGCCTTTTCAAAGCCCCCGCGAAATGCAGCCGCTCCGCCATGTTTGCGCTGGAACCCGCGATTTCCCTAGGTAGGCCGTGAAGTCCCTAGCCCCCTAGCCGTGCTGCCTGCCGACGCGCAGCCGCACTGGCACCGGCCTAAGGCCTCACTCTTCGTTTGTTGTTTGATCTGACGTGACGGTTCGCATTTGCATATGCGCAGTTGCGATGGTGTCACGTCGGTAGAGCTACACAGCTGACTTCAAGCGTCAAGTGATACTTTTTGCCGAGAATTCCAGCAATTGTGCCGCTCAGCGTGAGTTCGACGTAAAAGTTGATTAGGGGTTTGCGGAAGCAGCGGGACCGACTGTTCGCGTGCAATGGATAGCGTCGTGCTTTTCGCGGCCCAGCAACTGGCAGGCATGACGCTCTTGAAAAAGAACTGAGGCTCCGGGCGTCAAGGAGGCCCTGCAAAAGGCCAACAGACCTGGTCGTCATACCCCTAGGTATGACGACCCGGCTACATTAAGGACCGGGTGGCGAAGAGTTACAAAGAGTGGCTCATGAAGGAGGATGCTGCAATGACACCGACGGGACGCCGCGAGAAGGGCTTCCCTCAATAAAGTTGCGACGTGGGTGAAGGACGCGCGGAAAGACTTGCCAGCGGAAGTGATCGTGACTGGCTTTAAAAAGTGCTGCATTTCCAACGCAATCGATGGCAGCAAAGTCGACGTCATTTGGGATGCCGAGGATGCCTGCGAAGAATCCGACAACCTTCCTTGCACATCTGACGAACATGACACTCCCGGCAGCGACTAGGGCGCTAAGTTAATTGTAAATAAAGGTGTGCTATGTTTCAATTTTCCTGTTTCTAAAAAAAAACATGGGTCGACCAATATTCGAATATTTTTTTTTTATTTCTCGTAGAGCGCTATAAGTAGGGGTCGACCTATATTCGTGTCCGACCTATTTTCGAATAAATACGGTAGCAATTATATGGACACTCTCGATGGGTTTTCGCCATTGGTTTCGCTGGTGCCATCATTTTCCGTATAAAGTCCAAATTGATAACATCACCCTGCACATTGTATGTTCTACCAGTGCTGGCGACAAACGTGGCTGAATCGGAGATGAAACGAGCCGGCCGTCTCCGTTGCAGGGAGGGCGCATGCGATAACATCGCCCACGTGTGAGGCCTGCCGTTGATTGCTCCACAAGCAGAGAGAAAATGCCCCGCCCGTCTTTCGTAAGGAGCGTGTAGGGAAGCCAAGGGAGGGTGGGAGGGCTGCGTTACTCGAAGGGCACGGTCGCTGGCGCACACGCTACCTCAACAGGCATCAGGAGACTGCTTGTAGATTTGCTGTGCTCTCAACGCTTACTTTGTGTTTAGAGAACTGACAGCACAAAAGATGCATCGGTCCCTGGAGCGGCCATATTCCCTTAAACCAGCGTTTTGTTGAGTTACGCGAGATCGGATCTAAAAGATTAACCTGCTAGCCTTACTTCGTATAACATTACAATTTGTTGCTGTCACATTCATTGCTTCGCCCTTAAGCAAAACCGTGATTTTTTAAAATTTAAATTAAGGGAAGTCATGGCTCTTGGAATTTTTTTTATGTTCTCTATCAATCAAGATGAAACGTGCCAAATTTATGCATATTTGTGTGCAGATTTCCAATGTGCAATTATTTTTCTTGTACATTGTGTAATTTATAAAAGATTCATTCCATGTTCTTTGCGAGCATGAGTTTGCCTGAAGTAAGAGGGTTACAAAGTAAATCAGCATATCATATAATCTGGAATGGCAACTGTATGCAAGAAAACAAGAGTCGATGTATTAAACCTATTTGAACAAAACTTATGGTAGGTTGAACATTCGCAAGTGACTATATCAGACTGTGATTTCAGTCACGAATGTTCAGCATACCATAACTTTTGTTCAAATAGGTTTAGAATATCCATTCTTGTTTTCTTGCATATAGTTCATTACAAATTACAGTCGAACATGGATATATCGAACCCACATATATCGAATTTTCGGCTATATCGAACTCGTAAATTATCCCCTTGAAAATCCTTTGTAAAAGTACAGTCAAACCCCGCTACAATGAAATTGACGGTGCTCGGAAAAATGTTCGTTGAAGCGAACATCTCGTTGTAGTGAAATCGAAAAAAATATGGCTGATCTGAGCTAGTAGAACAGTGAAACTTTTATTTCCAAAATTCAAAAAGTGTCTGCTGCTTCCTTTGCATCCCCAGCAGAGTCACGACGCGATTCTCATATATGCATAGCGACGCTACGTTGAAAAGCACGCAGAAACAACGGCTTTGGCGAATGAACCAAACAGGCACGTGCGCACAACACCAACTGCACAGTTGCACTAATACGCTAACACTAGCTATTCACCGACAACGGCGAAATACAGGTGTGCTATCGCGGAGCAATGACTTACGCCTTATTCTATGCTATTCTTATCCACCACTCGCGGCTGGCTGATCCCGTTGATAACGCGGATGAATTGTTGCTCCAACCACCGGTCGCACTGGCCAAGCGCGAAAAGCATTGGCATTGGACAAGGCGTCGTTCGGCGACCGCACCCCAGGGCTGCTCGCGTTGATAACGCTGGTGTACCGTCGTTCTGACCACTAGCGAAATGCGAAAAGCACAAAAAGCATTGGAAAGGCATCGGAAAAGGAATCGTTCCATGATTGCACCCCAGTGTGGACAACTGAGCTTTGGCTTCGGATTGTCTGCAACTAAGAAGCAACTCAAGCCAGTTGCGAAAGCAGGGCAGTCTGATCGCCGTCGTTATCAGGCAATGGCAGCCCCCGCCATGCTCAGTCAACAGCGGCGGTTTCTGGTGGTGCCAACACGCGATTTAGACTTTGAATTCGTATTTTTATGTTCTAAAATGCATCAAAATGTCCGGGATTGTGTTTATTGCACGATAAATTAAATTTTTGAGCCCGGAATAGCATCGTCAAATTTTATTGAAGCGGAACGGCAGCAGAAAAAGTGAAGTGTTCATTGTGGCGAGCATATTTATGCATTGACTCCTATGGACTGTTGACGGGGAACCAAGAATTTTTCGTTGTACTTGAAATTTCGTTGTAGCAGAGTTCGTTGTAGCGGAGTTCGACTGTATAGAAATTCGCACATTTATATTGAACGTTATTTTTACCCATCGGATATATCGAACGCTGCGAGAGCTGGAAGGTGCGCTTTGTAGCGCTTCGGCACTCGCTGCGCCCCGCGACCTTCGCGGCACCGCGCCTCCGCCGACACCCGAAACATGAGGGCAAGAGGGCTCAGACTGTACTCCTGTTGGGCGCATTCTCTAACTTGCGGAACGGCTTTTTTCTTCTTTTTTTCTCTCTCTCTTTCTCATGCTTTCTCCGTGTTACCGTCGGCTCGGAGAGCAGGAACGAAGGAGCCCGCGGCCTCCTCCTTTCGCCTTTTCTTTTTTGTTGTTGTTGCTGTTTTGTGAGTTTTGATCAGCCAACCATAGCTCGCGCCTTTCGTACATCGCCGCTGCCCTCGCAGGTAGCCTGGGTAGCCGTCGTGACTGATCGCGAGCGCTTTGTTGGCGGTGTTCACTCGTTCACTTCCGTGAGTTGTCGCATGCATACCACAGCAAAAGGGAGAGTTGGGCTAGTTGGCTTGCGTTCATATAGAAGCAGCGCAAACAACGTAGGACACAGAAAGACTTGACAACTTGTGTTGTCAAGTTTTTCTCAGGCACTGTGCTGTGCTCCCTAAGGGCTGCAGAAATAAGTGCCTTTTTCTCTTCTCTAACCTCATACAACAAGTCTTTCTGTGTCCTACGTCTTTTGTGCTGTTTCAATATGGTCGCATACCACCGCATTCCTCTTTTGCGTGCGTGCTCACCTGCGAGCTCCAATACATTGAGCTGAAGTTTCTGCCGGCCAACATGACAGCGAAGCTGCAACCGCTCGACCAGGGCATCATCAAGTCCTTCAAGGTGGGCTACAGGAGGCGACTCCTTGATAGGCTGCTGGTCAACCTCCGCATGGGCACCGAGCTGAACGTTGACCCGCTTGGTGCCATTCAAATGATGACTTGTGCCTGACGAGACATGAAGACGGACACAGTGGGGCTCTTCGATTTTCCACTTCTGGCTATCCGCGGGCTGTCAGAGCCAGCCAGAGTGCGCTCGTTTTTCTCCTGTTGCTCCGACCCCTCCCCGCGGCGCACTTCCGATTGGCCTTCGTTTTTCTCGGGTTGGACGGTTCTGGCGACCCGTGGGGAGCCTGAGGGTCGCCAGAAGCTTCCAGGACAATTTAGTCGTGGAAGCTCTCAGGAAGGTTTCGAGCTAGCAGACGCCGAAAAGAGACTATACACGCTCGCCGCCATCTTTGTGAGGACTCGACGGATTGCAATGCGTGCGCTTGGGGACTACAACTTCGCTTGTCCTTACGCTCGGCGCCATTCCGCCGTGCGAAATGGCGCAATGACGAGTGGCGGCGAGCATTTGGAGCTAATGTTTATTGCTTTTCTTACGTGTACCGTGAAGTTTCCTTCCGTGAACACCGCGGCGAACTGTCGCGTTCTAACTGCGTCGTGCACATGTCCCAAAAGTTATGTACACATTCGTACGCACGCATGGAGACCCCTTTCGAGTTTATTTTTTCGTAGTAGTATTCGATTGTGGTGTCGTGTGTGCTTTATGTGCATTTAGCTGAGACGATTGTGGCCGAACTAGTTATTTCGCTCCGTGATATGTTTGCGTGCGTGAACCCCGTCAGAACTTAACTATTTCAACTAGGTCTTCGATGTTGATAAAATGCACTGATTGAATAAAAGCGATCGCGACACTGTTTTTTGTGTGATGCTCGTTGGTCGTGAACGGCGTGCGAGCGTACTTCGATCTACGGGCCAGTATATGAGGTATGGTATTATGTTAATTATGCTGCGATGCGTCGATGTGAAAAAAGGGAGATGAATTCAAAAATGTATACATCCTTTTGTTGCTTATTTCGTCGATGGCTTTGTCTTTTTCCACCTCTTAGTAATAATGCCATGCAGTATGTACGCGGTTATCACCTAGTAGCTCAATAAAAGCTGAGCTAATGAGATTTTTAGAGTGCCACTTAGGACTGGAAAAGAGGCTCAAGCAACATCTGCCAAAACGAGTCGAAGACGTGTCACACAGAAGTTTATTTTAGATATAACGCGCACTCGTGGTACCGATAACGCCGCATGCCTCAAGTTATGACAAAACGCAAACTGGTCAACGCGTGTGTGCGACGTAGTACACGATAGATCCTCGAGCTCTTTTGGAGACACGATCACTTTCGCGAAATGTTCGCGTCGTGTTGTGCAGCGACTGTTACATGTACTAAGCAGACGTGAGCTGGTTAATCTGTTAGCGGCGCAGTAGCTCACCTTGCATCGCTTTCGTGGCGCCGTGTGCCAGCTGGCTGTTTTGTTCGTGGACGGGGCAAGTTGCGCATGATCTTGCGAACGTACGTGATCGTATCTCAAATGCGTATGCTTGAGAATATCACTTCAGCTCTTCAGCAAACCTAGCCACATACTTTCAAGCGGGCAAAGCAGAAAAAACTAACGCGCACGCGGTGCAAAGTTTCATTTGCTGCCACGGCGGTAGCGTTTGGTTACGTTTACGCTGGCTGTCCCAGCGTTCGTTTTTGTAATCTTCGGGCAGCTTCGGGTTGTCTCGGGCTTCCCACATACGTGACCAAGACGCTGTTTCCTGTCACGACCGGCACTAGCTGGCTGACCCTCTGGCTATCTCTGGCTGCCAGCGAACTGCCAGAAATCCGAAAATCGAAGATCCCCTCTGGCCAACTTGCTTCCGGAAGGCAGGCTTCGTGACGGCGGAACTTGCGGAAACCGGTGAAAACTGTGACGACAAGCACATAGACGACACGTTTCACGAGTTGTCGTCCCTCTTCCCGGCTGCCGTTCCACCCGAAGTGTCTGCGGATGTTTTCGTGGAAGCGGACTGCAATGTTCAGGCTGTTGCGAGCCTCGCTGATGAGGACATTGTAGCTGCGGTCGCATTGACCTAGGATGCCCAGGCCGACAGCTCAAGTGGCAACGAAGATCGTCCGGACGAGGCGGCGGCTACACGCGCGTACTCTGCCGCTGAAGTGGCGGCAGCGTTCGGCCTGATTCGCTGTTTTTGCAGCGACATGGAGGGAACCGGGCTGTCACACCTGGACAGCCTCGACAAGATCGAGGCCAGCATCTTCAATTTCATTTCGAAGACGAAGAAGCAGGCCAAAATAAGATATTTTTTTTCCGCGCAAATAAAACATTCTGTTGCATCGTGTGTGCGGAATTAGTTGTCATTCTCGAATGCGCCGATTGTAGGTGATCGTCCGCCACTGGTACGGTCTCGGGGCCTGTATTTTTTTATATCGAATTCTTCATATATTGAACTAATTCGCGATCCCCTTCGAGTTCGATATATCCGTGTTCGACTGTATTACGATATGCTGATTCACTTTGTAACTCTCCTGGTCTAGGAAAAACTTGCTCCCCAAAAGACACATGAAATGTTTTTTACACTGAAACGTCAATATAATGAACACGGATATAACCTATTATAGCATATAATGAAGTAAATGAAGAATAGTCTTGTCATAAATGCAGTGCTATGAAACATATGTTTATAAAGAATTTTTGGACATAACAAAGTTATTTTCGTGTCAGATGTGACTGTTATAATGGTGCTTGAGTGTATTTTATAAACTACTACTCATTATACTAGAAAAATAATTGCATATTTGAAATCATCACACAAATATACATAAACTCAGGAAGTTTCATCGAAATTGGTCAAGAAATTTCACAAACGTTACAATCTCCTTTGTTATTACTACAATAGGCAAATTACTACAATAGGCCTCACAAGAATATACAAATGACGCATGGATCAAAAGCAGGGGGCACAAGACTCACAACAGTGGAAGCACTTTTATGATTGGGCCATTATTTCTTTAGAGTACACTAAACTCAGTTGTTTTGAACATGGCTGTGCACAGCCTTGGGGCTCCGTGCTACAAACGGGTGGTTGTCTATTTTCCCTTTCTCACGTTGTGTGTTTCATGCATGTACCTTCATGCGGCATAAAGAATTATTCTTGTAACAATGATAGCTGCTGATATGTCACAGTAAATACCTTGATGTGTTTCAAGATATCTATTTTGAGAAAATTAAGAAACGTGACGATTGTGAAGAGCCACAAATATGTGTACATACACATAACATCAGCAGGCTCTCAAGGAAGGCATTGTGTCATTTTAGCAGCAACATAGGCGAAAAATCAGTTGCCCTGTATATTTTTAAATTGATATTTTAGCTGAAATATCGCATTATGAGATAGGAAACTTGGCAGCTAAGGAGAATAATTTTATATTCCAAAAAATGCTTTCTTTTTTTCAAACATCAACCTTTTGGTGATTTTTCTTTTATCTAGAGATCCATGCCCTCCCCCAAAAAGCATTTTGACATTTTTTCCTTGCAGATCGAGAGAATTTATGGATGGTCTTGTCTTCTAATGATATCTTGCATTGTGCGCTCCTACGTTGTCTTGTTGACATTACAATATTTCCTTACGTGTTTACTTGTGTGTGTTTCCAGGAGACCATGGTGCCCCTTTTAGATGCAATTCGCACGAAGAACCGGGACATGGCCCGACAGTGGACGACAAACGACCACTGGCAAACATTCGAGCAGATCTTACAAGGTACACTTACGTCTTGCTGGAACTAGACCGTTTAACAAACTGTGCTTCATTGTACTAGGTGTACTCTCAGTAGAACAGACCAGTGATTATCCGATGAAAAAAAGGGTCCATTTTATGGAAAGTCGGTAACATTCGAAAGCGGGGTTGCAGTGCGACGTCAACAGTGGTGACATAATAAAGAAAACACCTCTAATCTCTTCAATTGGTGGCCAAATAACACAGAAGTAACACAGTTGTGCAGGGAAGGTCTGTCAGTGTTCATCAAAAGGTGGCTTTCGAGACACAGCATACCTGGTTAATACGTACCTGCCGGGAACGCAGCACAACTACGCACTGAACGGTAGTACACATTAACCACCAAGTACAAGTTTGCATCTCCTGATGCGCACAAACTTTCTTCTTTTTTTTTGCCTTATCTATATACTGAACAAAACCATTAAGAGACTGTTGTTTAATTTCCACAGTGATCCCATTTTAAGTAAGTGATTTCCAGTCACCTATATCCTGCATTAGCTTGTGTTTGATGCGTGCTGTTTCAAGTCTGTTATTAGGACACAAGAGATCTCTAGGAGCCTGCCTGCGCGTTCTTTCATTCCTGTTCTTTTTCTTTCTTTTTTTTTATGCTTGCACTATTGTCATAGCTTGTGCGTCCTAAGCGAGAACCCACCGTATTGCAGGTACCGGCTCGGAACACAGGGAGGGGGCCTCGGCCGCGTCGTGGACGTGTCAACACTGCACCTACCAGAACACCAAGAGCGGCAACACGTGCGAGATATGCGGCCTGCCACAATAGGGAAAAAAACGTTGTCGGCTGCATTGCGATTGCTTGGACTCCGTTCTTTCTTGCTCATTCTTAAATCTTCCTCTCACACTCAATTATGTTCTCGCTCTTTTTTTTTTCTTTCTCCCAGATTTCTCCGCTACAGTTTCCTTTTACGTTTCTGAGAAACAAAAGCCCTGTCCTCCGAAAAAAATCGACAGACAGTGCGTGGCACGCTTCGTAAACGCTGCGTCTTGTAAAGGAACCCCTCGACCGAACAAGGATCGATTATTTATTCAAACTCCGTTCAAAGACGTTTGTTTTTGCCTGTGCCTTTTCTGCATGTCTTTTCTTTACCCTTTTTTTTTCTGGTCGTTGGTGCTGAGGCATTAGTAGCTTTTGGCTACCTCTGCCATTCTGGCTCGCCCAAGCTGGCACAGACACTTGCTGTGAAAAATATAAAGAACGCAATCATGTTGCAGGAACTGAGTTGACGGGCGGTGCGAAATATAAAATAAAGGATGCAATCAGTGTGGCTGAAACATTTAAGGAGAGTCAGTTCGTTATTCTCTTTGTGCAGATGCACTGGTCCCATAATGCTGGTTTGAACAGTTTTTTTTTTCTTTAATGACGTTCGTGAGGTTGTACACAGTACTACAACTGCTGCCAGTCCTACGATGCTCGCAACGTGCACATGCCTTGAGCATAGTAAGTGAAGGGAAACAGTGAGACTTCTTGAAAGGACACTAAAGTGAAATATTAAAGCAGTTTAGACAAATAAGTTATTCTTCGGGAATTCTGTTGTCATTAATTTTGCCGTTGTAAATTATTAGAAGAGAAAATGAAGGTCGAGGTTTCACACTTCAATTTCGCACCGGGACTTGAGTGTCGTGTGGCTTCACGAATTTGTCTTTTCGTGTATTTCGGCCGCATTGGTTCAGTGAAGTTTTTTGAAACTCGTTATGTTTAGACTATGTCCCTTAAGATACAATGTAAATAATTTTTAGTGACAGATGATTATGTAGTCCCTAGCAGATACCGTCAGTCTGACACCATGACGAGCTAGTGCAGGTACTTCCAGGCAGCGTTGCCACCGGTATTTTTTTTTTTGCGCATTTTCTCGCTTACCAAGCGTCTTCTTACAGTAAGAGTGGTGCTTTCGGTTTTGTGAATCGTAATGTATTAGTACGAGAAAAATCGTTTTTCTCTTCAATCTCCCTTTAAGACGGGGACAGAAACAAAAAAAAAACAACCAGTACTGTCACCTGTCCGCGCCGTTTTCTTTGGCCTTGTTCCCCTTCTTAAAAGAGCCCTGCAACGCTTTGTGAACATAGCCAGGAAATACTGCCAATCTGTAGTGAAGGCTCCCGCAAACATCTGAGCCAAATATTGTTGCACTGAATGCTGTAGGGAATTCACCGTTTTGTTTCCAAGACACCCAAAAACTCGTTTGCCCTCCTCTTGGCAAACACGGGCATGGCCTCATTTTATGAGCGTGAAGACATCCGCGTAATACGTGTGCTGTTTCAAACATACGGCGTGTCGCTCCGTTTGCAGGACCTATTTGCCGGAGAATGGCACTTCCTTTCTCAATGTGATTTGTATTTTTAATTAAAAATGAAGCCATTTGATAACAAATAGACTTGTCGAGTCTGTGTGTTCTGCAAAGAAAGGGAGGGGGGCGTTGTCAAAAAGTACTGGGACATTGCATGGAATAGCACCAGTGCCCAGGATGTAGCAGTGCTTGTGTTGTCTTTGTAAGAAGGGAAATGCTCATAGTATTGGGCGCGAGGCCCACCACTGGAAACGCCGGCGCCGCCGTCGGCGTGACGTGCTTGGCAGGATCGTGTGGTCTCGGCGGCAGCGTCGGCTGCTTGTGGAGCGCTGCCGCGTGCTTTGAAAACGAGTTTTCAAGTTCCGCCTGCGCTGTGGTCTGTTAAAATACGGAAGTTTTCTTGCATTTTCTACTCAATTGAAACCATTGTATTAGAGCGGCTGCCTCAGTGCCGGGCTTACGCAACGGAGCCCAGTGTCAGCCTGCACCGGTACTCGCGGGACAAGAAACCGCATGAAACGTGGGTTGTGAAGCTAAGAACTGGCAAGCAGCTATCGGCTACGTTTCGTGTGTGCAACAATTACTTCCGCGACGAAGACTTTCGCTACTGCAGTGCGTCGGGCCTGCGATGTTTGGTGAGTAGCAGGTAGCGCGCACTGAGACGATGGTTCGCGCACGCATCCCGCCGGCTAATGATGCTTCTCTGCCACAGGATGGAAGAGGCGCTACCTTTTACCAGGTGCGATACCATCTCAGAAACTTCCCGTGCGACCTCTTGATCGTCGGAACCGTGATCCACAAAATCGGCTGCAGATACGTGAGTCATTGTTTAGACACGTTGAATTTAAAGAGCTCACAGGGTCCCTTATGCATTCGTCAGATGACTGAAATGCGAAAGCCATCTTCTTGCCAGTCGTATAGATTCTCCCGCGCCCTCCTCCAAAAGCTGAGTGACATAATGCAGCGCTAAAAAACACACACCACAAAGTAAGGAACACAAACCGACGGGACCCTTACTTGTGGTGTGTGTTTTTTAGCGCTGCATTATGTCACTCAGCAAGCACCAACTCGCCCAACAACACGTCCTTAACGCGGTTTTGCACAGCCTCTGTGATCGACCCACCGATCACAGAGTCAGTGCAAGCGACCATGTCGACCATGTCATGTGACGTCATTACATTACAAATGATGGCAATCTGTGACGTCGTAATGACGTCATCACGTGACGATTCTTTTTTGCATAACTCGTCTTGACGCCGCCCACGGTTAGTCTTCCCGTTTGATGAGGCATCTAAGGTTTCGCCTTCATAAGCTACTCGACGTTTGCTGGTGGATGTACATATCGAGCGAGTCAAATGCTGCGGCTGACCTGTGCCGCACTGTTTGCGTTAGACACGACACTGCTGCCAAAATTGCTGGAGTACTCGCCAAATAATTCTGCGCAATAAATTTTGCATTTTACTCTTTATGCGTTGTTGTTACCCTGTTTTGCGGCTGCTGGTTGCTGCAGTAACTTCTCTTTCTTTCACCGCTATTTCATGTGGGTCCTAGTTCACAGGCAACGTTTGCAGAACAAGTCCGTTGAACGTTACTGCTTTTTTTTTTCTTTTCCTTGGCGTTGCATGCTAGTATACATGCTTGGCCTCGTAGACCACTTCTCCTTCCACCAGCAATCTCGAAGTGGTGAAGCTTCGGTCTATGAATTTGTCAATGGCAGAGAGCGGCAAGTTCACTGGAATGTAACGTGAACAACAATTGAAGAGCATATTAAAAAAGGCGTCGCATTTTCTCACGCTTTGTGTGAGCACCAAGCGAAACGAATGCACTGAATAAAGAAACACGAGCATAGGCGTGCGCAGGGTTCTCCTTCAGGGGGGTAGAAGGTTCATCGTGGCGCCCCCCTCCCTTTTTAAGGGACACTAAAGAGAAACAACGTATCGGTTTAGATCGATAACTTGTGCTCTGAGAACTCTAATGTCTTAATTTCGCCATCATAGGTTTATTAATAGAGGAGAAAATCAAGTTCAAAGTATCATTCTTAAATTTCGCGCCGAAATCTCCCCGCGTGAGGTCACGGATTTCAGTCTATTGTATTTTGGTGCCATTGGCTCAACAAAATTGTCCCAAACTTGGTATGTTAATTCTATGGCCCCCTCAGAGGACAATGCACTCACTTCATTTTTAGCGATTAGGAACTACGTAGTCCCAAGTAGGCGCAGTCAAAACATGTGACGTCACGGGGAATGGCGCGGAAACGTCAAGGTGGTGTCGCCACCTACATTTTGTTTTTGCGCGTTTTCTCGCTTAAGCGTCTTCTCGCAGCAAGCGTCGTGTTTTTGGTATCGTGAAAGAGTACTTCACTAATATGAGAAAAATCGTTTTGCTATTTAGTGTCCCTTTAAGTCAATGTATGGGGCAGACTCTGCGCCCCCCTCTTCTTAGGTGACTGCAGGGGGAACTCCCCTCTGCGCACGCCTGTGAACACAAGCATCGGCATTTTCCCGCTGAGAAGACCGATCAATGTGCACTGCGAGACAGCTTGTGAAACAACATTGAAACTTACACGAATTTATACAGAAAATGTCACAGTTTCGCCGCAAGGGCTAAGTAATAAATGCGATAGCAAGAAACGCGGCCCGTGATGGATGCGCTGCTACGCTGCAGAAACATCTGCTCCCCGGCAGCAACTACCGCGCCAGTAGACAGCGGAAGAGCAAGGTTCTCCCTGCGCAAATATTAGAAGAAGCGAGCGAACTGGCTGACGACTTTTAAATGCGCCCGTTGAGCTCTCGCGCCATCCCTCTGGTAAGAAGCGCTTATAAGCGCCTGCCGTCTCTGAGTCCTGTCAGCGGTAAAGGGTGTGTATATAACGCTCGCCGTTAGCTACCTGGAGGTTCTGTGCTTTGTGGAGTAGTGGTCACGCGCTGTGGAGCGGGAGGGCGCTGGTTCGATTCCGTGCTTCGAAAGCATTTTTCTGAATTATTTTTCTTTGGGACTTATATATATATATATATATATATATATATATATATATATATATATATATATATGCACACATACTTAATACATTCACGGTGCATGACGACGGCGACGGCAAAAACAAGCCTAGACTGTCCATATAATTGCTATCGCGATAAAAAAAAAAAAAAACATTGAATCGTTGGGACGGCACGTCGCAAAGTTGCCGCACCGAAGTCGTAGTTGTAACGAAATTGTTTTTCAACTACTCTGATTGCGTCCGCGCAACAGTAGTTGTTTGTGTACTCGCAAATTCTCATATTTTTCGGACCAAAGTTCACAGCACGGTGCCAAAACGCGCTCGTAGCAAAAGCGAAACCATGAGTACGGACATACATGCAGCAGCACCGTCAGTCGCCGCGAACCCGTGTGATCGCTGACTTGAGGCTTCTTTCTGTTATGCTCTGTTTGGGTATACTGGCACCCTATTCTAACGAGAGTTTTCACATAGTTTGCACACAGCGACTGACTACCTTTCACGCAAGAAGCCAGTTCAGGGGTCTCCAACGCGGTGACCGCGTGAAGCGGGTGTTCGGTTTTCTGCAAAGAGACAGCGACTATAAACTATCTTGTGCTTTCTGTTCGTCAAAAATTATTATTTTGACAGTAAAGAACACATTTCGTTTCGAAAGTACTTACAGAAATGTCCTGGAGGGCTTCCGCGAGGTGTTTTTGTAGAGCGCCGACAGCAAAACCTATAGGGAGCGCGCCGGCGGTATCCTACCTAGCACGCAATCGAGGCGCGTCCGATAGGGGGCGACTCCGTAACTCTTCGTCCCCAATACCATCTAAAGCAGTTTCTTGGCCAAGTGTAAAGCAGCACTGGCTGTTTGCTTCCTCGCTAAGTATTTGTGGGAGGGTCCACACTATATGTGCGTTGTTCCAGCTCAAGAGGAAGATGGTGATTTGAAGAGTGGTTGAACTAGTGGGCTAGTGGCAACACTGGCTGTGTTCCAATTCTGGACAGCATCGTAGGCAGTCTACGCTGACAGCTTAGAAGACAGCATCGAGCCCTGGTACTTCGAGATATGAAACGCGTCTGGATGGCGGCTGCGCGACGTGAAGCCACCTCGCGTTGACAAGAAAAAGCTAAGAAAAACAAACGTAACAGTTATTTCTTTACTTTTTTTCGTGTTCAAATCTATCAAAAATTGAACGTAGCTCACATTGAGCGCCTGGAAAAGCGTCTGCTGGTGTGCAGACGACCATACCGGTGACATCAGAGCTATAGTGCCTAGAGGCATATATCAGAGCTATCCGAGCAGTTCACTGAGCCGCCATCTTGTTTGGACAGCAAAGTAGCCTGCATCGTATTTGTCTCCGATGGCGTCTTTTCGAAGCTGTTTATTTTGCCGGCTACGTGAGAATTGGACTGGGACTTAAGATGGCCGCTGTCCACTTAGCTGTCTATTTAGCTGTCTACGGTGAGTATTGGAACACATCCACTGGAGCGAACGTTCAAACGAAGGAGCTTTGACGCAAGGGCGTTTCTTGGTCAGGTTGGCGAAAGCACGCACCCAGCTGGCGTCCGCAAAAGCTGTGCACGGAAATCACGTGATCTCTCCCACCGGAACCGATGCCACAGCAACCACCTGGAGCTGCGGCCATGTTTCTTGGCTAAGTTGGAGAAGGCGCCCACCTAGCTAGCGTCGCCGCAGTGACGCTCGGCGCGCACTCATCATAAAGCCTGACTCCTGCCCACTGCAGGGCTTAGGCCTCTCTTGTTTCTTCAGTTAACCTAGACCTGTGCTTTGAGCAAGGAGGGGGAAGAGAGGGAAAGACTCCAGTTCTGCAGCCTAGTTGGGAGCACGGCTCAGCGCCAGTAGAGTAATGGGGAGAGGGCAATGAAGATGTGGAGAGGAGAGTGACGTCCATAGCCGGAGGACGTGGTGGGTGGCTTCTACAGCCGGTTGTCCAGTCCAGCGTCCTCAAGTAAGTGAAGAACCGCCTTGAAGACATGGGCGTGGCAGGGAAAAGCAGATTCTTCTGTGTAGCAGCGGATAGACCCTGGCGACGGAGCTAGTGCTTTCTGCAGCCACGCCATCTCGCTATGCGTGCTCCAGTACGGCGCAGCAACCACATGCAGCCGCCGCATATAGGGAGGAGAATCCCCTCGTCAGACTGAACAGCACCCCACCGACTCTACCCCATCGTAACAACAACCTAGTCAAATAAACGCTTTCGTCTTCTCATCTCAAGTACATATGCTTAGGAATCCTGTGCCACTTCTGTATTGGGGGCCTGAGAGAGAGAGAAGTAACTTTATTTATCCCATCTTAAGGGAAAGGGGCTGCGAGATGAAGGCGAGGTATCCTACTCGCGGTAGGCCTCCTCTACCACCTCAGCCCACCTCAGGATAGCCTCCTGAAGTGCGGGGTTGTAGCTGCGCATGGCAGCCTCCCACAGCTCCTGATTACTTAATTGTTCACGAAGGCTCTGGGGAGGGGAGTGACGTTTGCATTGCCACATAATGTGGTTAAGGTCCGCTCGCCTGACAGAACAAAACTTGCAGTGCGAATTAGGGTACATCTCGGGGTAAATTTTGTGGCGTAAGTCAGGGGAAAGAAAAGTGCGGGTTTGGAGTCTACGCCATAGAACCTCGCGCTTGCGTGAGGACCTCGTAGTAAAGGTGGGAGGGTTTGGCGACCGAGGCGGTAATGACCGCAAATGTCGTGGTCTGTAACCAATCTCTCTTTAGAGGTAAATGCAGGAGGGAGATTATTGGTTTCTGAAGCGTCCCCTAGTCTAGCCTGCGCTCGGATCGTGAAAGCTCGAGCGCTTGCATGAGAATGTGCCCCTGCCACAACGTTGGCTCTTCTGTCCAATCGCTCTTTCATTGCAGGAGTCTGTTGGCACTTGAATATAGCAACTGTGTATATATAATCATGAGCACGCTAACGTGTATAATCGTTTATTGATTAGTCAGACTCCCGATAAAAGCCGCGTTTAATGTTGCAGCGCTTTCAAGTGGGTGATGAGAAGAAAATAACGAAAATCAGTTGGTAGAGGCGGAAGAGATGGGAGAGTTTTGATGGCATGTGAATTGCAGTATTACACGTGGATGGGCGAGTTGCATATCGCACATGGACAGTGTACACAGATCTCTAAGGTACGCAACCTTGTTATGTGTGTCATGTTGGCAGACGAATGGCATGCAGCTGGTAATGACGGGTCAGTTACAAATCTGCAAAAGTATTCGAGGACTTCGATCGTGCACGCTTCAACTGACCCCAACTTACAGGACTGCAACAGAGGAATGGCAAGACAAACTCTGCACAAATCGGTCAAACGTTGCCAATTTCCCGCAAGCCAACCAGAACTGAAGACATTGCGACAACTCTGGAAGCTACAAGAACTGCGCACAGTTTGTGCCCTTGGGTATTTCGGGACGACAGCGCCCAAACCAGGAGTGGTATTTCTGGACATAGTCGAATTCTCTCATGCTGCCGAGTTGCCTTGCGAGTTCTGATTGGTCCAGAGGGCTGCTACGGCCCATCTGATTAGTTCAAGATGCCGCCGTTACAGACATGGGCACTGTAGCCGAATTTGACTTGTGTCGGGAACAGCACCCCGGGGGGTGCAGTTCCGGGTGCCTCTAAATTACAGCTGTATCGAAGAATTCGCCACCTCGTCAACTCCAACTGGCTCGGGACTTCTACTCTTGGTCGCGCGAAAATACCAACGACGTTGCGGAATTTGACGACACCCGGAATAGCTCAGCATCCCAATATAGACCAACCAGGCCAAGCGTGGCCGTCATCGAACACATCGTTTTGACAGCTCCGAAGCCACTTCTCGAACGCAAGAAGAGAGCGCTTCAGTACTTTCCTTTGATTCTTTTTGCCCTCATATGACGTCACCACCTGTCCGGCTGCGGCTTCGCTGACACGGCGTCGCGACACAGACCCCTCTAGATGAGTATAACTTTTTTTCCTGGCGTCGAGCGGAGGGTTGCGCATGAACACGCTCGCGAGCTTTTCTGCGAACCTTCGCTTTACTTTTGGTGGCGGTGCCCGCCGGCACACATTTTCTGACTGATGGTAGCTAGCACCCCGCACTCGTCGACGCTGAAGAAGTAGGTAAGAGAGAGAGGGGAAAAAAACGAATAGCCGGGTGGTGTGTATTTCTGAACCGCGGCGCGCCAGCACACGCTGCGTCTCTTTTAAGGTTTTGAAGAAACGAATCGTGTGTGCGACGTTGCACGCATGCTTGCATCAGTGCAGAACCTTTCTCGCTGTTTACTGTTTACTCGCGTCGTATTCCCTTTCCCCCGAAAAACATGCAGTTTCTTCCCAGACCGTTATTTCTTTCTTTGTGTGTGTGTGTGTGTGTGTGTGTGTGTGTGTGTGTGTGTGTGTGTGTGTGTGTGTGTGTGTGTGTGTGTGTGTGTGTGTGTGTGTGTGTGTGTGTGTGTTTTGTGACGGCTCTCGTCGTACATTCTTAGCACGTTTGGTGGAACGAGAATATGTGACGCTCCTCTGCCTTTCGGCCCCTCGGTTTGATTTGCGACGCAACGCACTGACAGCTACAGCACGGGAATTTGGTGACAGGGTCACGCACTCCGGCCGCCGCCATGATGGAATATATACTGCGCGCCAACGTGCGACGGTGACACAGTTGTTTCGGTTGTTTCCATCAAATCTCGTGATCTCCCGACAGACACCTCGATAGCGATGGCACGAAGTAGAGCGCATTCCTGTCTGGGTCTCCTGGTCACCGATGTTATCTGTGTTAATCGTATACGCGCGATATAGATAGTACTACACACTCTATATAAGAAAAAAGAGTATTTGGGTAGTGCTTTTGCCACGCATCTATAACCGTCATCTGGCTTGCTCGCGTTTCCTTTCTTGAAAACCCGACTCTGGCCACTTTCCTATCCAATAATAATAATTTCTGTGGTTTTACGACCCAAAACCACGATATGATTTTGAGAGATGCCGTAGTGGAGGGCTCCGGAAATTGCGACCATCTGGTGTTCTTTAACGTGCACTGACATCGCACAGTACACGAGCCTCTAGCATTTCGCCCCCGTCGAAATACGAGCGCCGCGGCTGGGATGGAACCCGCGACCTTCGGGTCAGCAGCCGAGCACTATAACCACTCCCCTACCGCGGCGGACACTTTCCTATCAAGAATGCTATGTCACGTTGATTGCGCGCGCTCCGTTCGTGGCCGAGAAGTGCCGCAACCGCGGTGATAATGCAAGGAAAGTACGCGAGGCAGGTGACGATTATCGTTGTGTGGCAGAAATACTCCCTAAGTATACTCGATTTTTTTCTTAGAGTGCACGCTAAAAGGAGTAAGGGAGTGAAAACGGTGTTTCTGTCCTACGACAATAATCGTCATCAATGGCGTGTGCCTTTCCTAGCGTTATCGCCGCGCTCCCTGTACACCCAGGTCACGAACGGCGTGCGCGTTATCAGCGTGACATAGCATTCTTTGTGGGCCAAGCGCAAGAAACGTAGACGGAAAAGAAGAGAACGACACAAGACAGGCGCTATCTCTTTTGTCGTTCTCCTCTTTTTTTAGTTTTCACGGAAGAAAACGCAAACGCGCCACGTGAAGATGATCGTTGTGGGACAAAATCACACCCTCTTTACTCGCTCTTTTTTATAGAATGAAGTTTCCGAACGCTAGCATGTAGTACAAAGGGTAACTTTCCCGTCAGGAAAGCTGAGTTACACTCTGAAAAAAGGACCGTACTTGAGGCGTCGTTTTGTCACAACAATAGACTATAACTGGCGTTCTTTTTCTTGTGTTATCACGAGGGGCGTAGCCAGGGGGAGGGGGGGGGTTCAAACCCCCCCCGATATTTTTCAGTTTTGCTTGCGTATATATACACGCGCTCATACAAACGCACGCACGAACATTATGGTTAACCCCCCCCCCCCCCCCCCCCGAAAAGAATTTCTGGCTACGCCCCTGGTTATCACCGTGCGCCCAGTACTTACGGGTGACTTGTGCACTATCAGCATGGCATATCATTGTCGATGGAAAAGTACTGAGTGAACAATTTCGAACAAAAAAAAATAAAAATAAACGCAAAGCAAGCCAAGTGACGGTTATCGTTGTTACAAAAAGATGCCCGACAAACGCCCTTTTCCCCTACAAATAACGGTTGGCAGTCATAGAAGAGTAACTTTGCAGACGAGCTCCCAGGCGAAGGAGTGCCGTGTTCACGAAACACGAGCGCTAAAGGAGTTCAGGTCATTCCCGCGCTGACGCAAGAGGAGTCATGAGAGTAATTCTCCGGATAAGTAGATACCAGACAAGGGGTTTGACAGGGCGAATTTCTCGACGAACAAGCGACGGAGTTCCCGCAATTTTCTTGAACAACTAAAGCGAAATGGGAGTCATGAGGGACTTCTACAGTTGCGCATCCGCAGTAGCTCTGCGGACGCAGGCTGCGAGCCATTTCCAATAGAAGCCTGCATCCTCAGAGCTGCCGCGGACACCCGCCTAGAACTATTTTACAAGCGAACCTGTACAGCCTTTGTAACTTGTCCGCCCACGTGCCAGCCGGTGATTTAACATATCATGCGTACTGGCACCAACCATGTTTTCTTAAATGTTTGCCGACGTCCCACAGGAGTTCACAAGTTATACTCAGCGAACATTCATCTCGCACGGTTCAAAAGTGAACGTAAGCTGGGATCGAACGCGGAAAGTAAAATTTAAAATAAAGCAGCTTGCTCTCAGCTCCACAAATATAGCGTATAGCACATTTCGCATTGGTATTTCACACACCGGGCACTCGTGACATATTCATGCTCATAACACAGCGAGGCGGCCGCATTGAAGCTCGTCGTATTTTAAGCTCGCACATTGTCGCACAGGACGCCAGTCAGTCGCTGCTTTTATTAATCATTCGTGATTCGAAATGATGCGTCCACACGTGATCGAACTTCTCATATCCGTTGATGCAATCATTTTATGTCCTTTGGCATACATAACGTTGCATAGAGGGTGCTCGGTAGCCAAGCGTAGAGCGTAAACAAAGATTTTGTCTCTTAGACACCGTCCCCGAGGTGCTTTGGACAAAGGTGCACAGACACATGTGGCGTGACCATGCACAAATTCAGTTATCACATGAACTACCATGAGACTGCGTACAGGCGATGCTGTGATTCACAGAATCCATTTCTCGCAACATCAAGTTATGCACGTCGTGGAGAAGGAGGAGGGCATCGTAGGTTGCAGGCGGATCTATCCTTGCGAGATTTGCAAGCGATTGCTCCGCTCGGTGTTCTCCTACCAGGTAATGTTGAAAACATGATCATTTTTTAAAAGCGAAGCGCGGGCAGGTTAGAAAGAGGACGCGCGCAGCGCGACGTACGCTATAATGCACATGCCGGTGGCCTATGAGCTGTCCCGCGTATGGTGCTGTGCCGGGCCGCCATATCACCGCACCACACCCTATAGTATGAGTGTCACTCATCATCAGTCACATGCGAGGTCTGTAACGTTTGAAAAAATGGCAGCGCGGCTGGCTTAGCTAGGCTAGGCCCGGTTATGCAAGCGAAAGCTTGTTATACTTTGTTATGCTTGGTTACCCTCATAGCCGAAGCACAGTTTGCCAGCCAAACGATATGGCTAGTCGGACGTTCCGTACTGCGAGCACTCACTACCGTCGTTTCGTCAGTTTCCGAAGCCATCGCCGAGGTCGAACACGGGGAGTCCATTGCCGCCCCTAAAGCTCGTCGCTGTCGTCTTTCTGCATCCTTCTCCCGAAGTTTAGCTCGCCGAATTTCTCGTTCTTCACTCTTTTCAGCCTGTCACTTTGCGCGCTGGCACTCACGTTTCCGCTTTAACTGGATGCTATGAGCGTCCCCTTTATAACGGGGCGGTGACATGTCTGCCACCAGGCTCGAAGGATAAAAAAAGAAAAAAAAGAAAAAAAAACTTCCTTGTTTAATGTTGTCCTAATGCCTTATCTACATTGATTAAATCTATGTTATTATAACAAAAAATATAAATTCACAGTCCATCTCTCTGCCTCCTAAGGCAGAATAACCTTTTTCCCCCAATTATTTATTTTTGTACTTTATCTCTACTTTTCTGCCACCAATACTCTAACCGTCTCTTATTTCTATCGCGAGCGTGTTCAGCTTTCCATTGTTGTCCCTAAAACCCAAGGCTTCATGTAGACTCGTGCCCACACGTATACCTGGGTGAATATCGCCACATTCAATCAGTACATGTTCCATCGTTTCCTTAGTTCCCCCGCAGCATGTACATAGTTCTTCTTCGTTACTGAATCTCGCTTTATAACTACGCGTTCTCAGGCAGCCCGACCTTGCTTCAAACAGTAAAGCGCTTCCCCTTGAATTATCATAAAACCTTTCCCTCCTTATTTCGTTTTTTTCCTTCTCGGTAGTTACTCAGAGCCGGCTTCTTTTCCATCGCTGTCATCCAATAAGTCTTCTCCGCCTCTCTGACCTTCCGCTTAATGCTCCTTGTTGCCATATCGCCCGCACTGCCAGCCGTATATTTACTGGTGAGCCTCCTAGTTCTTTTTCTCCACTGCGTGTCAACGCTTTTTCTATACAAATACCTGAAAACCTTCTCTGCCCATCTACTCTTCTTCATTTTCCTCAGCCTCTCTTCGAATCTCATTTTGCTCTGCGCTTCCCTCACTTCAAAGCCTGTCCATCCCATATCACCCTTCACCGCCTCATTTGTCGTCTTCCCGTGAGCGCCCAAGGCGAGGCGGCCTACCGTCCTTTGATTTACATCCATTCCTGATTGCACCTCTGACTTCATGCACACCACTGAGTTCCCAAATGTAAGCCCCGGAACCATCACACCCTTCCACAGCCCTCGAAGCACCTCGTACCTATTGTATCCCCATAAAGCTCTGTGCTTCATAATTGCAGCATTCCTCTTTCCCTTTGCTACCGATGCTTTCTCTTGTACCTCCATATATCTATCCCCCTCATTTACCCATACTCCGAGGTACTTGTACTCGCTTACCCTCGGTATTTTTTGGCCCTGTATTAAGACCGTATGGTCTCCGTGATCATTGAATATCATCAATCCACATTTTGTTGCACTAAATCCTAGTCCTAGGGCCTCACACTCCCTTCCGCATATATCTGCCAGTCGCTGTATATCATCTTGACTGTCCGCAAATAAGACAATATCATCAGCATAAAATAGACCTGGAAGCTTCTGCTCAACCATCGCTCCGACCTGTTTGTGTGACAAATTAAATCCAATGTTGCTACCTTCTAGCGCTTTTTCCATCCTCGCCATGTACAGCATGAATAACAGCGGGGACAAAGGGCATCCCTGTCTCAGCCCCTTGCTAATTTCAACGCTGTCCTTGCTACTTATTCCTTCCCATTCTATACAAACTGTATTTTCTCGGTATATTTCTCTCAAAAGCTGTACACAGTCGTCACCTATGCCCACTTCCTTCAATATATCCCACAAAATTTCCTGATTAACGTTGTCATACGCCCCGGTGATATCTAGATAAGCTACGTATAAGGGCCTGTTTTCTATTTTAGATATTTCTATACACTGGGTAAGAACAAACAGATTATCGTCTAACCGCCGAGCGACATCTATAGCCGAGCGACATCTAGCGACATCTAAAGCCGAGCGACATCTATAGGCCGCTTTCGACGCTGGGACCGCGCAGACAACTTCGGCACAGATGGACCAGCGTCCTCACTCCCTCCTTCCATCGCGCGACCATGACACAACGGCTGAACTGGCACCGACCCGGCGTGGCAGAGGGAGCGGTGAGTCACGTGGTTAGTCACGTGGACACGGCTGGAGAGGCAGCGGCGGCGGGGGCAAGTCACGTGGTATTGCTTCAAGGTCAAGCGGCGGCACACGGCGAAGCTCGCTCGACTAGGCCAGTAAAGCTTTAACTTCAACAATAGTCGCGGTACGTCCATCCCGAGTGTCCAGTGTCCACGCGGAAACACCATGTCATTCACTCTGTCATTTGGTGAGCCTAAACGTTGGAGTGCTTGAAAGATGCATTGTATCTCTATCAAGTTCACTGCACTTAAGCTAATAATGTTCATTATCACCATAGGTCTTACATGTAGGACACAATGACGTCGCGGCAAGTGTGATCTTGTAGCCATGCTGGTGTACGTGCTGACCCCGAGCAGATGCGATGTAAAACGTTTCTGATATATCACACTTTGTCTGGCACATGAAATACACTACGTCTGACTTTTTTTTTCTTTTTGGCATCTCTCTCGTTTGTGTCTTAGACAGCTCAGAAGGCGACGTATTGAGTGCGCATCCCATGCTGCTGAAACCTCTGTAGTGTAGATACTGCGTATGACTAGGTCGAACTATACTTCTGTGTATTAGGAAATGAAGAAAGTTTGTCCTCGAATCATTGCAAAACACTCAGAGCATGCATGCGGCTCACTTCACACGCTTTCCAAAGCACTTAAGCTCTAGCCGCGGCTGATTCGCAAAAGTTTTTTAGGAAAGCCTGGGCGCTGACACTTGCACGGTACAAAAAGGAGATGCCAGTACATGTGATGAAGCGGAGCCTGTGCTCTCTGCGGGCTGTGCCGCAAAGAAATGTATGTTACACACTGGTCGTTTAACATGTTTTAGCACATTTTCACGCATGCGCACAACACGTATGGCCTAAGCGTCCACCGCGAAGAAACTGCGCATTCACACCTCCGAAAGTCAAGCCTTGCCGTTGGTCTCCAGTTCGTCCTCGATGACAAGCGGCCTCTTATTGCTGAAGCGGCGCTCCAGGTTGGGCTTGCACGACGAGCGCCTACTGGGCGAACTCTGTTGCTGAGTGGCGGCAACCGCCGCTGCCTGCGACGGCAAGTGCTTGCGATAAGGCCCAGTCACGGGGTCGATCGGCACCGTAGTGGCGGCCAGCGGCGGCACCTGCTGCGGGTCGGACAGGTGTCCCACCGACGAACTTGCGACGAGCACGCCCGCCGACCGCGTGCCGCGCAGCCGCGCCGCCAGGCGTCCGAGCGGGGCAAACGCCGCGAGCGCCACCATGCCCTGAGCGGCGAGGCAGCCGAAGAACACGTACCACAGCTGGTGCATACCCAGCGCCACGGCGAGCGGCGGCGAAGACCACGTGACTACTGCGAGCAACACGATCGCGGCAAGCCGGAAGAAGCGGACGCGGTCGGCTCGGAACTCGGCCTTGGCAGGCTTCGTCTGCGGAGGCGGGCCTCCACAGAGCCTCGGTGCGACTAGGCTTAGCAAAGTGGCCGCCGTCAGCAGCATGGCTGCGATGGGCATGCCCAGAAACACCGCGGAGCCCAGGGAATCGTTGAGCAGGCACAGAGGCTCGCCGTACAGCGGTCTCAGAGGCCACTCCGGTTGGAGCCTGTCGATGGCCAACGCCGCGGCGACGACGATCACCGGGCCGAACCAGCAGAGTAGGCCTAGCTGCCGGATGGAGCGCCCGTCCGGACGCATGCTGCGCAGCGCGTGCAGAGCTCGGTACGCGTCGCCGGCTAGCGCCACGATCCAGGCGACGCAGGCCAAGTTCCAGTAGTGCCAGGCCACGGCGAGAGCGGCGCAGCCGCGGCTGAAGGGTTCGATGTGAGGCTCCAGCAGGAGGGTGAACTGCGACAAGATGGCGCTCGCGGCGAGGCAGGCGGCCATTTTGTGGCGCCGCACGTGCAGTTCGAGCAGCCTGGTGACCAGGAGGACGGCGAGGCAGAGGATGGAAACACCCAGTGCCAGCCTCGCAACGAACAGCAGGGAGGGCGTCCACATGAAGCTGATGCGGTGGCAGGCGCAGGCCAGAGCGTACCAGCCGATGGTTCTGTTTTGCTCGTTCACCTGCAAGTCACAGTTAGGCACAAAACACTTTGTATATTGTATAAAGAAAACTACATTCGCTTTACAAAGCAACTTGTAAATAGGACGGAAAATCGGTGCGCAGATGTGTGCATGGCATCGTACTGACTGACTTGTCAAGCTTTCAGGTGGCAAGTGTTGGCGCTGAGCGATCGTTCGACGATAAATCGGTCAATATTTTTGATTTTCTGTGCGCACTCGGGAAGGTTCTACGCCATCTGGGCTGTAATTTTATTTTGAAACTACTGTTATACTTGTCATTCTGATCCACGTCATTCCTTTCGTTTTTGCCTGGAAAAATACCAGATGCATGGTCTGCCTGCGTATGCTGCGAACTGACTTACCAATAATGTGGGTCGCAGGACGAATAAACAAGCACTAAGAACTCGGAAGCACGATATGATTATGAAGCACGCCTCAGTCTGGAGTCCGGATTAATTTCCACCCCCTCAGGTTTCTTAACTCGCCTCAACCTAAATCTAAGTACTCGGATGCATTTCTCTACCACCGAAATGAGGCCGCGCCGTGGCCTGAAAATCTCTGCTGCTGGTGTTTCTGAAGAATAAAGGCCTTTAACACTAAAAGATTTCCGTACTTTAACTAATATGTACATAAGAAAAGGAGATTTCTGCCGTTTAGAGGAATACGGCAAAAACCTACGTAATGGTGTGAAGTTTTACGAAATTCCGTGCGTAATAATACAGCGGCCTCTCAGTTTTTCACCAAACAGGCATAAAATACGTATTTCGTTTTTGTGGTCATCAGTAAAATTTTGTTAAAGGGACACTAAAGAGAAACAATGAATTGGTTTAGATTGATAAAGTGTGCTCAGAGAACTCTTGTGTAGTTTATTTCACTACCATAGGTTTATTAATAGAGAAGAAAACCAATTTCAAAGTTCCATTTTTAAATTTCGCGCCGAACTTTGTAATTCGTGACGTAAAAGGTTTCAAAGAGCATTTAACGTATTTTGGCGCCACTGGCTCGACGAAATTTCCACAAACTCGTTATGTCAAGTCTCCGGCCCCCTCAGAGGACAATGTACTTCGATTTAACCGATTAGGAACTACGTAGGCCCAAGCAAGCACCGTCGAAAATATGTGACGTCACGGCAAATGGTGCGGGAATTCCAGGGTGGCGTCGCCACCTGTATTTTCTTTTTGCGCGTTTTCTCGCTTATTAAGCGTCTTCTCGTAGCAAGCGTGGTGTTTTTGGTATCGTGGAAGACTACTTTACTAATGCGAGAAAAATCGTTTTGCTCTTTAGTGTCCCTTTAAGACGCACACGAAATTTTGTAAAAAATAACCATTCTGTGTATTTGCGTGCCTGTGTGATATCATTAGAGGCCGCATTTTTAGGCATTAAAAAAGCTCGTTTTAGGCGCCAGAAACAGGCAGGCAAAACAACGTTTTAGGCTTCCAATATCGTAAATATAGGCACAGTAAGTCTTCACATAAATGCAAAAAATTTCAAACGAAGACGTGCGCAACTTCTATCTACGACAAGAAAAGAAAAATGTTCCAGCTATTAAGATGGTACAAAGGCGCGAATAAGTTGAACATAGCCGTGGAACTGAGCTTCGTCGCGCACGGTTCGCAGAACACGGTCTCTCCCGTGTTCTGCACAGTGAGTCAAGTGTCCACTGTCGATTCAACACACTCCTGGGTGTCTTTTCAGCATCACTGAGAAGGGCAGAGGAGGAGCATATAGTCAGATCGGTAAAATACCAGAAGGGAGGGATTCCTCCGGTTGGCCGGATCAAATCGTGTAGAGCCAATTTCGCCCCTGGCTGTGAACCACTGGCGTAGCCAGGGGGAGGGGGGAGGAGTTTAGGGGGTTCAACCCACCTCGAAACTTTTGTGTTTTGCATGTGTATATATAAGCACGCAGACACAAAAACGCACGCACGAATATGCATACAGTATGGTTAACCCCCCCCCCCCCACCCCCCCCCCTCCAAAAAAAATACTTATGGCTACGCTACTGCACTCAACACGTTAAAAAATAAATTACAAACAAAACAAAAACCAACTGCACATCACATTTCTCTTTTATTTCTCTCTTCACTCTTTAGGTTGAACCCCATAATTCCGAAAAGTCAATGTCGCACGGTAACATGAATAAGTTTCTCAAACTGCACCCGGGTGCAAATCCTGAGGCTAAATAGTGTTAGTATAAGCGCCAATTTTGAAAATAGGCGTTTGTAAGCATCTAGGCACAAACGCCAAAAATAGGCATTTATTAGGGGTGTGCGAATATTCGAGTTTCGAATTCGAATCGAATAGTTCCTAATCGAATAATTCGTTTCGACTTTCGAATAGCTAGTATTCGAGGTTTCGAATAATTCGACAGGACGAATATCTAGAACGTGACAAAGGCCAATGGTGCAACTTGCTTAGGGTGGGGTGGCTAAAACTAACGCCAACGTAGCCGTTCGTTAAACTTTAATTCACCGACATCCAGGCTCAAAAGCGAGCGCATGTTGACCTTAAAGAAGATTGTCATTTCCGCACGTAGAAAAACACATGATGAAACTGTCAAGTCCTTCACAACATCGCTCCCGCAACGAAGGCACGAACTTCTTGTGTATAGTTCGGTCGCATGTGCCGCAAGCGCCGTAAAACGACCTGATTTTGGCCAGCGAAACCCTCGGTGATTGGCTTTCCATGTAAAAATTTGTTCACGCTGGGCAGTCGCCACTGCCGCACCACACCACTAGTTCAGAAACTCCCATCCTTCCGGCGCGCAGTTAAAACGCTGCTAAGAACGGGCGCCCGAAGATTTTTGGGCCCGGAGCACCCATGGCGATGAAGCACAACATTACCGTTGCCGGATGAGCCGTATTGCGCGACCATAGGGAAAGAAAACTAGCTACCGAACCCCCTCTGTTAGGAGGGGCGCTGCTGACAGGAATGGCGGCTCTGAAACAAAAGCTGAAACAAAAGCCACTCCCGAACAAGTGCGTAATGAAGCTGTCAGCACGCCGTAGCGTCCCTGATTTTTCCTTTGTCTTGCCGTATCTGGCGGTACACATTTCGTGTAAATGTTGCCACGTCCACTTCTTGTCTTGTTTAGATGTATTCGGGTTTGACCGCCAGGGATGGTTATCAACGCTCGACGCTGTCCCGAATACATCTAAACAAGACAAGAAGTGGGCGTGGCAATATACTATTCCATTCGATCGATTCGATATTCGACATTTTTGGCCACTATTCGGCACTATTCTATTCGAATTCGATTCGAGATGAAATTTCACTATTCGCACACTATTAAAAAACACTATAAAACCTCTTTTTAACATCTAATTCATGCTGATATATCAAAGTGGCACGATAGGAGCGCAAGGAACAAAATAGGCATTTGCCTAATATCCGGTCTCTAGTCATCAATGCATATACCATAACCTGGAGTACAGGAATCAACCAGGCCAACATTTCCAGCCAATCATTATCATTTGTATCTTCCTATATCTGTCTGTACTCATTCAAATAAAAACCCCGCTCCCAAATTAATGCGGATTTGCTAATCTAGTGTTAATTCTATACACAAATAATAAAGCTTCATTTAGCCGCCGAATTCTCTCACCTCCGCCACAAGGAGGAACTGGTCGGGAGCGAACACCTGCCCACGGCTCACGTTGAGGAGCAAGGAGCCGTTTCGAAGTAGTCCCACATACTTGGACCCCAGGTGAATAACAGGACACGCTGGCGGCGGCTTGTCGAACGGGTCTGGTTGGGCGACGTCTTCGGGCACGCACATACCTTCTGGTCCGGGTACCAGACCCGGCGCGCAGCCCACGGGCAGGCAGGCTCGCGTCAGGTCGTCCTTCATGCGCCTGTCATCGGGACACTCGAGCGGGGTGTCTTCCGGGTTCCTCCAGACGCGGAACTCGATCTGCCACTGGTACGAGACCACGTTGCCCTCCGGCTCGAGGTCGTCGGCGTACGCGCCGCACGCGAGCCGCTGCTTCTGCGTCACGTCGCACAGTGCGCAGTGGTAGTTGCGGTAGTTCCTTCGCGACACCCTATCGTGCACGTACGCGGTGTAGGCACCGCAGCGAGACACCAGCTCGGCGCTGCTGTTGCGGCATCGCGGGGCCGCTTCGGCGCCCGACGCGCACGAGCGAAGAAGGTGCGCCTGTGAGAAGGACTTCCAGCCAGACCTCTGTACTCTGAGCATGCAGCGGTGCTTCTCGTTCCTGTCCGTCACCAGGAACCGGTTGTCGCCCACGTAGCTCAGGTTCCCGGCGGCCACGAGCTGTCGGAGGGACCTCTCGTCGAATATGACTACAGGACCCGGACCGCGACCTCCGAGCGGCGCACTGTCGCAGTCCAGGCTGGCGGGCCACGTGGAGAGCCGGACGGCGTCGCCGTGGCACGCGGCGCAGAAGACGTTCCAGTACATGCGCTCCGAGTCACTCGAGAAGGCGGGAACGTCCTCCAGGTAGTGCCTGACGGGGGGAACAACCGGGTCGCTCCCGTCGCCGCCGTAGTCGTCCTCGAAGCCGTCCCTGTCTTCCCAGCCCTCGCAGAGTCGACGCACGGCGTCGTCGGGAGGCCAGCGGGCGGGACAGGCCCTGAGCGAGAAGAAGCCGCTCGGGTGGCACCGCCAGGCGTGCGTCGGCTCGCGGCTGGGACTCCGCGGGGCGTCCACGCAGCAGTCACCGAACTTGGCGCACGCGTAGTCGCACTTGCAGGCCAGCCTCGTGCTGTCGGGTCGACCGTTCGAACACAAGTCGTCGTCCGAGTCGGGACAGAGGCCGGCGTTGAGCCGGTCGCTCCGTATGCTGCGCCAGTTCGATGCCAGAGCCTGAGCCAGGCCGGCAGTCAAAATGAGTTGCGCCGTTAGCCACATTTCTGGAAATGTCTTCGATTTGTCGTGTAAACCTTTACAGGTGGTCGAAGGAACCGACCATAAAGCTGGGCGAGGCAGGGGACGCCGACTTCGGGAAGGGATCGTTGACCGTCGGCTTCTTCGCCTTCACGCAGAACGTCTTCCACTACTACACATCAATCACTACAGGTGCCAAGCAAACGTTGTGGACCTGCCAGCGGACGACACAGTCTTTGGCCAGAGGCGCCGGCGTTGCGATGTTGCCCACGTGGTCGGACCATCACATGCGTCCGTCGGCCGACACCTCACGAACACAGGACGCTGAAACTAAGTGCGGGACCAGATCCGTCCCTTTTACAGACGCACACACAAATACGTCACACGTGAAGTATAGAAAATGATGCCCGTGAAATGCCGGCGCGGTCCCTCAGAGCAACTGATCCGGCGCTCGAGAACACGTGGTCTCTTCCTCGACCACGCCCGTCGTCGACATGATTATCGCCACGATACCTACGGCGCTACCTATCTTCCCGACCGCTCACGCTTCACGAAGTCTCACCGCCCACAATCTCGAAAAGCCCGCCTGGAAAAAGTTCCAGCGGCATCGTCACAGCGATGCACAATGTCAACCGCGGTGGCACAGAGCCCCGTCTAATCCAGGTCGATCGGCAACTAGGTTTCACCGTCCCGGACACGCACAGACAGAGAAGACAGCCCTGGAGTTGACTGGAAAGGACCGGCCCTCTCGCCGACGGGCTCACTAGGCAGCTGGCTCGTCGGCGATGGTTAACGTTGATGGGCACCGGCGCGGCGCGCGCTCTCTGTCTAGGGCAGACAGCCCAGGCTGCACCGCCTTGTCGGCAACCGGGATCGTGCCGAGAGGCCCACTATTTTGGGGGGCTCTCCCCGCGGCCGGTGCGAGCCACAAACTCTCTAGCGGCAACGCCCGTTGTTTTGCGAGACGCCGTGCTCTTCTCTCTCGACAGGGAAATCGAGGCCAAGCTTTCGGTGTAGTACGTTCCTCTTCGCCCCAACTCCTCCTTTGTGCGCAAGGTTTTTCTGAGGAAGGTGGCACGCGCTGCGGTTCGGGTGGTTCAGTCAGTGTCGGCCGGGTGCCCGCGGCTCAGTGGTTTTTCGCTGCTTCGCTGGAGTTCAGAAAAAGGTGCAGCGGGGTTTGTCGGCCGCTAGGGGTGGAGGGCGGGTGAGAGGAAAGCATCTTTCGGCGCCCAGCGCGTCGTTACTGCAGTCGACGCCGGAAAGGCTTTTCAGCCGGCCTAGCGAAGGACTTGCTCCAAGTTGCGATTCGCTTCGAAATGCCACGCTCCAGTTTTCTCCTTTCTTTCTTTCTTTCTTTCTTTCTTTCTTTCTTTCTTTCTTTCTTTCTTTCTTTCTTTCTTTCTTTCTTTCTTTCTTTCTTTCTTTCTTTCTTTCTTTCTTTCTTTCTTTCTTTGAGAGCTTTCCATGTGCTTCTTCTTTTGTTTGAAATGATGAGCACGGGATCTCCACTACTTTCACTATTCTTGTTCTTCCTTCTTTTCGTTATTTTAAATGCTCTCTTTTTTCTCTCTTTCTGGGATCTCTTTTGTTTGTTTGTTTTCACAAAGGGGAGTTGGTTACTTTCACTATTCTTTCTTTCTTTCTTTCTTTCTTTCTTTCTTCTTTCTTTCTTCTTTCTTTCTTTCTTTCTTTCTTTCGTTTCTTTCTTTCTTTCTTTCTTTCTTTTTGTTCTTTCTTTCTTTCTTTCTTTCTTTCTTCCTTCTTTTTTTTGATGATGAGCACCTTGCCATACTACTTTCACTATTCTTTTTGTTCTTCCTTCTTTTCGTTATTTAATTCATGCTCTCTGTTTTTCTCTCTTTCTGGGTTCTTTTAGTTTCCTCTGGAGCTTTATGTTTGTTTGTTTTCATCTGTTTCAAAGGGGGAGTTGGTTGGCGGGATTCCTGGTAGTCGACTTCATTCACTCTTTGATTTCTTTCTTTCTTTCATTCTTTCCATCTGTCTTTCTTTCTTTCTTTCTTTCTTTCTTTCTTTCTTTCTTTCTTTCTTTCTTTCTTTCTTTCTTTCTTTCTTCTTTCTTTCTTTTCTTTCTTTCTTTCTTTCTTTCTTTCTTTCTTTCTTTGAGAGCTTTCCATGTGCTTCTTCTTTTGTTTGAAATGATGAGCACGGGCTTGCGAAGATCTCCACTACTTTCACTATTTCTTTTTGTTCTTCCTTCTTTTCGTTATTTAATTCATGCTCTCTGTTTTTCTCTCTTTCTGGGTTCTTTTAGTTTCCTCTGGAGCTTTATGTTTGTTTGTTTTCATCTGTTTCAAAGGGGGAGTTGGTTGGCGGGATTCCTGGTAGTCGACTTCATTCACTCTTTGATTTCTTTCTTTCTTTCTTTCTTTCTTTCTTTCTTTCTTTCTTTCTTTCTTTCTTTCTTTCTTTCTTTCTTTCTTTCTTTCTTTCTTTCTTTCTTTCTTTCTTTCTTTCTTCCTTTCTTTCTTTCTTTCTTTCTTTCTTTCTTTCTTTCTTTCTTAGATAAACATCTACTGAGAGCGGGAGACAGAACAACATTCGGGCGCCGCCTCTAGCCACACCGCGGGTTTTAAACAATGCACTCGGGCGGCGGGCTCGAGCGTCTCGAAATAGCGAAGCGGCGAGCGGCTATTTTTCCCTTTTAACGAACAAAATTAGAATACCGGGGGTGCAAGAACTGTGACAGATTATATCTCCCCCTTTTTCCGCCGAGCCAGAACGTGGCCAAGCGCCGACAAGTTGTTTGTTAAAGTGTATGATGAAGAGCAGGGAACTGAATAGAAAACTGGTGATGCTCTTTTTTTTTTTTTTACAGTGAAAGCTGTTATGAGATCACAACAGCAGCCGATTTTGGTGGCGTAGTTATCCGCCGCCGCCGTCGGTGTCCGTAACCGCGCTATCGCGCAAAATGAGAAAAAGATGTTCAGGATCGGATGGGATTCGAATCCGGGCCCACTGCGTGGCAGTCGAGCATTCTACCACAGAGCTACGCCGGTTTTTTTTTTTCTTATTTCCGGTTGTACGTCACACAAACGAGGACAACACAATTATATGACAACACACAACAAAAATTGCTAGCACACATCTGCCGTCAAGCACAGCGCAAATAACATTGTGATTTGAAATTTCTTCATAGTAACCAGGGGTTCTACCGTCAACCATAAAGGAACACATTCGTTTTTGTTTTTTTTTTTCCAGGATAGCCACGCCGGTGCTTGAAACTCCTTCGCAGAAAGACTTTATGCAGACGTCACGTCGGGCAAAGAATCGCGTACCTCCGTCGCTTCTCCGCAGAATGACAAATAATGGCATAGTGGGTGCTTCCCTACTTCACAAAAAAATTATGATGATTTATGGCGTAGTGGGTACCTAGCAAGTGTACTTGTATTAGTTGCCCCAAGAGAGTTTACAACGGGCTCTAGAAAAACCGCTCTTGCAGCTTTCGCTGTGTCTGTGCTGCGTGTTCCGCGCAGGCCTGGCGTTCGAGCCTTTCATGTCCGGGATCCGTGGTAACGCTTGTGGGCATCATAAACGGGTACGCGCAACAGACATCGGTTAAATCCCACTACTCACCACTGGTCCACTAAAAACGATGGCAACATGTAGTTAGCCCAGCAAACGGGTATGTGCCACAGAAATTGGGTAAATCTCACTGCCCACAGCTTCCACTAAAAAAGGAAGAAGGCAACAGTTAGCCCAACAAACGGTTTGCGCGCTATGCACAGTCACACCACTGTCACGCGATAATTTGTGGTTATAAAAGGTGGTGGCTATACTACCCCCTCAAAGCCTAACAAAGAGTGTTTAATAAAGAGCAGTGATACAAGATATCGGATCATCTCAAGCGAAGGCTTCTTTGTAACTCTGTGTATAACAGTGGCATGGTCAAGATGCAATAAAACTACACTACCACCGCAAAGCTTAACAAAGAGTGTTTAATACCAAAGAGTGTTTTTTTTTCTTTTTTTGCCTGACGAGTAGAGAGTGCAGCCGGACATACGAAGCTCTCTCATAACGTGGCGACAAAGTTTCGTGATCCGAAAAGCTAACGAAAGACTCTGGTAGTATATACCAGGATGTAGGAACCAAACACGGCACGTGGATCTAACATCAGGATAATCCGCGAAGAAGTCAGAAGTTTGACATTATTCTATCATAGTACAGTTAGGTTCGCTCTTTTATGTTTGTTTTCGGTACCACCCTCAGTTAAAGGTTTTTCGTGTTGGTTTTATTTTCGTTCCTCTGAAAAAAGTTCCGTTCCGGTTCTGTTCCGGAACGAAAAAAAAAATGGTACGGTTAATAATAATATCTGGGGTTTAACGTCCCAGAAACTACGATATGATTATGAGGGACGCCGTAGTGGAGCGCTCCGGAAATTTCGACCACCTGGGGTTCATTAACGTGTACTTATATCTAAGTACACGGGCCTCAAACATTTTCGCCTCCATCGTAACTGCAGCCGCCGCGGCCGGGATTGGACCCCGCTACCTTAGGGTCAGCACTCGAGTGCTATAACCACTACACCACCGTGGCGGGGCAATTATCCGGTTCGTTACGGTTTTTATTTGCATACAAAAAATTGTAAATTAAAGTAACGACGGAAACACATAATTTATTTTCTCCCATAAGTTAATTACGAATTCTCTGAACTGGCTGAACACATTGCGTCGATGGAGTGAGCATGATCTCAGAAGAAGCACGTGATCGAGTGTATTCTCTGATATGTGAGACTGCTGTACTGATAAAACAAACTTCAGCGCCGAGAATGCCCTCTCCACGCTGGCCTGTGTGGCTGGCACACCAAGGTTCACTTGCGTTAATATGTACACCCAAGAGGAAAAGATTTCGGGACGCGAAATGTTCGAGAGAGCTATATTCTCGCTTCGTCTGGGAACATAACCTCGAATCAAATGTTCCAGTCTGTAGTTCGTATTGCAACCTATAGAGTAACCGGCTAGATTAAAAGTTACGTACTAATAAAATAGAAATTCGCCTTTACTGCGGAGCCAGCGTCCCGAAAAATTTGGCTGTTGGGTGTATAACTCTGATCGCCACTCTTTTCGTTCTTCCCAAAACTTCAACACATCTTTCCTTTGGAAACCGTGCCCGAGACACGCAGTAATACTGTACTCTGACATACGCAATAATGCTCACGTTGCATGACATCGGTTGTTCCGGATTGCCAGCTTTTCCCTTGAATCGAAAACCGATAAAAATAGTTCGGTTTCACTCCAAAACGAAGAAACTAGATAACGTTTCGATAACGTTTTTGTTTCGGTCAAAAATGTTTTTTTTCTTTGTCGTTTTTCGTTTTCGTTCCGACACGCTGGGTATATACACTCTGCAGTCATGGCAATATAGCATGGATGACGTCAGTGGCGTAGCGCGGTGGTGGGGAGTTTGGGGAGTTCAAACGCGGCTCCTCCGAAATTTTTACATTATGTATGTGTATCAGGCCCGTAGCCAGGGGGGGAGGGGGCAGACCCCCCCCCCCCGAAATTTCGGTGAAATATGTTTTTACCAAAAATAAATAATAAAAATAGGTGTTTTTCTCAAAAAGTCAAGGTTTTCAGCAAGTGCCCCCCCCCCCCCCCCCCCGAAAAAAATGCCTGCCTACGGGCCTGATGTGTATTTAGAGCACTGCACGGGCCGATTTCTCCGGCCCGGGCCCGGCCCGGCCCGAAAACGCCATGCTCCGGCCCGCCCGAGCCCGGCCCGGTGTTCTTAAATGTGGCCCGTACCCGGCCCGGGCCCGAAAGGTTTGGGCCCGGCCCGGCCCGGCCCGTTTCAGCTAGTTATGCCTTGAGCATAAAGGAGGCACTGTCCAACCTTCGGTTATTGTGAAGATACCTGCCGCACACAAGATATTTTCTAGAGATTGTTTTAGGAATTTTTGGAATATTTAGGAATTTAGGAATTAGAGATTGTTTCAGTGTCACGACTTTCACTGGTACTGTGCATACTTTCGGTGAATTACGCGCGTAACACTCTTGCGAAATGATTGCAGGGCAATATAAAATATAATTAGTCATAGCTGGCTATTTCATGTACGCACGCAGTGCTAACCACGCAATCTCATTTTTGCATTTCAAAGAACAACTACAAAATATAATACCTGCATAAAGTGGAGAAAAACGCATGGCAGAAATTTTTAGGTTGAGTCTACATCAACTGCATACGAGCTAGGGCTGTTGAGTAAAAGTAGCAAGTCTCCTGCAAACTTCATCTATTGCACAATGCAATGAAAAAAAAAAAAAACGTGCTCTAGCGGCTTCTGGGAAGAATACGCCAGGCTGGGCAGCGTTACATAAATTAAAGCTGTCGTGTTGACGCCTCGGCAGGCAACTGCACCCAACCTACACTACGTTTTCGTGTTCAAAACAACAAGGTTCTTTGTCCCACCCTTCTTCCCCAAGTCACCGCCACCGCCACTCTGAGAAACGAGTGTCTCTATGGTCTGGCGCATCACCACTAGTAATGGGAAAATCAACAACGGCGTTTGCCCTGGGTTAAGAGTCGCTCCGCATCTTGCACTTAAAATGCACGAAAAACAGCTCCTGAGATATTAACGACTCACAAGTCGTGTTGGCCAGTCTACGGGCATGCGAGCGTAGCTGCATACTCGGAATGTTTCCCTAGATACCAACGCGCACGTCTTATATACACTAATCTAGGCAGTTTACCGTTGATTTCCTTACACGGTACCCAAGAACGTCTTTCCCTCACTATAATGGCGGAAGCTTATATTAGGCGTTTCTTGAAATCCCGAGTAGCATACCGATGGAGCAAAATTGTAGACGTCTTGTACTGTGCAATTCCTGTGAACGCCAATGCACTCCAGGTGGTTTAAATTACCCGGAGCCCTCAACGACGGCGTCTCATATAGTCTGGGTCGCTTCGGGAAGTTAAACCCCACAAAATAACAAAAACAAAGCCACACAACGTACACACGCAATTATACCTATACGTATGAGACCCGGGCCTAATACGGGCCTGGCTCAGGCCCGAGCCCGAAGATCAAGGGCCCGAGCCCGGCCCGGGCCCGATCCAAGAACCCCTTACCCGGCCGGGCCCGGGCTTTCGGGCCGGCCCGGGTATGTATACGCGCTTACATACAAACACGCAGGAACATACAATAATGGTGGTGAACCCCCCTCCCTCGTAAAAATTTCTGGCTACGACCCTGGATGACGTAAGCGTAATTGGGACATTTACAGGTCAACTTTAGCGTGAAACCAGACACAGATTCCCAAGAGCGTTTCGTCAGCCTACACACTTCGGGGCTGCTCGTCCTTCGATGAGCGAGAATCACGTGTGAAGTGGTATGTACAGTTTCCATACACAGCTCCGAAGCTTTGAAGTTTCCGCTTAACGTAAAACAAAAATTTCAGCACCAGTGAGTGAAAGTAAAGATACGCTCGCCAGCTGACAATCAAAATAAATGCCCAAGTATACACACGTACGCTCATGATGCGCCAAATCACCCGCCTTCCCTGTTTATCTCCTCGATCCCCTACGCACTTCCCTAACCTCAGCTTTGATTTTAAAAAATAAAACAACAACAACAACAACAAACACACACACACTAGTATAGGAAAACCACGCGTACTTATTTTTGCGCAGGTCCTGCTGGAATGTATGCCGACCTCCCGCCTATTGCAAAAGTGTATACCTTCCCCTAAATTCGGGTACTTGCTCTGGAACGAAGAAGAAAGAGCGAAATAAAGAGCTGCGGGAAATACAGAATGCGGAAAGGCGGCTCGCCTACGGCATGGAGCTGTTTCAGGGTACGGCGATTCACTGTACATACGTAGTATGTACAGTGAATCGCCGTACTGTACATACGTAGTATGTACAGTGAATCAGTGGCTCCCGCAAAAGTGCCAAGCTTGATTGTTTACTGATATAGCTTGCACTGACGTCATCACGCCCGCCATATTTGGGTACTAGTATGGCGAGAAGCTGCGTAAGCAAGAAACGTGACAGGCGCACATCGCGACGATAGGCAAATAAACAGCACCGACGATACTATCAGCTGAAAAACTGCCACCGTCAAGCGATACGCAAAGCGATGCACGCTTTGTGATATGCTGCACTGACGTCAACGTGGTCGCCATGTTTGGGCACCAGCGCAATGAGAAATCGCTTCTGAGACGTCACATGCAATGGTACGAGCTCACGTCATCTAGGTTGCCATTTTGTTGTACAGCTTGCACATTGACAAGTTGCGCTTTAATCTTTGTGCATGCATTGAAATGATTGCATCTATGTACCGACGTCATCGAGGCTGCCATTTTGTCAGGGGCGTAGCCAGGGGGGGGTTGGGGGGGTTCAAACTCCTCCCGAAATTTTTCAATTTTGCTTGCGCATATATACACGCACACACAGAAACGCACGCACGAACATCCATAAAGTATAGTTGAAGCCCCCCCCCCCCCCCCCGAAAAAAATTTCTGGCTACGCCCCTGCATTTTGTTGCACAGCGAAATGCTTCGCTTTACCTCATCTCTACACGCATTGCAATAATTGCATCTATATGAGGTATATGTATTGACATAGGCTGCCATTTTGTTGTAAAACTACAGCACATTGAAAAGTTGCGCTTTGTGTCGATCGGCTTATGCATTGTGAAGGTGTGCTGACGTCGTGGAGGCTGCCATTTTGTTACACACTGAAAAGTGGCGCTTTAGTTCAATCTGAATTTTATCCCCACAAGCACAGTGGATCCAAGCTGCAAATCATGCAACAGATTTACGTTCACATTGGCATCACGTAAATATTTACTTTAATGCCAACTTTAGGCCCTACGTGAGTAAGATGTTCATTAACGTCCAAACTTCGACGAGTATTGCCATTGTTTTAATTGCAGGAGCGGATATTACGCTTAGGTATGCGAAAATTTGAACCTTTAGTGAAATTTCGAGTGCTGGCACACGCTGTGCGCCAGCGTTTCTCTCTACAAGGACGACTGGCAAAACGGTTTGGAGATGCTGCACGGGCGGTGTTTACCCGACTATCTGTTGTGCTAACCTTACATAGGGGAACTGTAGGAAACGCCAAGTCATCCGACACGAACCGGTCGAAGGCAAATATAGGTCCGCCCGCGGTGGGGCCAGCTCACCGCCTCCAAAGCCCAGCCAAAGACAACGCCAAAGACAACGAAACTGAAAGGCAAGCGAACAAGGACTTTTAAATCGAGCCTGCGCCCGGAACACCGTGCTTCCGTTATTCCGTCGCTTTCGTTGTTGATCTTGACTGCGATCCAAGCGGGCTGGCCTGCGGAAGCGAAATGGAGGCTATAATCATTCCTGTCGAAGGTTCCGACTACTTCTGTTGCGTGTTTCGATCTTTTTCCCCCAGAAAGCACGCCTTTATGCTAATCTCTTTCCGTGTATAGAGCGTCTTATTTTAGACTCTTACGAATAGCGTTTGTACTTCAGGCCTTAAAATTTATATAATAACAGGTTCTATGTGTCGTTTTGATAATTCGATATACGTTTTCCGTATGCAAGCCTTGCAGATGACGTCAGATGTACGCAGCGTCCCACCGTACTATATCAACATGGTGGTTACGGATGACGTCAGTGTATAATATTCAGTGCCACGGTAATAATAATTGTTGTGGTTTAACGCCCCATAACCACGATATGATTATGAGACACGCCGTAGTGGAGGATTCCGGAAATTTCGATCCCCTGGGGTTCTTTAACGTGAACCTAAATCTAACCATACTCAAGCATTTTCGCCTCCATCAAAAATGCGGCCGCCGCGGCTGGGATTCGATCCCGCAACCTGCGGGACAGCAGTCAAGCACCATAACCACTAGACCACCGTGGCGGGTTTCAGTGCAACGAGGAACCTGCTTCTATGTCACCGAGGCTCAATGGCAGCGGTGCTGCGTGCGTGCAGCAGCACCGCCTTAATCGAGGGCCCCAATGGCCTTAACGTTCAACCTGGTCGATCAGCGCTTGCTGGTCGGCCAGGTCGGAGCAGGGCGCCTCCCACGGCTCCGAAGTGTGGTGGTGTCATTTCTGTGTCTGTCAGGTGTGGGGGATGCTTTGAGCAGCCAGAACTTGCACCATAACCACTGCCCTTTACCAGGACGTACGCAGCTTTCCGACATTGCCGGTCCTCCAACATGGCGGCTGTGACGTCAGTATAACCATCCATAATTCATACGGTGTATATATATATATATATATATATATATATATATATATATATATATATATATATATATATATATATATATATATATTCGCAACTCAAATCAACATGAGGGCGCTGCGGTGTCTGGCACGGTCTGGCCACGCTGTGTAGCATGGCGGATTCACGGAGGTCCCCGCATCCGCTGTCTCTCACACAAATATTAACTTTTTAGATGCGAAGTATCTTAAGGCCGAGCTCAATCCGGGGGTGTGCGGCGTGACCACCCTTACTGCGCATGCGCATACCCTCTCCACACACCTCCTCTCCACTTTCCATCTCCCATTCCCCTCTCCCCAACCCCTCTCCACTTTCCCTCTCCCTCTCCCCTCCCCCTTTCCACTCTTCCTCTGAAACGCGGGCTAGACATGCCGAAATTCTCTCCTGCGCAACGCCGCGATGAGCTCGAGCGCATGCGCGTCCCCTCCCCTTCTCTCTCCTCTTCTACGCTGCCCCCCTCTCGCCCGCCTGTCGACCGCGTTCCCCGCTCGCCCTGTGAGAATTAACGGCCAGGCTAGATGGAAGATACGACGCGCGTAGCGTCCCTCTTCGCGTTCCACGACGCGAGGTCGGTAGCATGCCCAACGAACGCCAACGGAACGCGATCGTGCAAGTGCTTCGGCTTCGCATCGCCTCATGGTCCCTTTTAGCGGGAGATGGTGTAATTTTTGCAATGTGACTGCAGTTCGCGATGTTTTGTAGAAGGGGAGCGGGTTGTCGATGCTGAACATCTCATTTTAGTAGGAACCAGTGGTCCTGCAAGCGCGAGTGGCGTGTTGGAAGTGGTCGCGTTGTGTGTGCGGACCGGCGATCCGGCGTGACTGCGGTGTGTGCGATCCGGTGTGTGCGATCCGGCGTGACTGCGGACCCACACGAGATCCTCGTTCGAATCGCCGGTGTTTTCCGGGAGCCGTCCATCACTGAAGCGGAGTGCTCGTGCACAGCTGGACTGTCCGCGAAGTGCAAGCACATTTCGGCTGTCTTGATCCACTGTTACAGGTAGGTGACCCGTGACTAGTTACATCGACGCGCATGGTAACGCAGAGCAAGCTCACTGCTTCATTGCTTTTGAAGCAAGGCTGGCATAACGTAACTGACCCTGCTCCTATTCCGAACTCGTTTTTTTTTTCTTTCCTCTAACGCAGTTCGCGCTTCATCATTCATCGTGTCCGACGCACAAGGAGCTGCTGCCAGCAGTTTGGGATAGCAATAGGGCCGATGAAAGGATTCTTGTTGCATTGCACCGACACAACTCACATTTTATTTTAAACATAGTCAGAAAAACAACAACAATACTTTATGGGTTCTGGTTCTGGCTTGGTACGGCGTTGTTTTTTAGCCGTCTTCGCTGGCATGGGACATCTGAAAAATAAATTGTTTAAGCTTTATGTGTCGATGTGTGTTGCATTTAGTTTTTCACAACAGAAACACAATGTTTTTAGGAAAAAGAAATGGCACTTGCAAGCAAATTATGGTCATGTTTGGAGTGTTATGAAACATTGCACACCGAACGTAGCATCTGCAAGACACAATAAAATTGCTTGTAACACAATAAAATGATAAATGCTTATGACGCTGACGTCAACATAATCGAAATAATCTACATAACGCTACTTTAGGTACTAATACTGCACTTGTAATACGGTATACGCCAGCAAAAAAATTGTCGCGAGGGTGGCGTGCATGTCACCAATTACTGTAATAAACCGGCTGAGTGAAATACCAGCATCATATGGACACATTCGTGCGTGATTGGAAGACAAATCCGTACTCGTGCGCGGAGTGCTTTTTGAGTGCACTGCAAATTCGTCCGTGCCATGCAAGAGACTGCGCTTTCAATAAGTGCCAAAGTTACAATGATGATTGATCGCTTCCCCGAACTTGCTGGTACGCCAGTAGTAAACACTAAGACTTCCTACACCCGTTCACGATGCGCGAGCGTTTTGCTGGAAAGTGTATAGGATGCCTTCTGGGTTGCCGCCACGTGTAGTGCAGAAGGTACGAAC